>NC_071409.1:2727272-3030303 GCF_017976375.1 Cuculus canorus
GCTGTTGGCAATTTGCACACACAGGAAAGGAGTGTGTACACTCTAACTTAAACCTGGGAAACTCTCATATTCTCTCGTGTCTGTACTGTGACCTAAGAGGTAACTTGTACAGGAAGAGTGGGCTGTAGAATTTGAACACCTGCCTCGATACTTGCCTTGGCAGCTTCAGGGCACCCATACCACAGGCAGTAAATGTGAAAATACCTGTACTCAAAAGCAGCTTTCCACAACCTCTGGTTTTGAATGCTGTTCTGACGTAGTTAGGTTCTCTGGGTTTACCTGAACTGACACCTGGGAATTCTTAGCCCTTCCTGTAGGACCTCATGTCACTGCATACCAACATTGGTGGCTGGCATTTTACTGGCCCAAAGTAAGCTGGTTTTCACACCTTCTCATTCCGGGAAGATGGGTGACACGGGTGGTTGACAGGAGGTGGGGAATGAGACCTCTGCATACCAGGGTGGAGGGAGATCCATCAATGCCATACATTAGTGTGGGGATGGTTTTCACAAGTTCTAGTTGGCGTCTCAGTTCTGTGAGCAGGGCTGCCACAAACTGATAGTGGCAGGAAGAGGCTAGCACAAGTGGTAGGGAACTGTTGAGTTTAAGCTTCATATTTATTTGTTTTTTAAAAATTATTTTTTTAAAAATCACTGTGAAAGTGTAGCTATAAATGTCAGCGAATGGTGGGCAGGCTTATGAATAAAATTTATTAAAAATCAGTGGGACAGGAGAGCCTTCCTTCAATGATATAAACGAGAGGTTCAGTTTCTAATAGATGTTTTTTGTCAGATATTAAGTAGCATGTTCTGGATATGTGTTTCTTCCAGACTTAAAAGGTGTGAATCATCTACTGTTTCTGTTGCCTACTTAGAAAAATTGCTTTCTAGGAAGTAATGGCTATGGATTGGAAAGTCCTTGCTGTTTCAGTGGTGTTTCTTTACAGAATCACTGTATTTAATCTGTGCAAAATAACTGCTGTGTCACCTCAGTTTTTCATTTGCAGTTAATATAGATGAGATGCAATAACTCTTCTAATAACTTGTATGGTCAGCTTAGGTATTTCTTTTGCACCTCTTTTTTCTCTTGCTTTATAAGTACTAATTGGTGACCTTTAAAATAAATCACAGTTTGGAATTGACGTGCCAGCTTGGTCTGCCTCAGTTACCCCTCCCCACGCCAGGGAGCCTGTCTGACACCGTAGCAGTGTTTTGACACTAAACTCTAGCTGATACAGACACGCAGCGCTTACAAATTGTACATTCAGCTGGCATGCGAACACCTAACATGGCTATTAATCCCTGTAACATGAAAGCTTTACTGTGTGATGTTTGTGAGTGCGACTGCCTCCATATATGCGATGCATACATTGGAGGAACCATTTTAGCCGCTTTGTGGGGAGAGAATCTGCATACGTGTGTGCATACGTACGGACACAAACAAAACCAATTGGAACCAAGTGGCTTCTTCACCTCCCTCTGGCAGGTTTAACCTTGCATGCATCGCTTTTCTCAAACCTCTGGGACGTCTGCTTTTTTTCAGTGATAATTACTAGTTTTATTTTCTAAGTTCCAGGGGACCTCTAAGAAAGGGGTGAGTCGACTGGACAAACAGATGCGGAAATTCACAGATATCAGGAAAAAAAGCAGATCAGCCCATGCAGTGAAAATCAGCATTGAGGGTAATAAGATGCCATTGTGACCCTTCACCCCATGAGCTCTGCTGTAAGACAATGCACCCACAGACTTTTTGGAGACCTTTACATTTTTAACAGCTTGTTTGGGGTTTTTTTTTAGTGAGTCTTGAAATTGTTGATTCAGATTCTGGTAGAAAATGTTGTCTGAGGACTGTGAATAAGGGGACTTCTTTCTCCCGATTGTATTTAAACTTGCTTTCTTGTGTCCTTTGTACAGATCACATATTTGTTGTATTGCAACACTTTAGACAATAAAACATCTTCTGTTTTTTGGGGGGGTTGTCTGTTGATTGCTCAAGGGAATGTATGTACACACCACCTGCTATGTGGAAAAGCTGTGGGTTTAATTTTCTGTTCACTATTGTTGATTTCCTTTTTGCTTGGTGCTTTATTAATCAGTTGTGCCTTTGGAGATGTCATGGTTTAGCCGCACCCGACTCAAACCACAACAGGAAATCTGTGTGATTGGATTTGATTAGATATGTTGACCATCTTTACTTGAAGGATTTAATTTTTCATGCAAGACGGCAGACCCCAACTGTGAAGATTACAGCGACTAAAGTGCTTGACGTAAAACAGCAATAAGTGACTGCTGTTGATCTTCCTTGTGGATGGCAAAGCTTTCCATGGTGACTGCTGTTGGAGAACAAGGGACTGCAGCTGAAGGGTGTTGCTGTGCCTTGGAACAGCATAGATTATTTTTTAAGCCAGACGTAGTTTGGAATCAAGAAAGCTGCTGAAGAAGGCCGGGCATAGCTAGCTGGATGCTTGCTTTTTTGGGTGCTTTTTGCAGCATTTAGGTTGGCTGTGCAGAGCCTTTGCTGCAGGGCTTGAGGTTCTGTGACTATATTCCGTAGAGCTGAAAGCCTTGTTAATTTTTATCTGCTTTTTGGGTTTGGTATTCGAGTACCTCAAATGCGTGTGGCTCTAGTCCCTGAAAGGGACTTACTTGCCAGCAGTGAGAAGTTTCCAGTGTCTGCATTGAGGGATAATGCTGCTATTTCTTTGTCCCTGGCACTACAGGAAGAGCAGAAGAGAATATTGTGCCTCTGTTCCTTTACCTCTGCCTCTGAAAATAACTTTGTCTGCTGAGCTTGCCTACAAGAAGAGGACTCCTCTCCCTACGCGGGTTAACTGGCAGTTGGTATTTCAGTCAGCAGGTTGCCTTCATTCCAGAGCGGCACAGCCTGCTTGCTGTAATGTATGCTCTAATTATGGGTGTTCTGTGAGGTAGGGATCTTGTCCGTGGCTAACTTGGAGGAGCTTTGTACCTCTGGCATCTGACAGCACCGGTAACAGAGAAGGCTGTAAGTACGTGGGTGGCCACATTTTAAATATGCTCTTGTGAGACTGAAAGGGACCGTGACAGTCAAACACAGTTGTGTGCTGGGTCGGGAACTTGAAGCAAAAACTGAAGGAGGACACCCTGCCTGGATGGAGCCTACTAATAGAATTGTGCTTGTCAGGCTGCCTCGCCTGCTCTCACCAGGTATGCTTATGGCCTCAGGTCTGTGGTTTTAGCATGGGAGTTTCAAGGGGTTGGGTCCCCCCCACATATAATAAATTAATTAATAAATTAAGAATTTATTGAAAGATGGGGAATTCTGAACTGCCATATTGGCAACTAGAGCAGTGTAGAGCTATTCATTGCCAGGTTCGTTTGGCCCCAAAGGTCTGTGGGGTAGGACGGGCTCCCCACCACAGTGGGTTTTTTTGTAGTAAGTGGTATTGCAGACCTGCAGGATATTTACAAATCCTACAAGATGCTTCCTTAATGGACTGACCCTGGTGGTCTCTTGCAGTCCTAGCAGGTGCTTGCCATCAAAATTAACCAATAATTCTGCATCCTGTGTTCTCTGAGGCAACCAAAAAGGTTCTGTTCCCTTTGGAATGGCAATAATGAAATTTTATAAGGCTTTGAACAAAGCTGAGGCAGCAACACCTTTTATCAGTGAGGCTGCTGGGCGGGGGGGTGGTAAATTAAAACTTAATGGTGAATTGCAAGAAAGGCCACAAAAGGCAATTTTACAACAATAGCACTGCAGGTCCTGCAGGATAATTATTTGGGAGATTATTCTTGCCCACCAGTGTTTTATTTCACCTGTATTTTTGGCATTCAGGGCTGTGTTTAATATGTGAAGCTGCTTGTGATGTGTGGGAAGCCACCCTCTCGGGATGGCTGAGTACGCACCATCAATCTTTTGGTTTAAGATGATGGCAAAGTTCTGTGTTGTGGTTGTGTGGCTGGGTTTTTTTCCCCCACCACATGTATTCACAAATGTGTGATGTCTGAATTACTGGTTTCGTCAAAACTGGGGAGTGTACATGAGTGGGTGGAAGTGTCTTCAGAATAAAAGGAAAAAGGGTTTTCTTTCTTAGGAAAACAGTGTGGACAATGGACAGTTCTGTTATTTGTTACTTTGCAGCTCTTGTGTTTTGTAGTCTGCCCAGAGCAGGATGAGGGGTGGGAGCACATTGCCCACCTTCACGCCTTTCCTCACCCAGTGCTGGAGTGGAGCTGCCCCAAGGCACCGGGGACAATGTGGTCCCCACAGCCCCCAGTACCAGTGTTGGTATCTCAGAATTCCACCATACCATCCTGTTTGTTTCTCCAGGTGCAGCCAGGCAGATTCCCTCTCAGACAGCTGGTCCAGCACAGTTTGTAATACACTATTTCCTACAGATTCAGTTTTTGTATCGGAAAACATTTGCATTTAAGTGAACTGGGTTGTACTTGAGGTACAAATGTACTTGGTAACAAAACCTCAGAGATGCCCAGTGCCCACGTTTAGCCCAGTGCTACCACAAATGCCCTTCCTTTCCTAAGCCGGTAATTCCCACGGAGGACTGCTTGCCTGTGTATGTGATAAGTGTGCAGTCTGGAGAAAGGGAGAGCTTTTTCTTTCTCTAAAACAACCCCCTTTGCTGATAGGAATTTACATCAAGAAAAGTTGTAGTTGTCTCCTTTGTTATTTGCAGAATTGTTCTTTATTACACGCAAGTATTTTACTCAGGAAAACCTGGATGAATGATTTAAGCATTTCTGGTAAACAGAATCAAAATTTAGGTGAGATCTTAGGAAGAAATGTTTTCCTCTGAGGGTGGGGAGGCCTTGGCCCAGGTTGCGCAGGGAAGCTGTGGCTGCCCCATCCCTGGAGGTGTTCAAGGCCAGGTTGGATGGGCCTTGGGCAGCCTGAG
The DNA here is from genome assembly GCF_017976375.1 of Cuculus canorus. Taxonomy (NCBI): domain Eukaryota; kingdom Metazoa; phylum Chordata; class Aves; order Cuculiformes; family Cuculidae; genus Cuculus; species Cuculus canorus. The sequence goes on from NC_071409.1 coordinate 2,732,167, forward strand.
CCAGTGGGAGGTGTCCATGGGCAGGTGGTTGGAACTGGATGGGCTTTAAGCTCCCTTTCATACCAAACCATTCTGTGATTCTATTTCTTTGACAATAATCTTGATTTTTACACTGTTCAGGACAGGAACTGAATAATGTCTTAGACTGGAGCACTGTAAGAGAGAATTGTCGCTGCTTCCAAAGAACATATTAAGAAAAGTTAATGGAAAAGTTTCCTGAATCTGCTACACTTTCCACAACCTCTTTAATCCAGGAGATGTAATTGGATACTCTGGTATAGACACCATATTTTCCTTGCTGAGCACAGCCCTCACCCCAGCTCACAATCCCCAGGAGAAACCGCGTATTGTGGTAAGACACAGTGAAAGGGCCCCCACTATCCCCTTTGCAGGCGTCTGCGACCTCCGTGCCATACCCTGCACAGAACATGTTGTCAGTGATCAGCCTGTCTGTTGAGCGCTGGCAGGTCTCCATGTTTACAATTGGAAGTTGGACTTTCATGAGGAAGCGCAGTGTGGAACCTCTGTTGTGAGTGGCACCCCATCCGCTTACCATTCCTATTGTTCCTTCTTCAGACAGCAGCCTGGCAAGGCTGGGGCTCGGCAGGCAGATGGGAATGACGTACTCATTAAAAATAACATCGCTGCTCAGGTACAACAAGGCAATATCACTGTTGTAGTCATTGGAATCATAATGTGGATGCGTCCAGCTCTGTTCCACAAGAATTTTCTGTTCCTTGAATTCTCTTTGGTATTTGTCAAAGTCACCTGTAGTCACAACAAGATAAAATGTTAAGCAAGCCTGTAGGGTGGTGGTGGAGACCAGGAAGGACAATGATTCGGTGCTTTGGCATTTCACCCCAGGAAGGCACAGACCACTTTGTGCTCTTTAACAATAATTCCTTACACTGCAGATGTGACCTTGCAACTTGGGCTTCCCAACGTGTCCTTTGCAGGTAAAAGAGAGCTGTTGACTGGATGAGCAGATATGTGCAGAGATGATGGCTTCCAGGGGAGGGATTTTACCAGAAATACTAATAAAGAAACTTATCTTAAGGCTGATTATAAACCAAAATGGACTGGAGAGCAGCCCCTTGCCTATGGGAATCCTCTCTTCTGTGGTGTACCCTGAGATCTGCTCAGTCTCCATTGCCAAAGTGGGAGACAGAAGATGGATCTGTGCCTTTTGCTTCCACATTCTCCATGAGAAAACCAGAGAGACCAGCTGCAGCCCCTGTGTACATGCCTGCTGCCAAGAAAACGAAAAGGGGTCTGTAAATCTGAGTCGAGTTGGCTGTGTCAGTGTGTCTCTCAGCCATACCTTGGTGTGTTCACAAGTACGCTGCAAGGCATGTTTCAAGTATGAGAAATACATGAGTTTATTGAATAGATGAACAGAACTCACCTACAGTAACGTGGTGTGGTCGTACGAGATCAAGGCAGTGAGCAGCAGTGACCACCCAGCGACTGCTGATTAAACTCCCGCCACAGAAACCAATATCCTTACTGTTCCGGATCAAAACCTGGATGAAAGATGAGGAAGGCCATGTCACCACGCTGTGTCAGGTACGTGTGACTAATTTTTTTCATGTGGCTTCACATTTTCGGGGAGTTAGAACAATACTAAAAGGAGTGTTTCATTATACTTGGGTTAAAAGCACCTTTGCTTTTCACTTGCCCGGTGTCAAGTGAAGGTACAGGTAGGAGTGGAGATTCAGAAACTGTTACTTTTTGGTACTGGTGATAAAATTTGAAGTGAGCTAGAGCAGAAAATGGAGAAATCTGACACGCTGCATGTTTGTCTTGTCTGCTTGGAATGATAGGCTCCACTAACACCTCAGCATCTCTGCAGTTACACTCCTCCCTGAACCTGGTATTTCATGTGTTAAACTGAAGGGAAAGCTTAAATTCTGCTACTCTGCTGTTTCAGTGAAGTGAATAATCACATAGTGGGAAAAGGCATGACACTCACCGGCCTCCTACCTTGGTCTGGTGTCATGTTTTACGGAAGCCATTTTGACTGAATTCTATGTGCTATTGATGCTTTTAAGTTCTCTTTACCTGGAAATTCTGCCTTAGGTTAGGAAGGACTGGAATGGAAAGAGTTTGCAAAAGCCTTTTTTAGAAAAAAAATACATAATACAAGATTCAGTTATGAATTGCCTGATGAAATGAAAATCTAAACTTCCTTGATGGTAGCACTTAATTTCAAGGAGAAACTGTACAGTTTTGGCAGCGTTCAGACTACATTCCCTTTTTGCAACCCAAAATCAGGTCTTGCTTGATCCAGATGAAAGCAGGTGCTGTTCCTCCTGGAAGAAAGTGATGGCAGTAAACCCCTATCAGTTAGGAGCAGTGACATCTCAGCTGGCAAAAGTGAACACTCACTGCATTGTCTGCAATCACTGCTTATCCGTTTTCTACCTGTAAACCACCTCCCACGGTGTGGAATGGGAAAACCTTTGTGTGTGGCAGCAATAAAACAGACTGACAGATACCTGAGTGCCCAGAAACAAAGGGTTGTGCGCTGACAAATCGGAGACAATATCAATAAGGGAAAATTAATAACAAATAAGGATGGGGGCGGAAATCTTTATCTTGGAAATCTTTATTTCCAAGATAGTGGAAATAACACTTTGGTGAGGTTCCCCTTGCCACTTGCCTTCACGTTTCAGCCCTCTCAGTTTTACCTTCCTTACCATAACAAGTATGAAAAGCATTGCATTCTAATGAAGAATCACACCTGGTCCTAGAGAAACTCATGTGAACAATACCATAACCCATTCCCGAAGGAATGGGAAGCACAGGTTTCACCAAGAACAATCAGAAACAGAGAACCTGAGTAACAGAACAGGAGGAGATCCAAGCTATATAGGTAAGAGAGAAAGTCTTAAGCTGAGATGACAAAAGCACATGTATCTGAGACTTGGGGATGAATGACAAATGAGGCAGCCAAGATGTGCATCATCAGCAAGGCCTGCAGAAGTTTGAGAAACAACTTGGTTAGATTGCTCTTGACCTGAAAAACAACTTTATCATGGAGTCAGTGATAAGGTAAGAAGGCAGTCAGCATTGGTACTTACAGCCAGACTGGACAAAATGTATTACCTGCCAGGGGCAATGGCCACGGTGACACAATGTTCCCCCTGTTATCCTGGAGTCATTGTGTTCTACAGCAGCACTGGTGTTTATATGGGTGAACCGATGTGCATCAGAATCGCTTCCCCTGCTCTGACTGAGCCCATCATTCATGGTTTGTTTTGCCCCTGTATCATTCTGGGTAGCACTTTCCCCCATTGCATTTTGCCCAGCAGCATTTTCTGCTGTTCCTTGCAGCCCTGCAGGATCCTGGGTTGGCTCACCCCAGGGCTTGCCAGGCCTGCTGGTCCCCTCTATCGCCTCTTCCTGCGCAGGGACATCCCCCTGCGGCTCCTGGGTCACAGAGCCCACCAGTGTCTTGTTCCAGCTGGAAGCATCTTCAGCCACCTCAGCTGGTCCAGCATCATGCTCTATGAGTGCGCTTTGTCCAAAGGCATCCTTTAAGGTCTGGTTTTCCCCAGCCCTTTGCTCCAGCCTGGTTTGTCTAACTGTGCCCTCCATGCTCTCATTCCACTTGGCCAGATCATCCCGGTGCTCCGACAATCTCCTCGGCAGCCTCACCTGCCCCAGCTGCTCTTCACTCCGAGCCTGCCTGGCTTTAATCAGGCCACAAGGAAACGGTGCTGGAGGGAGGACAGACAGAAACAGCTTTGAGTTTAGGGTGCAGAATGTAGTGCCAAACTCAAAAGCAGCACTTGTGCTGTTCAAGAACAAGATTCTGTGCTGCTGTGAACTGGTGCCCCTTTGCCAAGTAATCAGAGAGACACGTGGCTCAGAGGCACCTCAACTTTTAAAGCAAACATACCAAACAATAAGAGAGCTTTTCTATCCACTAAGAGAAAGCCGCAGTAGCTACGGTGTGTGCAGCTCTTCTGCAGCCAGTGAAGAGGCACAGATGGTGCCTGCCAATCTGCTCTTTACCTGCAGCAACCAAGCTGACCAGGCGTTACCTGCTTGCACGCATCGCTTCCCATCCTCATGCAGGCTGTAATCCTTCGCGCAGGAGCAGACCACGTGGAAGGAGCTGCTGTCCTGGCAGTACTGCCAGCACCCGCCGTTCTTATACCAGCACTCCAGCTGCTCTGCGACGGGAACATACAGGCAGGCACTGTGGGCTTGCCCTGCAGAGGCCCTGAGCAGCGCACAGCCTCCAGCACCCTTGTTACATGAAAGAAAGTAGGACAAATCCATCTGCTGACATCTGGCAGGGAAATGGAAGGAACTAGAAAAGCCCCATCGATTGGCAGCGAGGCAAACCGCCTTATTGCTGTTGCAGTCATCCTGGCTCTACCACGCTGCTATTTGCCAGCTTTGCCCTGTGCCCACAGCTGGGCTTGAGGCCCTTTGGCTGCAGAGCAGGAGCAAGACAGCGCCGGGAACAGCAAACGCTTCTAAATGCAGGCGCTTTATGATCATTCTGCAAATCTTACCTTTTCTATCAGGTCAGATTTAACATACGAGCCATTTTGGTGGGGTCAAGTCTGTTAGAAATAGACTTTTTCATACATTGTTGCTTTAAAACAAAAAAAATCAACATATTTAAGTAATTGCTTTGCTGTAAAAAGAAAAGGCCAACAAAAAGAAACCTAGAAAACACCTTGAGAAAAAAATTACTTAAGAATCATAGTTTCCACTTGTGTTCAGCTTTTCCTGTGTCTTATCCCTGTCATTTGCAAACCCAATACTGTATTCCAAAGGACCAAAAACTGACAAGGGAGAGGCAGCTTATCCACTGCATTTCTCATCACTCATATATGACAGCATAAATACAGCTTGGGGCTTGTGTTTATGCTAAGCTTTGGCTGGTTTGCCCACGCAGGCACTCAATAAAATTCGAAACAGAACAGGGCCTCGCCATGAAGGATCTCCGGTGGAGGTATCTGCTGCAGGAGTTACCAGATCTGTGGTCACTACCAGAGGATAATAAGAGGTACGGTGTGTACTCACCTTTTTCACAGTTGTGTCCCCCAAATCTGGGGGGGCAGATGCAGAAGTAATTGTAGTGTCTTATTTTGCATACTCCACCATTGTTACAGGGACTGGAACTACATGGATTTAAACCTAAGAAGAAACAAGGTCTAAGTTTAATTCCTGGAATTAAGAGAAGTCTGGCTCAACTGCCACAGAATTCCTGGTACCTGGAAGGGACACAAGAAATAGATTTTTTTTTAAAAAAATGCCTTTTTTACCTACCTCTGTAATTGAACCAGAACTCCATCTGCAAGAATAAGTCACAAATGAAGAAAAGTCAGTAAGCGATCACACTGGTTACTAAAGACATAATGTAGAAAATCATTTTTTAGGCTGCACTTCTGTTAACATTTTAATTAGAGCCATGAAACATTCTCGTGGCAGATCTGATTGCCATGCAGCTCACTTTCATTTGCATCGTGGACTAGCCACGAGTGCATAACCTGGGCTGTGCTGGAATGAAACTTCAGCTGAAAGCCGAGATCCATCAGCGCTTCAGTCTGTGAAAGCAGCAGCTGAGGAGTCCCCAGGCCACCACACTCCCCACAAAACATGCCAATGGAAGGTCCTCACCACCAGCTCCTTTGCTTCTACACTGCACTGAGGTAGATGTCACCTACACAACTCGGGCTGGATACAAGAGAAATCAGGCACCTCTGGAATTGCAGTCAACCTCCTGCTTCAGCAGCAGGTCCCCTCCAGAATGCCCACAGCCCTGAATCCCAGCCGTGTGCTCTTGGGATCTAGGAACGATGCGCTCCTCCTCTGTATTTGGAGGGGTCTGATCAAGCCAAGGTCAGAACCATGTTGCTGGACCGAGGCTTTCCCACAAACGGGCTCTGGAATTTTTTTACTTTTAAGGAATTGCTTTTAACATTCACATAAGAAGCTGAGCCCTCGCTTAGAAAGTGAGCTCTTACAAAGTGCCTTGAGGGGCCCATCCCGAGTAGCAAGATGCAGAATCCAGAGGCACAGGCCTGTCAGCACCGTGCCAGGTGGTTTGGGGTGGATTATTTACAGCTCACTGTTTGCTTCCCTCTACTGCCTCTGCAGTCATTTCTTACTGTTTTCTCCTGCGAATGGAAGATCTCCTTAGCCTCTTCAAAGGAGCACTTTTCCTCATTGCATTCTCTCTCCAAGTTCCCTGGACGTATCTCTTCTAGGAAATAGTTGGCACGTTTATGGATTTTCAGCACCTCGTGTGCTTCGTCTTTTCTCACGAACACTAGAAAAACAACACTGAAGAGTTAAGGATAGTGGAAGATGCCAAACCGTCATCTTTACGGTAGCGTGCTTTCAGCTGGGTAAACAATATAAAGAAACGGGAGAATCCACGTAAAGAGCCCAAAGGAAAACTCAATTAGTCTGTGTTTCAACAAAAGACACAAGTTTCAGCTTTCTTGTAGTGAATCAAAAGCCCCACTACTGAGACCTGCAGATTAGCACAGAAATAATTTTTATTCCACAAGACTTGAGCATTGCAGCTGCTTCTTTGGATGCTGCTTGTATTTTTCTGCCTCACCTTCCTGAGTCACAGTGGTCGCTTATCGACTGGCTGTGTACGCATATGGAAACCGAGCTTAAAGCAGAGGGTTGGTTTGCACGTGGCATCAGCTTTGTTAGATATTCATTAAGAGAGATGCCGAGCTCTCCAGGTAGCAACTGTTGCCACAGTAGGAGAGACACTGCTCCTTCATTAAAAGAAACAAATGAAGTATCCATTTTGTGCTTATATTTAGTTCATCTCAATTTAACTGAGCTGTCCATCTTCCTACCTCACTGTCTAAAGAGCTGGTTTGTTCCTCAATAAATTAAGGGAAGAGTGGCCAGAAGAGGGAACACGGCAGTGAGATCCTGCCCCCAGCCTCCCTGCGGCTCCCCTGGGAGCCTTTGCTAGTGCTTGTCTTGCTGACACACGGTGCTCCCAGGGTTTTCCAGCCAGGATGCTCTAAAAGAAAAGGAGGGCTCACTCAGCCCCTGGGGATGTAGGGATACCGCGTGCCACCTCAGGCACCTCTGGACCCACAGGTGTGGTGACTGAGCTGTGCCCTGCATTGCTATTTGGAGCAGGTGGAGGTTACACCTCTAGAAGCGTGGCCCATACCCTAACTCCACCCATCCGACTGTGAGAAGTGTTTTAAGAAGTAAGTTCAGTTTGCAACCCTGCAAAAGCCCACTAGAATTCCCACAGCAATCTGTGTGCCACTGCTCTGGTTTCCTGGTCATGGTTTAGTGACCAAGACACCAGTTTTGGAGGTGGACCATAAATACACATGTTTCTTTACAGTTGCTTCTTTTCCAGGCAATTACAAAAAGATGAGAAAACCTCTAAGCGGAGAAAAGCTCTGGGCAGATCTTGCTGCCTGGTAATGGCAAAAAATGCCTTTCACCAGCCCTCGTTATCTTTAAAGGCTTTCCCTTTTCCCTACCATCGCAGATGCAAAGGCCTCTGGTTCGCAGACACCAGTTCTGCTCCTGCTTTTGCTCCTCTGCAAGACCAACAACAACAATTGGCGAGATCCTGTGCCTTCTCACGCCTGTCAGGAAGCTCTTTAGAGCCACTTGCATATCTCATGTAGGAAAATCAACATAAAGTCCGAGAACACCTGTTGTAAGTGCCTAATTTTAACTTCCCAAATTTGAAAACATTGCCATGTAAAAATAGTCCAGACTTTGAGTTCAGTGCCACACGGAGAATACTTTTGAACAGGACAGTGGTCTAAACAGGAAGCTAAAAAAGGCTGATTCTCTTGGATATATATATACACACATATGAATATTTATTTTTTTTGCTTCTGCATTTCAGGATGTGCTTCTTCAACTCACAGGACATTGTGTTCCGAAAAGGAATGTCGCTTCAGTTCAAACACCAAGATTGTCTCAGTAAGAAAATTAAGTTAAAAGTGTAATTCAGAAGTACCCACCTGAACATGAAACCAGAGGGCTGCCGTGGATGGAGCACATCAGCAGGAGAAACAGCACCCGCAAGGAACTGCTCTCCATCTTAGCAAGCATTGTGAATCCTCTGACTTCCTGCTGATTTCCTTCGGAGGGAAAAGAAGAATGGAATTTGTATATTGTCACAAAAAAGGCAGGGGCGAATTATCCTGCAAAAAAGGCAAAGGAATAGAAGCAAAAGGACAAAAGAAGAAAGAAAGCAAATTCTACTGAGCTCATTTTGATCTGATTGCCATCGTTTCTCCAAGTCACTGCGCTGCCACATGAATCCCAACAACTCACAAGGCAAAGCACAGAGCAAGCCCCAGCCCGGGGTGCGGTGCAAGGTCTGACCCAAAGCCCACAGAAGCCACAAACATGCTCCAATGAACACGGGAGCCATGGATCAGGCCCAGATTGAGCAGGAGCCAGTTCCAGAGCCGGCCAAGTCTGAGCTTCGAAGGGCCCAGGCCAGGGGTGGAGCTGCACACACCATCCAGCAGTTAATGATGGCAGCTGCTCTCTAATTACTGATGGGCTTGGCAAGTAGGACCACATGTGCAAACCCCCCTGAGGAAACCGCAACACACCTGGCAGTAAAAGTTAGAACAGAGAAGTTTGCATTCCTCCACATTACCTGCCCAGGCTAAATAACTGACCAGGATGTGGCAGCACATACCTCTCTGCTCCCTGTGTCTTTGTCCAAAAACACAGGATCCAGAACGCACTCCCTTTACATGGAACCGTGCAATTATACTCACTTTTTGCTTTATTTTTTTTTAGAGGAAGACAGGAGAGAGATTTGGATGCACACCAGGAACAGCTATGAGGTCAAGAGATTGATCATTAACCAGTCACAAATATTGACAGAGGAAAAAGAACCTTCTGGATCCTATGAAACACATTTGGGATCCAAAATCTGAAGAAACTTGTGCTCCTGCACACATTCACCCGTGTATTTTAAAAAAAGGTCCTTAAAAACATCCTCTAACAATAAAAGCCACCCATTGCTGAAAGCAGACTGACACTGTGGTCTCTCAGGAGGAAGTGGCTCAGGATCTGGAAAATACACAACCTGCTCTGCAAACATCTGTTGAAACATGCAGGGCTGTGCGGGTGGAGGATCCCTGCTTCACCTGTGGGAAGGCAAATACTGCAGCAGCCACAGCTCTGCATCCACGTTCCGACTGCTGCTGCCTTTTAGACCCAGGTTTTTTACTGGCTTGGAACACGATGTTTGCTCTTGTAACTCTGACAAGCTCAGCCCTCTCAGAAGCACATCTTCTTGGGGCAGGTCCCGCCCAGAAGGCTGCTCTTTACAGCACTGTTCTTTAACATTCATCCATCTGTAAATCCGGTCCCAAATCAAATAAAAGGGGAGAGGAAAGAAGAGGGAAAAAAAAGAGAACCGCTGCTTCAGTCTCAGCTCATCTCCAACAGGAAGCCCTCAGCCTGACGGTTTCTTCTTCTATGCGTCAATCAACACCAGCGCTGGCTTAGTAAGGACAGGAGCAGCGTGTATGTCAACAAGAGGAAGTGCACGAGTTTCAGAAGTGCTAAACCTCTGCTGGCAGTTGGTTACACTCCTCACAAATTCCAATACAACTTTGTTGCACCTGAGGGTTTTCTTGTTTAATATCTCACCACGAGACCAGATTGATGTTCTTCCCTGATCCAAACATGGGTCCAAATCCTGACTGACATGTTGGAAACAGATTTGGTTTCACCTTTTTCCTATAAGATTAATTATATTTAGCAGGATTAAGTGCTAAGATTAAAAACAAGCATAAATTGTGATTCTGTTAAGCATTAGTATTTATTATGATTATAATATTATATAATATATTAGTGCATATAATGTATTATTAGTAGTACTACTTCCTGTGAACTTCCTGGTGCTGTGGATCTTTATTTTGTACACAGAGACATATGGATACACCTGCACAAGTATTTATCAGTATTAGCAATGCCGATACAGCCTGCAGCTGAATAAGAATGAACAGAAGCGTTTGCTTAGCTTGCTGATCAGAAGAGCTTTGCCAACCATAGGATAAACAGAGCATGCGAAAGCTTGGAATTAAACCTTTGGGATTAAATCTCATTTTTTTAATAGCATCAGACTTCCCACTGACTTCTAAGGAAGCCTCGGGGGGAGAAAAAAACGGCATCAAGTGTGCAAGAAACAGGAAATACAGAGCAGTTCTAGTGACCTGCTGAATCCACTTCATCTGTGAGCAGTGGAGCAAGACAGGAATGAGCGGAGGCTGTGGTGATATTCTTAACATTTCACCTCATTGAAATGAAAACCATACAAATACAGAGCAAACCAAAACAGTTCTTGTGGATAACGTGTTAAAGGAAAGCTGAAATGTCAGAACTGTACCTCTGTGTTGATTTTTAAAGCCCTTTTCCCTGGCCACTCCTGGCCCCTGGTCATTTTACACCTCAAAGAGGGAGTCCTCTGACCACGGTCTGTCTAGTTTTCTGCGACACTGGGTATTATTCCTCACCTGCAAAAAGGACCGTGCTACAAATGAACAACATAACCTGGAAACCATCCAGTGCAAACAGTGTAAAACCAACAACAAAGAAATATAAGGCACGAGTACCAAGGAAAACAGCACACAAGGTTACCTTATACTCATTATTTAATACTGAAGATCAGACAGTGCATTACGCTGCATACTGCCACTAGCACGTCGCCACAGTATTCCAGCCTCTCAGTATTGGAATCAGCCCTTCCTAGAAGCTGACGTCTCATCTATGCGGTGCTGGATCCACTCGAGATACCGACTAACTTTGGTGTAGACTCCAAACTTCTCCCTTCTTCCACAGCCTTCACCCCAGCTCACCAGGCCTACCAAAAACCACGTATCCCGATATTTAGTGATCATAGGGCCCCCGCTGTCTCCGCTGCAGGAATCTTTCTTGTCTCCTAAGCTCCCAGCGCACAGCATGTTGTCAGAGATGGCAAATCTCATCGCTTGGGCACACTCGTTCCGGGGAACTATGGGGATTTCAATGTAACCAAGGAAATTAGAGTAATTGTTGTTAACATCACTCGTGCTGCCCCAGCCAGTTACCACCACCTGCCTCCCGCTTCGTGTCAGCTCCTGTTCCGCCAGTTCGCGGGTGGGAAGGCAGACGGGGAGCGCGTATTTGTTATACATCACGGGCTCAGCCAAGTGCAGCATGGCTATGTCATTATCGGAGGTCTCCTTGGTGTAATTTTCGTGGCTCACATATTTATCAACCCAAATGGTTTGCTCATCTGCCTCAGCACGGAGACGGTGGAATTTACCTGGAAGAGCAAACAAGAAGATGACAGATGCTACCAAACCTTCCTTCACTTTGAACACCAAAGCATCTGGATCACACTGGACTTTAGGACTGTACATCATGTTTTTCTGTCCCTTGTAGTACAGACATTCACTCGTTTGATGTTACAGGTTAACAGCACTCTTTACTAGATAGACAAATCTCCAGGCTTCCCATATTTCCCTAAATTCTGAGTTCATGCAGTACTGAATGACTTAGTGCCCTAGAGGTACAGTCATCGGTTGAGAAACTGAAGTGCCTATGCACTGCCCCGTTGCGTTGATACTACTGTGCACTTGGGCAGCTCAAGAGATCTTCAGGAGGAAACCAATCTTGGACTCGGCATTAAACGCTGGGAGAGCAAGCATACAGCAGAACAAGACATTTACACCAGTACCTGAGCTTCGTGCTGTGTAACCTGTGCCCAAACAGCTGAACTTCAGCATTTACAGGACAAAGACGACTGACTGGTAAGGCTTTTCCTTTCTGAAATCTTGCATCTGTACTTTTAGGAATTTTTGACTACTTAAAACTTGCTATTTGTGCTACACGATCACAGCTGATTCGTGGGCCAAGCCCTTACGGAACAGCAAGGAGGAGGCTAAGTTGAAAAGGCCAGAAAGGTAAGATCAAATAATTTATGATACACTGGGAAAGAAAAAGCAGAAACAGATCTCTCCGGTAGGCTGTGAAGAGATCTATGAATAATTATCAGTGGCTGTCACATTTCTGAGCTGTGCTGTCATTAATTTAAGCTTCATATCACGACCCACCTTAGTATGTATTTGTCCAGCACCTCAGAGAACTGCCCGTTACGCACACCGAGCTGCAGGCAGGCAGGCGAGGCGGCAGGACATCCAGGCTGACACCTCACCTCTGTCCATGCTGCCTGTGTGGGACCAAAGTGTCCTGTCCTTCCCGGTCTAAGGGTGAGTTGGAAGCTGCTCTTTATCACCACCTTTTCAAACAAGTGCTTTGCAATAGCATCCTTCAAATTTGTTCCCCCACCCCCCTGTTAACTTCTGCCCGTTTTGGTCTCATTTGAATCCCTCCAGACAGAAACTCAAAAGCCAAGTTGCTCTGAAATTGCCACCTTCTGCAGGCTCTTGCTCCAGTGCGAGCTCCTTGGTGCCTGAGCCTATCAGGATGGATTGCAGCTCTTCGGGGTTTGTCTCTAAGAGAGTCCGTGTCTCCAAGCGTAAGGGATCCACTGTAGTTCCAGAAACAGATTCTCAAGACTCCTTAAGTTCACTTTTGCATCTTGGACTTCCAGACCAACCATTTCTGAGGTTCTCCTCTTGCTCCTCCCATACAGCCAACAGACATTGCCTATGTGGCCACGGCAGAGATGGCTCAAATGGCCATAACGGGCACCTGTATTACGTAGTACCAGAAGGACTTGCTATTGCCAGGCCACGACTCACAAATCTGGCTGTGCCAGCCATCGCGACCTCTCTTCTTCACAACAAGTGTCCTTTGCACCCATGGAGCACCTTTCCTTGCTATCATTTCTGCACCACTGAGGCTGGGGCTGACCAGCACCTAAGGGCAGGGGTTTATCCCTGTCTTCATGGATACAGAACTCTGCTTTAAGCCTCAGAAATCACCCTGGAGCGGAACATTGTCAGATCCTCTCCTCTGCAGAAGGCAGTTTAGTTGTGTGGGAGCATTGTTTCTGCCAGGCTTTGCATGCTCTGCCTACAAGCATGGCTACGACTAGTCTGTACCCTGAGGCACCCACGAACCAGCAGGTGACAGCCTTCATGCCGGTGCTACTGGAGAAACAGCTTCTAACGTCCCAGCCCAGGAGAAATCTCTTTTGACTTCTGGTTATGAATGCTTCCTTTCTCAGCTGAGTTATCCACCCCAAGAGTTTCACATTCCAGAAGTCCTATCCACACCTGAGTGTACCAAACCTAGAGGTGGTATGGAAGGCATCCAGATCTTTCTACACCGCCATAAGGAGCACCATAATCCTGTTGCTGGCAGGAAAATATTAACTATGAAGTTCTACATAAACAAGGAAGCATGAAAGCTGTTCTCTGAAGGGAGACAACATTTTGAATTGAATCATTACCTTCACATTCTGCTCTATTTTCTTGCAGCTTTGAACATATTCTGGATGCTTATAAGATGGAGATGTGGGAACAAGAGCCACAAACAGGAAAACTGGGTTGGTCTCAAATCCATCTTCCAAAACTTCAGCTACCCTGAGTTCTAACTTTTCACCCTGGACACTAAAAAGCCACTCGAGTCATGCTACAAGGTCACTCCCCAGGCTCATAAGTGCAAACCCAGATGTGACCTTCCCTCCAGTTTCGCTCTAATGGATGATGAGCAGAGAGCTGCCGTGGGCTGAGTCCCAGCCTGACAGAGGTAGGCTGAGGGTCACCTCTGTGTGAACACCTTCATCTGCACCTGCCCCAGGGCCGCGACAGCATCTCCATTCCAAGCTCTGTCCCTGTACCTCACTAGCTGTCTCTATGGCTTAGAGCATGCATTCTTCTGATACGCTTTTCTGGTGGCGTTAAAATCACAGAATCACAGAATCACAAGGTTGGAAAGGACCCATTGGATCATCAAGTCCAACCATTCCTTACACTCCCTAAACCATGTCCCTAAGCACTTCATCCACCCGTTCCTTAAACACCTCCAGGGAAGGCGACTCGACCCCCTCCCTGGGCAGCTGTTCCAGTACCCAATGACTCTTACTGTGAAGAATTTTTTTCTGATATCCAACCTGAACCTCCCCTGACGGAGCTTCAGGCCATTCCCTCATGCCCAAAAGGTACATGCAAAAGGACAACTAGGTGGTATTATGCTGGGTCTTAGAAAGGTCTTAAGGATCTTTGGGAGAAGACTCTCTTCTCATGGCAAAGTCTCAGGCTGTGGTCATCTCAGTCCGGCACACACACACCCCCACGCCGCAGCGAAGGACCCTTCTGTGGTCGCAGTTCACCACAGCTCCAATGCTTATCACCACAGCAGCATTGCTCAAAGCTGAACGAGAAGGGTTCCCCTCTCTTGTCCCAACTCATTCCATGACCACACTTGCTTCTTTCCTCTGTTAATTAGGAAAGTCTTTGGGGCAGCTGGAAGAGTGAGAGAAATTTGAGCCCCTATGGCTGATCACCCTTACACCATAAGGTAGTCTGTACAGTCACCCCAAATTTATATATGAGGTGTCTTGAGTTTCATTTGAGCCAAAAAAACCCATCTCAAATCAGAGTTCTGGCAGCTTGGAACACTGCATGGGTCTCTACCAGGACCTGTGGTACACAGCCAAGGTGGAATAACCTAATGAGAGCCTCAATGCATCCCGTTTTCCCCACTCACTACTCAAAGCTCCATCTAGGACCGCACAGCATTCAAACACCACAGCTGATCGCTGCTTTTCCCCTACAACATTCCAAGCAAACTGCACGTTTCCTTTTCTTGGGCCTCATGAAGACTACCTGTACTTACTGGCAACTACTTCAAAAGGTAGAAAATTCCAGCCATTGCAAGTGCCCGGAGCTGGGCAGCCTGTATGCATGTTTCCAAGCTATCACACACACTTCTGCTTTGATGCCCCTCTGTGGAAGAGGTGGATATTATAGAATCATAGAATAGTTTGGGTTGGAAGGGACCTTAAAGCCCATCCAGTTCCAACTCCCCTGCCATGGGCAGGGACACCTCCCACTGGCTCAGGCTGCCCAAGGCCCATCCAACCTGGCCTGGAACACCTCCAGGGATGGGGCAGCCACAGCTTCCCTGGGCAACCTGGGCCAGGGCCTCACCACTCTCATGGGGAAGAAATTCCTCCTTATGTCCAGTCTAAATCTGCCCCTCTCCAGTTTATACCCATTGCCCCTCGTCCTATCACTCCAAGCCTTTGTGAACAGCCCCTCTCCAGCTTTCTTGGAGCCCCTTCAGGTACTGGAAGGTCACTATGAGGTCTTCTCAGAGCCTCCTTTCTCCAGGCTGGCACTAAGAGGACTCAAGGCTGTATCGCATTCTTTCCCATCCATCCCTTATGCAGGACAGCAGAAGATGTACATAAACACATCCATTCGTATTATTGTGCCTGTTCTAAAACGCTGGTACATCCATATGGAAGATGCTCACAGACAACGTATTTCCAAGGCTATGGATACAGACAACGTGGTTGCCAGACATCAGCGGTTACTGGGAACAACCTACCTTTTCACTAACACAGAAAGAAAACAGTTGAGCTGTTGTGCTTCTGTCACTAACACCAGATGGAAAACACTAATAAACAAATATTTTGTTTTATGCTAAGCTGCATATTGAACAGTTCACAGACAATCTAATCCTACAACCAAGAAGGACTTGTGTCTTCACAACCTGCCAGTCTTTTTCCTGAGATGATAAACCTTGGGAATGAAAAAATTATATCTAAAAAAACAGGGACAGATTTTTTTGCCATACCAACTCTTACTTTGAGCCCCTCTTCTGCCTCAGTGCAGTGTGCTGCTGTTAGGACCCAGGATGGATGGATAAGAACACCTCCACACAGAAATTTCCCTTTGCTATTTTGCAGCATAACCTGTAACAACAACAAACAAAGAAAGGTCTGCATGGAGCACAGCTCGCAAAACACCATAAACATTCTTCTCTGTGGTTGCAAAATGCCCAACACAGCAAGCACCGAAGCACGTCATGTTCACTGAAGCCAGAGCTCTAGAGTGGCACCAAAGCACTGTGGACAAGGTCTCTGCGGAACACCTACAAGAAAGCTTGAATATTGTTCCTGAATGAGGGCTGGCTTCATCCAAATGGGCACAGGATGATGCTGGTCACTGTCGAGCACTTTGGTACTTCCAAGCTTTGAAACACAAAGCTCAAATGAGGGGATTACTCCTGTGTCCACAGCACGCCAGAAGACAGAGTGTCATTCCATGCTGCAACTCTCCTGGTATGGTGTAAAAGGGCCTTTGAGGTCAAAGAGAACCAGGCCCTGATTCTATGCATTCACTAGTTCCATGATAAGCTCTGCGAGGTCTCCCCTTTCTACGTGATGCCCCAACCCGCTCTGTAAAGCTACGGCACATTTTGCTGATTAAATCTGCTAATTTGAATTGAGGACAGATGAGGATTATAAGAACGCATCCATACAGAAAGGGGGAGAAGCACCTCTTGCTCCCCCCATAAGGCTGCTGGAGCACGTAGCATGCAGCACATGCAGCGACGAAGTGGCCTTTCCAGATGGAGCAACAAAGCAGAGAAGTGCCATTGCTATCCTCTTTCTTGACATTGTTGGCAAAGTATTGTAAAAAACCTGGCAACAGTGACAAGGTCAAGAGTCCTAACAGATAATGATCTATTTTTCCAACTTTTGAGTTGCTTTTGAAAAAAACTGAGCTAAACACAGAACTATAGAATCATGGAATGGTTTGTGTCAGAAGGGACAACAAAGCCCATACAGTCCCACCCCCTGCCATGGGCAGGGACACCTCCCACTGGCTCAGGCTGCCCAAGGCCCATCCAACCTGGCCTTGAACACCTCCAGGGATGGGGCAGCCACAGCTTCCCTGGGCAACCTGGGCCAGGGCCTCACCATCCTCGCAGCAAAACATTTCTTCCTCAGATCTCATCTCAGGCTCCCCTCGTTCAACTTAAAACCATCCCTACTCGTCCGGTCCCTGCGCTCCCTGATCGAGAGCCTCTCCACAGCTTTCCTGCAGCCCTCTTTCAGCACTGGAAGCTGCTCTAAGGCCTCTTCTCCAGGTTGAACAACCCCAGCTCTCTCAGCCTGTCCTCGTATCAGAGGTGCTCCAGCCCTTGGATCATCTTCATGGCCTCCTCTGAAGCTAAGGGAACCTTAACTTCATGTGACACCACTGCTAGCAAAGCAGAAGCCTTTCTGGAGCAGCTAGGCAGGCAGAGCCATGCGGGAAGAACCTGAATTATATGTGGTGAAAAACTCTTTTCTCCTTACCTGCCAAGGGCTGTCTCCCCTTCTTCCTGCTTTTCCCTCAATGAGCCGAATCTTGAATCCTGCTTCAGCTTCAATTTTCACTCTTCCACATGGGAACTCCACTACAGGAGATGCAGAGAAGTTAACAAGCAAAGAGCAGATTGTCCAATGCAAAGATTCTTCCTAAAGCATTCCTTCTGTCTCTCTAACCTAGGCAACACTATTCAGTGGCTTCATGGAAGCTCCTCCATGCTTTGCAGAAGAGGCAGTTTCCCGATTCCCCTGTATGTGTCCATGAGGCAAACACAGGTTAAAGGCCATGGAGACCCAGAGCGAGTATGGAGTTAGGAACTGCAGGCACAGTTCTTCTGCATGGAACAGATGGTTTGAAAACTAGTAGAGTGCATTGCGGACCACTCCCCCATAAATCTCTTTTACTTCATGTTTGAATGAAGTAAAGGCTGTCAAATCTGGACTATGAACATATCTCCCTCTTACCTACAGGCTTGCAGCTGATATGGTCATCCATCAGCTGATAACCAGAGGCACAGCTGCAGGAGCGGCACTGGTTGGCAGGGTCCTCCCTGCAGAAATGGTCACATCCTCCATTATTGACAGAACAGTTGGTGTATTTGACCTCTGCGGAAAAACAAGCCGGGAGAGAGACATGGGAAGAGGGAAAGCCAAAGGGTTACAGGAAGGTAAAGTGGCAAAATGACATTGTGATTCAAGTGAGCAACAATGGATTTGGGATGACAGTTGCAGGCTTTAACAGCACTTGGGGCCCGAGACAGCAAACAGAGCCTGGTCCAGAATAAGGCAGTGGGAGGTGATTACTGTCAGGGCTGGGGATGGGAAAAATGCACCGTCACTGAGTGCAAGTCAGACAGTGCAAAGAGTTGATGATCCACAGCACACACGCTCATCCCTAAATATGCTTCCCAGCTTCTGTCTGGGAAGAAATCGCCACAGCAAGACAATTAAATATTCGCAGTGCATTGTTTTCTCCTCTGTATGGTAAAAAACCCCACCACTGTCCCTGTGCTGACAGTTCTAAAGTAATTGAAACCCTGCTTTACACAACTATTTTTGTAACATTTACAAATCTCAGATCTCCGAGCCTCCTCCACGGCAACACAAAGTTCATTTTACTTTACACGTGTGCAGATAATCTCGTTACTGCATCGTGAAGCAAAGGAGAAATCACAGTAAAATGAGCCAGTGGAGTGTGCAGTGACCAAAGCATCAGTCCCAAGCACACAGAGATCCCGTCACAGAGAGCATCACTTTACAGCAGACTGAAGGCAGCATTACCATAGTTGCACAAAACCCCTTCCCAGCCTTTGTTACAGATGCAGGAATATTTTCCAATATTGTCCTTGCAGATCCCGTTGGAACAAGGCTGTGGGTCACACTGATCTCCATCTGAAAGAGAGGCAGACAAACTCAGGCCCTGAATCACAGAGAGCTCACAGGTCCAACATTAACAGGAACAGACCCTCCCCTGGTTCCCAAGCATCTCCCGTGGTTTCCACCACCAAACGGTGGGTGCTGGGCCAAGGACAGGGCATTTGTTTGGGTTCGAAATTGCAACCGTAGAGGGAGCAGAGTGGGCGGAAGGCGAAGAGCGAGCAAAGTGTGAGGCAGCCAGAACAAAGGCAGGTGACTGTGGAAGTGAAGAGCAGTGGCGGGGCTCCTCCCTGGACCACATCCCACGGGATTAGAGCACTTTTGGCCACAGTAATGGGGAGATGACTGAGGACAGGCACAGATGCACCTCATGAGTTTTGGGAAGGTCACTTGTATGATGGGACAGAAAAATATCCTTTGCACACCCCACGTAGGAGAGAATGAGAATTTGAATCGCTATGTGACACATGGCCTCAGGAAGGCTGAGTACTCGTTGCTCTCGAGGAAACACAGATAAATGACTAGGGGAGGCTTTTACTCACCTACATACTTGCTCCAAAAATTTAGCTGTGGAGAAACAAGACTTACATTAAGGCTAGAAGCAGATGAGGGATTTAAAGTGTATCACGGTCTTTCTTGGCCAACAGAGCACAGCATCCCAGTAAAACAGCATCAGCCTTGTTCTTCCTGACGGTGTAGTGACTGGCACTATACACCAACAAAAACGGCCAAACCAGACATTCAAGTATTGCCCGTGCTTGGCACAGATCCCTCTGCCCTGCCTGCAGACCCACAACCCCTCAACATCCCCACGGCTTCTCTGTTTTCTTGTCACTGCCAGGTAAGTGACAAGCCTGCGTTGCTGAGCACACGAGCCATTAATGCCCAGTTGGATAAACTGTGGGCTTTGTGAAGCCCCACTCTGCTCCGGGGCCTGAGGGACAGCAAGGACTGGGTCATCCTATGTGGTGAGCCTACTCCGCTTAACTCAGTAAGAGAAAGTCCAAGCCAACACAGAGCTCAGGTGTGGAAAGGGGCAGGAATCACTGATGTTCATAATATAGGTAGCATCCGATTGAAAGCATGAGGTTTGGAGAAAGACAGGAGGCCTAGAGATAAGAGAAATGTTTGCCCAGCATGGGTGAGAAAGTGGGAAGATACAGTGAAAGGCAGCCAGAGCTGGCGAACGGACAAGGAAAAGGACGGGAAGGACTGGGAAAAATTCTGTGGCAGCAACAGCCAGTGGAGTGGAGCAGGGATTGACATTACCTGGCTGTGATCTAAACCACACAATGAGGTCAGGTGGAACGTGCATGAGCAGCCAAGTTTTGCGGCTGATACAGGTGGTAACTTGACTATCGCTGTAGCACAATTACATTCAAACCCATGCCTACACTTTAGGAGTCACGAGCGATCCCTGTTCCGTGCCGACAGCAAGACCTCCCAAGCTCTGGATCACAATACTTTGAGAAAACAAACAATGGATTGGTTAAAAGTCCCACATTCATCCTTAAAATCACAACTTACTGTTGCTTCCCTGGTTTCAAATATCTCACTGGCCTCCTCAAAGTCACAGAGCTCTTCAAGGCACTCGCGCTCCATAGAGCCCGGTTTGAGCTCCTCGAGAAAAGAGTTTGCCCGCTTCTGGATTTTCAGGACTTGGTTTGCATCTTTGCTGCTGTAAAATACTGGAATGTGAAAGCACAAGCAGGGAAAAGAGCTGGCTGAGAACTGGTGCTGCCCAAAGGACACTTATCAGAGCAACAGCCTCTCTCTAGCGCAGCTAAGCAGCCTGTCCTTGAAACGCTGGGCCACCAGCGCTGCGCTGCAGGAGGAACCTCCAGCCTCTGCTCTGCGACACTGCGACTCCTCGCAGGGCTCGGGAAGGCTGGGATCAGGCACTGGCTGTGAATCTCTGCTAGAGGAATCCAGAGCCCCCATAATGGGAATGACTCCAGACACTCCCTGTGACCGAGAGGTGCCGGAAATGCACTCGCAGCAACTGAAAAAGGGTGAAAGTATCTCTGACATGGAAACTTACTTGAGGCACTACAGACTCGTGATGAGCAGGCGGCCAGCAGCACCCCCATAGTGATGAGTGTCCACATCCTGCAGCAGGAGTCACCTAGAGAAGAGAAGAGAAGAGAAGAGAAGAGAAGAGAAGAGAAGAGAAGAGAAGAGAAGGTAGGCTTGAAGGGGAGCGCGTTGCTGAGCTGCAGCACCAACCCCATGCTGCGGAGAGCTTCTATTCAGCTCACCGAGCTCCTTCACTTGTTTCCCTCAGAGCAGCTCCCTTGCCAAATGCTGCGTTGTGTTGCGACTTTCTCTTTTGCCTCCAGCTCCAAAGCGTCCATTTGTTAGGGACCCTTCAGGCTGGTTTGCTCGATCTCTTCAAGCCATCAGCAGCTCCCCCAGAGTGCTTCTTGTCTGCCCTGACACCCTCCCCTTGTCCTCAGATAATTTTGACAAGCTTTATGCTTCATTAAAGCAAGCTGCACTTCGAAGGATCCAATACTTTTGAAGCACTTACTGCTTTATTCAGTGCAGATCGGCGTGATCTATTCTTCCGCCATGAGCTCTGCTGGAACTTAGTTAATCCGTAACTTCCAATATTTACTCTTTGGAGTGACATGAAGCGCTTTCATTTTAGTCGTTAAACAAACAGTGCTCAGGGCGAGCTTGACAATTTACCTGGATGCAGAAGAGAAGTGAAACAGCTGAGGCATCCACTCTGCCTGTTTCAAATCTGCTTTTCTTTTCTAACTGTCTGGCGAGTTGTTATACTCAGTGTGCAAGTGTAACCGCTCCACTGCTGAGGTCTCCTGAGATCCCACCACCTTCTCACAGCATGCAATTGCTCAAAAGGGGCACGTGGTGCTATTTTAAGTCCTTGCTCTTTACTTTCTCAGCGGTTTCCACTACAAAACAGCGAAGGCAACCGAGCGGTGAGCAGCGCCTGCCCCTCAGGGGCCAGCTGTGAGAGGCAGGGCAGGAGGCTTGGACCAGCACGCCGTGTCTTTTGGTGTTAGCTCGCACCAGAACAAAAATCTTCTATGGAATTTTGAATATTAAACATTTTAGAGAAAAACTGCAATCCTTTTCAGAATTATTCTTGCATCAGAGAGGGCACAAAGCAGTGCATTCCCCTTCTCTGGAAGCAGTTTGTGCAGCGGCACCTCTGTAAACGGCACAGCGCTCGATGTCTTCATGCAAATTATCTCTGCAACCCTGTGTCCTCAGGCGTCCTTCATCGGAAAAAAGGCCACAGGGTGCCAGGAAAAGGTGGCCGCCCCCGGCTCCCATCTCACCTCCGCTGTGGCTGCTTGGGAGCCTTCCGACTGCTTGTGAAAGTTTTTGTCCCTTACAAACTTGGCTATGGACTTTCTGGAAAACAGGCTCTTTTTAAAAGAAAGGTTTCAAAGTTCAGCCGGGTGGGATTTGTGCTAAATAAAATAAGATTACAGCATCCAAAATTACCGTTGGGGAAAATGTGTGCACAGCAAAGCTCTACGGATGGATTGCAATGAGACAGTAAGTCCCAAACAGGCATTAGAAGGGGAAAGAGAAGCTGATACACTGAGCACCAGAGAAACCAGAACACTCTTGCTTTTCCTAGGAAATTTAGCTGATGTATTAGTTTCCTTGGGCAGCTCTTCTTAAAAGAAAAGGTCCTTGGAGGCCAAGGTTTTGCACAGCTCCCACATTAGCACAGGAGCACATTGCCAGGAATGCAGGAACGCCTCTGCCCAGAGCCTGTGTGTAGGGAGGTCAGAGCACGTCCTCAGGAAATGCTGCCGTGCATCCAGTTTGCAGCCCGGGAGCAAAAGGAATTTGACAACCTGTGCAGAGAGCAAGCTGCTGCCGTGACATCTCCTACCCTGCTGCTGCCCTGGTTGGTATCTGCTTGCACCTGCCCCAGGCTGCAGCTGCAGCTCCTCCAGCTGGCAGCGCAGCCCATCGGCCAAGCTGGACGAGAGGCCTGAAGCCGCTCCCTTCCCTGCTCCCCGGGAGGAATGCCGCAGGCCACCACGGACTCATATTTTACCATGAAGTCAAAGAAGCGGTAGGTCTTTTAGGTCACGTGCAAACTACCCCTTTCTTTCTTGTGAAGACAAGACAACTTACTGCCTTCCAGGTCTTTTGGCAACCCTACAAAGTGCTGCAATTCTCCAGAGAGAAGCATCTAGAGAACTGCAACGTATCTTTTATCACCAAACGTTACTTTCCACGCTCCCTGAACCTTTTCATTGTGACCACCTGAGAACTAAACACATTGCGCTGCTCTAGGCTCAGCTGGTGGGCGCAGGTACTCACCCCAACCAGGCACGCAGCAGCCAAAGAAAGAATTTACCTTTTGTCTCTGAAGCTGCTTTGCAGGTAAGGAATGACCAGGCTTCTTCTAACCCTGTTCATTTCCAGCAGGAGCACTGGAAACACAGCACCCATTCAGTGGGAGTGGATTTCCTCAACTTCTCCTCAAATTTCCTGATGTTTTACACTGCATTAAAAAAGACCAAACACGTTACAGAACCCAAGGCAGCAACAAGGACAAGAGGAACAGCAGCAGATAACATTTTACCTTCTGTCACTGGTACTTGAAAGTCTCTACAGCACACCTCTCTCCAAATCCACACCACCCTCCCAAGATCAATTAGGTAGTTATCTATCAAACCAAGAGAACGGCAGCCCCCAGCAAGAGGTGTGATATTCCAGTAAGGAGTGGGGCAAAGAAGTTTCTTGTTATTGGCTTCTGCCACATGAATAAAAGACCAAACCAAATTACCTGCATCGGAGGAGTGAGCAGACCTTCCGTCTCTGCTGTTGCTCTCCTGAAGCGCTACCTAACACAGAGCCCGACACTCAGATCCAGTGTGTCTGAGTGAAGTCAATACATCTTCTTTCCTCCTTATTACTAGGACTACATAACTAACATGCTAATGACCAATTTTACCATCTTCATCCTGCAACAGTACGTAACTTTTCTTATGTTGCTGTCACATCAACTCTTCCCTCCACACAAAGTAAATCCTTCAGTTTAACTATCAAGTACAATTGGTTTTTTACACAGAAAATGCCCATTATGAGCAACCTCCCGGTTACTTGGTAACGGCGCTAGGAATTCTTACCACCAGCCTCAGTTTGAAAGTAATCTGCGGGGAGTTTGCCAGCACCTTCTGAAGACATCGATATGTACAGATGGAAAAGAAAGCGCATCACAATCCAATCATGGGCTGCTCACCCAAACTTCTCCACATGATTTTATTCCAAACTCGCAGGTGTTGTTTTGTGGCAGTCAAATTTCTGCATTTCATGAGAAAATTCATTTCCCCAAGTTTGCGTAAATGCATTTTCACTTTTTGCAGTTACTGTGTGTACTGCCTGCAATAAACTGAATGCACGGAGGCCCCAGAGGAGCAGAAAAACAACCATCTCCCTCTCATCAGGACACTGCACAACCACGGCCAGAAAGATGTGGTCACCGCACCCATGGAGGTAACAAACACACACCCCGCTGAGCTTCTGAGCGGCTTCGCCCCAGTGTGGTGCAGCTCTGATCGGGGGAGCAGCAGCAGAACCATCGTTTTTAAAAAAATCTCCCTTCACTCAGTGCAGAGATACAGCTGAGAACAATAAACCGCACAATGTCTTCTACTCGACGCAAAGAAATGGCACAAAACTAATCCACAACAATCGCATTTACCATTTCGCTCTTTAAGGAACAGCTCTGATCTTCCGAAGCAACTCAGGATAAAGCCATTTGATCACAGCACAGGTTTTTATTAGCTGGTTCCCAGCAGACAGGCACTGCCGCCCTCCACACAACAAAATCACTAACAGAGAACCTTTACTGGAAGCTCAGAAATGTTTACTTTATATACAAGAAAAACTTATTTACAACAATCAACAGTAAACTATGTACAAAAAAAAAAAATACAAGAGACATTTCCATGGTATTCACTGTATAAATTAACACAATAAATAGAAAGGAAGCAGGTCCCATTCTTAAGGCACAACACCTTCTTCCCCAGACTGTACAGGGATTCACTTGCTTCCCTACACTTTTGACAGGATCACAGGAATGGCGGGGAGACCCCTGAGGAACAACGGTCGGTGGACGATGATACAGACATGCAGTCACTGCTGACAGTTGTAGAAAAACATCATTTTTCATCCTTTCCTTTTTTTTTTTTTTTCTTTTTTACAGTACGCACATCTTAAGATACAAAATATTTTGTGTAAACAGTCTTTTTTAAAATCACATCGATAGTATGCATGTTTTTAAATAATACTAAAAGAATGAACAAAGCTTTCCATACGGTTTGGGTGCAGAAACATTGCCAGGACCGGCACCGAAGGTCTCAGCACAGCTGGAGGCTCCTGGGTGCCCGGCTCTTGTGTGGCCCAGCCAGGCCGGCACCTCCGGGCACCACGCGGCACGGCTCCCCTCTGCTGCCAAGAGCCAGCTCCTGCCGCAGCGGGGACGCATGCTCTCCGCACTGAGATCCCACAAGCGAAACCAGACGGTATTGGCGCTACCAGCCCTGCCGAAGGTAGCCCTGAGCCGCTGCACGGGCCAAACCTCCTCACGTCTCCATTGCATGCACTCCCACTGAACCGAAACATCAGAACACAAGCGATGCTATTCCCCAGAATCTGCCAGTAAAATTAAACATCCAGGGCAGCGCCAGAATGTGAGATGAGGTATGGAAACCTCTTCCTCGCAGAAGAAACTGTACGCCCAGTTCCCTGCAGACACTGCCCCAGCATCACTGCTAAGGGTGAGGAACGATAAACAGAAGGTGCCGCACGGCTTTCACACGAGTGGCATTTTTGAAGAGACTAAACACACGCACGATATGTGCAGTTCTAGCTCCTCTCTCAAGCTGGTGTTTTACCTGAGACTGCAGGAAAGTCTCTTTTTTTTGGAAAAGCAGCAGATTTTTTACTGTCTAATAGTCTTTCCCGAGTTTCTCTCCAAGAAAACACAATCAGCCATCAGAAGAGGAGCCAGGGATGCTGTAGCCAGCCTGGCCCGCGCTTTGCAGACAGCTCTCACTGACACTGGACACAAACTGCTCCCATCTATTCACAAAACCTCTGCAACAGGAATCTGCATTATTCCCAGTGAGAGACACAGAGCCACAACACATTTGTTAGATATAAATCTTAATACATATTCCAAGGCACTCAGGTTAAATGCGGGTCCCATTTTCGAGCTCTTAAAAGAGGGTAGGACTCCCTGGCTGCCTCTGCTAAGCAACAAAAAGGAATGTACTGGCTGCAAACCCTCTGATAAAACGTGCACATACACAAAAAAGATCTGAACCCATCGACACAACAGCACATAAAAGACACAAGGATTGGTCTGTGCAGACATCATCACTTGTAGCAGACACCTAATGGCCATCAGCCCCGACAGATATGGCATGAGATAAGGAACATGCCTGAACGGAAAAACTCTTTGGGTTCCTCCCCTGCTACTCTGAGCAGGAAGAGCAGAGAGGACCTGTTTCTGTTGAGGCAAGAATTTAATCCCTCAGGAAGTACGCAAGCAAGGCAAGCGCATATTTTTATGCACCTCCAACCATGGGGCTGCCTGGAGAAACTTTGCAGCAAGAACAGCTCCGTCACCACATTGAGGAACAAACACAGATCTCACCCTTTTTCCAGAGTTATTACCTTCCTTGTGCTCCGACCGCGCTCCCCTGGGCAGGCACAGGAGTGCCCTAACCATGCACACTTCATGTACCTTACTGTCACCAGCAAGGAGGGCTGCATCCTCAAGCTTTCCTTATCGGAGGTTTCTCCTCATTCTCATGCAGATGCTGCTCTGGGCCTCAACAACCGAGTGCGAAAATACAGTGTGGCTACAATTCTTAATCATCTGATACCTCAGGAATTCAATACAGTGAGGGGCATTGTGTTGATAAAGAAAAAATATCCCTACGGAAGCAACTGTATAGATACGGGAAACAAATCTGGAGCAAAGCTGAATGTATTTCTTGCTCAGTACCCACAGTATCTACACCAAAAATTTTCCTAGCTGGATCAAGAACATCTGGTCTTCTGTTAACTTCTCATGAGCAAACCCTGTCACGCGCTGGGCTGAGAGGAGACGCAGGTGAGTGACAACTGATTAAAAACAAGTAGGGAGAGTCAGAATAGTCCTCGGTGTAACCTTAGAGAATGCAGTGGAGTTTGCCCAGCATGAAAGCAGGCCTCAACCTTATTAAGCTGATAAGTCCTTACATAAAGTAAATTGACTGTTGTTAGTCTGGGCAGCTAATGTCAATTTAATAAAATTCCTACAAATACAGAAGAATGATGTCCTCAGAAATTTGTCTTTTATGCCTCTGTGTATATGACAATTTTTCTGTCTGCAGCCACAGCCAGACAGGTGCCACTCTGTAATAATAAAAAAAATAAATACATACAAAATGACAAAGTAATTAAAAATTCCTGCTGCTTCTCCAGCTTCACAGCACTGAATGTTCCCAAATTCCCTTCGCAGTGATAAACATGGCAATAAACAACTATGCATGCTGGTCTTCGGGCTTTAACAGTCACCCGATCAGAGTCAGGCAGATCAGTGGAAATTTGAAGGCCGTCTAGGTAGGAATTCAGAATCAGAGGCACTATTTTTCCACGCTCCACAGCTGGTGGTACCAAAGGCAATTTAACAACATACTCCAGTTTTCATTACGATGCCCATCTGCTCAGTAACAATCCTTCTCTCCGTGCTCTTAGAGGAGCCCCGATGTTTGACAGCACGCGGCATCTCTCTCATGGGCACAGCCCAGGAGGACTGAGCCACCCTAAGCTTTTGGTATCCACCTTGGAGTGAAGGAGCAAGGCAGCAAGAGAGAGGAGCGAGGTGGAAAAGCCACTAGAACCAAGACAGGTGAAAGATGCAAGTACTACAGATAAATCACATCTTGTGTGATAGAAATAGGTTTCTGCACTGCAAATTGAAGTAAAGAAACAGCTCTGTTGTTTGTGGCCACCAAGGTGGCACTAAATGGGCAGGGAGCCACTCCTGGCTGTTGCCAGTCATGCTGCTCCCCCCCACCAGGATGGAGCAAATTTTTCCATGTCTCACTCCTTTACATTACATTTCTTGCACAGCCCAAACAGCCAGTTAGCATTCCTCTCACTTTCTGGTCTCCTGAAGAGAAATATCGGAGCTGATCTCCTTTCATCTTTTGGCTCTCCAGAATTTTGTCTGCCAGTAATTTCTGAACAATTGTTTGTGATGCCTAAAAAATCTAAAGGCTGTACAGTTGCCACTGGCTGGAAGAGGAGAGCCAGTCCCGGAGGAAGACCCTGCAAGCTGGTGCCAACTGCTGTTCAAACCACAGGCATTGTTTGTTGCGAGGCATAAGTGAGTGAGAATCACTGGGTTTTCATTGGCAAGAGGTGTGTACTGGCTTTGAATTTCTGATGCAAACCGCATGTTAAAAAGGGATTATTAAAGCACAAGGACAAGCTCTGTCTCACTCAAATGCTCTAAGATACAGGTGTGACACACGGATGAGCGGGAAAGTTTGGGGTCTGCAAAGACTGTCAGATGCTCCTGAACTAAGACTGGCCAATGTATCTTGCCCTGAATAATTCTACTGTGATGAAGTTATCCAGTAAAGGTAGCTGTGTTGCAATGCTCAGGAGTGCTGCAGTGTCACTTGGGTCCAGAACTTCCCACGTCAGATGACATGGTTCTTCAAACAGCAAGTGAGTTTTCTTACGGGAGGCTCTGTCTCACTGCAGACAAGGTGCCTCTCGACTGGATGCAGCCGTACCCCACAGGAAAAACGTTAGCACCATGCTTGGTTGACAGGAGAGCTGAACAGTTTGGCTGTTCAGTAGAGACAGTTGTGAGCACATCTGCTCTGTGAGGTGACTGCTGTGCAGTTAGGGGGAATGGTAGACACAGGCTGTGAAAACAGAGGCTAAACCTCGCTGGCAGGAGTACTCCGGCTCAGCTCCTTGATCCCGTGCAGTATCCTCTTCATGTGACCCACTTTGGTCACACCCAGGTCCTGCAAGAAAAGAGAAGACCTTAGCTTAGGGGAAAGGCAGGTGAGAAATTGCCGGGGGCCAAGCAACGGTTACAAACTAGTCAGCCAGTTACAAAGAGAGGAGGAAACCAACTAGAAAGACTACAAACCTGATGGTAATATGTAGAACCACAAACCGTGCATCAAAAAGCTATCAGAGCATGACAGGGTAATGAGCAGGCACAGAGCAGTGGAGAGGAACAACTGCAGACATCAGCCAGAAATGCAAATTGCTCTCGCTGTTAAAGGCCAAAGCCAGAGAGCAGTAAGACCAGACAGATCTCAGGGACCTAAGCTGGTGGCCAAAAACATGCACAAAGAACCAATCAGTCACCGGTCACATCAAATAAACATGTGAACGTTTGTGGACCATGCAACAACCCCCAGGCTGCCCCTGGACGGCAAGCAGAGGAGGCAGCTATGCACATCACAGCAAACTCGGAACAGGAAGACGGTCAAAAGCGCAAATAAAGATCTAAGGAGCATTCGACAAATGTCATGCGCTACTCCACAACAAAGGATGTTTCTGCTACGTGCAAGTCACCAGAATGATGACACAGGTCTCCTGCACATGCAAAGAACCACCACTTTCAATTTTTCTCCATAGAGAAAGCATGTCCTGGTGAGGAGATGAAAAGCTATGCAAAGTGGTTACTAAGCTCTACCTAAAGAGATTTTTCTCCATCCAGCAGCCTCAAAGACTACATTGATTGTTTCTTCTTGTAACAAAGAAGTGCAATGATCTGTTTGGCCAGTGACTACAACACAAGACCCAAATTTTCTCAATCACAGTATGTTCAGCAAAGATGGTACGGGAGTTGAGAAGTTGAAAACTTCCGTTCCCTCATTAAAAGCAGAGACTCCCAAGAACACAGTGTGCAGTCTGTGCGCTGGACTGTATTGTATCACTGGGAAGCAGTGGCAGAATCGGACAGCCAGTCTCCCAACTAGCTGTTCTACCTCCCTACTATTAAAATTAAAAATCACGTGATCTGAAATGGTGAGAAAATAAAACAAGGCCACAATGAACCCGTTCATCTTGCCAAGGCACGTGGAATGAACAGTGGGCAGACCATTTCCAAGCACACTGAGCACAGAAGGTCATGCAGATGCAGCTGGCTATTTCTCATGAGCCGATCATAAAAGTACCTTGAGGTCCCTCCGTTCGAGGTGCAGGAGCTCAGAGCCCCGGACGTCATGTCGGATGAAGATATCCTTATACTCACAAAGACTGAGATGCTCAAGCCAGGCCGCAACCTCCTCCGTTCCCCAGAGGTGAACTGTTAGAGATGGAAAAGCAGGAGTGCATTGAGTACCCAGAATCCCAGAAGACAGTGAGAGATGAGGACACCATCAGCACTCAGTGCCAGAGGAGGGCAAGCAGTACCACAGCCTCAAACCAAGGGGAGGGCAAGGACCGGTAACGCGACCTACAGTCTCAAAACAGAGGAGACAGGGCAGAGAAAGGTAGGGGGTGTGCTCTTAAGCAGAGGCCAGCTGCAGCAAAGCCAGGAGGAAGTGTGTGCTTGTTTTGATGGGATTGGATATGCTTTTTAAAGTTTAATCCCATGTTTAAGAAGAGTATGTTCACTGATATTCCTCTGCTCGCAAAACAACAGATTCAGAATATGAAGAATCAAGCACAGATTAGTTTGCTATTACGTACGAGTATTTGTGCTCAGTAAACAAAAGAGCAACCTCTCTCCTCCGAGTGTGAGGAAGAGAAGAAGATTTTAGACTTCCAACTTCTGGCACAGCCTCTAAATAAGAGAACAATCAAGTTCCCAGGTTCTGGGAGGCAATGAATGAGCAGCAGCCTGCCAGGCAGAAGGAGACTGTACCCACAATTCCATGGCAGAGGACAGGACCCAGGAGCCCACAGAACAGGTAGCACTTCTGAAAAACTTCATAAGGAGAATATAAAAGGAAAATCAATTAAGAGAAAGCATCTGGAATGACAATTTGTTGATTCATGGTCAGTTTTTATCTACTGCCCAGTAGGATTACAGGTCAGGGTGCACCTGTGATGATGCTGATCTCCCGCCAATTACACATGAAACTTGATTAAAGCTTGAGGGTGAATCAATGAGAAAAATATCATTAACTGTATCACAGAGAATTAGCAGTGAAAAGACTGGAGTTATGCGGACTTGGGCCCCACAGTCGTTTCAAGATCTAAAATGCCAAAATCCTTACATTCACTTCACTAAGCACCCCCTAAAGTATCCTGAAAACGTCTGTGTGTAGGAGAACGGTTCAGAGGGCAAATCCTGTTTCTGCTCAGGAATGTTTGCGTAGTACTGGGCCATTGTGACTTAGACAAAACAGAGCAACAAGCTACTTTGCCATGTGAAAAAGACAGTTTAGACCTCCAAGAAAAGGTAGATGCACGTGAAACAGACTGAGAGAACACGAGAGGGAACAGACAGAGAACAGGTAGGACCACAGCGATGTGACAAAGAGACACAACGAAGGAGCAGACTTGGTACCCGGCAGTCCCATGCTACTATGAGTCTCCTTATTTTTGTTGTTCTTCTCCTTTTTAAACTTGGTCACCAGCCGGAATTTGCCACTGCGGCTGCGTTTAGAATAATCCAGCATCTGGTTCTGTAAGAACAAAAGGGAAAATCAGCCAAACGGTCATCAGTTGACTGGAACGGACCAAGAGCAACAGGTACTGTCGAGCTCAGGCCCACGACCTTGTAAGAGAAGAAAAAAAAATTCTAAACTCATTCTGATCAAGATGGGAAAGGAAATGGAGAAAGTTGATCCCACGTCAGGCAAGGGAGCTTAGCAGGAAATTACTTTCTTTAGCCTTAGGGAGTCAGGTTTCCTTCTGAATCATTTTTTCTCCCATCAGTCAAATATTCACAGGAAGTCAAACTCTCGCAGCCAGCTGGTGAAAAAGAGAACAGTCAGGGAAATACAGCTTTGGGCCTCCTCACCTCCTCATCGCAGGGCTCCATGAGCTGCCACAGCCAAGGGATGTCTGCCAGTTTCCTCAGCTGGAGGTCCATGTTTGCCAGGGCTGCCTGGAGCTGCTCCTTCTGTGGAGGATCTAATTGCTGGATCAGAAATGGAAGCAAGGCAGAGTTAAAAGCCATATGGTAGAACATACACTCAGGCCCTTGCCTTGACATTCCTAGCTAACAAAGCAGTTCCTTCTTTTAAAAGCAAGTGCACAGCAGGCACTCTGCCCAGATGCCACCAAGTTAATGATTTTTATCTTTTCTGAGCTCCGAACAACACGCAAGGTGGCTTGCCTGCTCCTCACGCCTATGTAGCAACACCATCCCAATTCCTGGATAAGGTTTAAACTGGCTATTACACAAAGAAGAACGAGACCAGCAAAATGTTGCTTGCCAAGGCAACAATAGGAGAGAAGAGAAAGTGAGAGGCGGCTTTACTCCTGCTTCGTGCTTCTTACCAGCGCCATCTTGCCGGCCAGCAGCAGCTCTGTCTCATTATGTAAGGCTTTGACATTATTCACCATCTCTACAACAAGGCTGCAGTTCAGACCCTGCGGGGGAAGCAATTCATGCGCAAATTAAGTCTGGAAATGCAGAGGTCTGAGCAGTCGAAAGGAAGAAGACTTAGACAAGCAAGGCTTACTTTTGATCAATCAGAAAGGAAACCCAAGAGCTATGGGACAAGGACAAACGGGAGATGCCAAGTGAGTGAAGTACCTCTGTAGACTTGGATTTAGCGTAGACTTTGTCCATAGACTTGGAGCTGGCATTGACAGCATGGGCAAGCTCCTGTTCCATGTCCTGATAGGACTGGGCTATTTCCCGAATGCTAAAGAGAGAATTACAGATCGCATCAGCATATGCTCAAAGCAGGAGATCTTTTCTGACTGGGTATCTCCTTTTAATACCCATCTGAGTGACAAGAGCAGGGATAAAGCACAGCAGGGGCACAGCCTCTGGCAAAGCAGGGCAATTCTCCCCGCTACAGTGAGCGTGCGTAGGCAAAGCAAGGCAGGCTTCCCATGCACAACTCCAGGTGCATATTCAATCCTGCACACAAGTTGGAATCACTTTGAAACACAACATAGACATTTCAGTTTGGCCACAGCAACGTGAAAAGCAGCTGCACATATGGCACTGCTCTAATTTAATTAACACTGCTCTAATTTGACTCTGGGAATCTTCTCTCAGAGGTCCAGACCTAGGAACTGAGTGTTTGAAGAATGAGCAGATGAGCCCACAGTGACTTCTTCCAGAAATCTCTGTGGGGCATCAGGATTACAAGGGTTGTAATTTGTCACCTGAGCTCCTAAGGAAGCCTTTGTTTCATTTCTGATAAAAATCATTGACATTCAAAGACAATGAGTTCTTTTGGGATTAAAGCATCCACGTCTGCTCATGAGAGCAACATTTTTTGTTCAGAATGACCTAAGAAAGTTTATTTGACTTCAGTCTCATGCAGCTGGGACGGTGCATAATGAGCAATGCTGTCCCCACTGACATGGACCAGCACTGCAGAAGATAAGAGTGAAAAGAAACATCTCCAGGAACAGGGAGTAGGTCAAGAACTTCAGGCACCAATGAGAGTTCTATGCAGCAAAAGCAATTTGAGTCCCACCTGTGAATCAGAGCACCTGCAGCTTGACCAAATTGGTTGATCTGTGTGGATTCTTCTTCAGACATGATCTCTGGTTGTAGAGAGAAAGAGGACGGTCGGGACAACTCACACTTCTGTTTGTCCTCCCAGGACTTCAGGGTGCTCTCAAATGCCTAAAAACACAGCAAGCAAACTATGAGATCTTGTAAAGCCTCTGTAAAAACAATGGCTGTGCCTATGCCTGTAAAGTATGCAGAGCCACTAGAGACACGTTTCATTGCAGGACCCAGTTGTTCAGCTGCTTACAGCTTCACTGGGCTGAAGCTTTCCAGGCCACGTTCTTGTCTTGGCTTAATTTTCACTTAAGCCTAGTTTTAGTTAAAATTTCTAGGCCAATTCCGAGGGCCAGACTAGCGAAGTCCACCAGCTCCCTGCTTGCAGCAGACTTTTCTTTGAGTAGCTGTACCGCTTCTACACTTCAGTATTCCTGCACTTCTCTTCCAGTGACATCTCAGAGAGGGAAACTAAAAATGTACAAGGCTCCTCCTTATCCAGAAATAAACTGGGCTTCCCCAGTAACTGGAAACTGTGAGCTAAGACCCATCCCACTTGCATCCATATGGATATTCCTGCTGGCATCAGCTAGTGGTGCAGGAAGAGGTGAAACAGATCCAATCCAGAAGGATCAAAACCAGATTTGGTGAGAATGAAAAATGACACACAAAGCCTCAGGGCAAGGAGAGATGGATAAATGAGTGCAAGAAATGGCAAGAGAGAAGGTTAAACAAGAGAAGGGACTGTGGGAGGGGAAGATTGAAATAGGAAGAATAGGACATATTAGCTCTGTGGAGGAATGAGTGTGCAATGATGGTCGAAAGGACAGCAGGAAAAATAAGCCCACAGTCAAGACAAAAGCTGAATGCTGCTCTGCAAAACTGGAACCTCACTGGCAAATTCCACACCTGCATAATCATGTTTGCAGGCAATGAAGAGTTGGATGGCACAATCATAGCCAATGGCTTCAGGTGGCCCAACGCACACAGCACACTCACTAAGGACTCGTGTGTCCTCTTTACCTCTTGTACTTCCTTTCCTACCATATCTACATGTAGGTTGCACCACCTTTTCTCCCTCCCCCTTTTACAGCAGGAATCCTGTTCCCCCTTGCTCTCTGTGCTTTCTCCTTCAGTCACTCCCACTCTGAGTCTCAGTGTGACACTGCAGAAGCTCTCTTATCCTCCAGGAAAGACCGTGTGCACTGTTCCTGTCTCCTCCTTTTCACAACTGTCACATCAAGGGGTAACAGGACAAGGGATGAAAAAGAGAGTTTTAAAGAGAGTAGATTTGGACTAGACATAATGAAGAAAGTTTTTACACTGAGGGTAGTGAAACACTGGCACAGGTTACCAGAAAGGTGGAAGATGGAAACATCTCAGAAAGGGGGGTTCCTGGAAACATTCAGGGTCAGGTTGGATGGGGCTCTGAGCAACCTGGTCTAGTTGAAGCTGTCTCTTCTCACTGCAGGGAGGCTGGACTGGATGGGCTTTAAAGGTCTCTTCCAACTCAAACCATTCTACAATTCCATGATCAATACCCACTGTTGTCTCTCAGCTCAAGCAGTCTTGGGTACGTCTATGTCTCAAGTCTCATGTCCTACCATGACAGGGGCTTTGTACACCCACCTTTGCTTTCTTTTCATACCATCATACTTGTAAATTCCTGCTGTTATCAACCAAAATATTTGTGCATGGACAGTTAACAGAGCTGG
This sequence comes from Cuculus canorus, assembly GCF_017976375.1. Classification (NCBI taxonomy): domain Eukaryota; kingdom Metazoa; phylum Chordata; class Aves; order Cuculiformes; family Cuculidae; genus Cuculus; species Cuculus canorus. The sequence goes on from NC_071409.1 coordinate 2,767,211, forward strand.
GAGGAAGCATAAAGCCTGCCTGAGCCACAGCAAGACCTTTAGCATTCCCTTTGGCTTAGCAACATTCAGTAATAAGTAAAACAGCAAGGCCGCTTCTTTAAGTGCTGGTACTCATCAGATCTGTTTGAAAATTAAAAGATGAGACGATGCACACTGCTGAACAAGGCACGAGACACTGCTTTACTTGATCAACGAGATAGAAGCCACACGTCGAACAATAACGAGAAATTAAAATACTGAACACCTGAATCTGGACAACCCACAGCACTCAGTGAGGCAGGAGTCCTCAACAACAGCGTGCAAATGTGCTAAGCAACATTGTCAGGAGACACTTAGAAAAGGAAGCAAAATAAGCTTGCACGAACAACCTTTTTAATGTGATTGCCCAAGCAGTGAACGCAAGTTTAGTCATGTTCCTTCCAAAAAGTTTTATGGTGTGTAGCAAAGGATGCTTCTCACATTCAGAAAGATAAGCTGTCATGTTGTGGCTGTTGCCACGCTCTCCAGTGCTTAAGTGACATCAAAACACGTGTGTACTACAAAGTGCAGGCAAGGCTGCTCTTACCCTGTCTCGGGTGAGGGTCTGTGCTCTGTTCTTATGAACAATCCAAATGTAACCTGGAGGCTGGATCCAGGCTTCTCCATCCACTTGCACGGGAACTCCCTCTTCTCCCAGAATTGCTATCTTCACCGTCCGACACTGCAAGAAGTTATTGTGTCAGAGAAGCTCCAAAAAGTTGTTTTTCCAAAAGCACAAGGCATTCTCTTTTTCTCCAAAGTGCTTCCCAGAATCCTGTGGCTTTGGTGCTACTGGAGCACAAATGCCTGGGTGGAAGGGAACACCTTGCCCTTGCGTGGCAGGGACCATTTGGTGACTTTAGACTAACCTGCATTTGAATTGGTGGTTTAACTTGTACCACAATGAAACAATCCTGTGCCCAAATTGTCTCTGGGCATACTCATTTTTGCCCTGTTGGATGCTCTTTCCATGGGTAAAAGAGAGCACAAAGGCCTGAAATCGGCAAAAGCATGACAAGCTGGAGACAGGGGAGGCAAGAAGAGCTCCAAAGCAGCTGATACCTGTGCAATGCGATGGTGCTGTAGGTTGATCACTCGTGACACTGCCATCTGCATGCTCCCAAACACTGCAACTACCTCCAAAATCTTGTCATCAAAGGAGGGGGCTGTAAATGTCTAGCCAGATAGAAGGGAGAAAGAATTCAGTTGACATACAGCTCTGAGGGTGAGGTTTCCTCTACTCCCTACTGGTGAGGGTTGGCTTCCAATTGTGCTTTTCAATCTGTACAGAATTAACAACAAGGCTAGAAGGTGAAGATCTGCAGTGAGCTAGGAGGGAGAAAAAGAAGCCTTGATATTCCCACTGTGCTTCCAGTAGCAGCTAACACAAAGGCTGTAGGCTACAAGGCAATAGTTATTCTTATGAGTAGGCACATTCTCATCTCAAATACTACACTGGTTTTAACCCCCTTTGTCTTCAAGGGGCTTTACTTCTCAAGCACTTTGAGAAGAGGTCAACCTAAAGAATTTCCTGGAAGTCCAAATGCTCAGACAACAATTGTATTTCTTCTGAATCACTACAGACTGTCTGGGTGCAAAGCTGCTGAAGCCGCGATTCAGTATCCTTCCCAGAGGAACTACTTGCAGACAGGCCCTCACCTCTTCTCTGAAGCCCATTCTCAGGGGCTCTGACTCCAGAAGCCACAGTAAGGAAAAACATTTCCCGTATTGCCTTAGATAATACTCACATCATCTTCCTTGGTCCCTCCCCAGAAGTTGGTGCCTCCTGCGTAGCTGGGAATGTTGAGTACGGCAATTCCCTGGAGACTGGGCAAAGGGATTGGCCTCCCATCACACTACAAAGAAAAGAAGGTAACACTGCTCTCAGCACAGCAGGAGAGATCCCCTCCTGCCAGAACACAAACCAGCCTGCACAGCTTAGTAATAAATTAATTCAGGTTTCTTCCAGTTTATGCTTGACCTAATGGAGAAGAACATATCCATTCACATCTCATGAAGCACCTCTCCTCTGGCAGAAGGTGGTTTTAGGGGGATACTGTTGCTTCTTTTCCCCTAACAGGAATGGGGCACACATGAGAGGCGTGGCAAAACATCCTGGCTTATTCCTTCAGAAAAGGGGATAAAATTTCTGAAACACCTCCGCAGTCTGCTGTGATGAGGGTCTTCTGCAAGCTACCGGTTTGCGCTGTAAGTGGCCCACACAAGACTATTTCTTTTCCAGTTTGATGCAAATTACAGCATAGTTCAATCAAGAGCTTTCCACAGCACATACTGTCTAAATTGTTGTGTTCGTATGAGGTAACACAGGTAACAGGACAGTCTTCTTCTCCATGTGCATACTGAGCTGGGGATAGCTAATATTTTCCAGCAGGATGACTTCCCTTACAGGCCGAGAACAGAAGGAGGAAAAGCCACGCTTCGCCAGCTCAGGGCGAGATACAGCAAGTACGCTGTATCAGGCAGGGAAGGGAAACACTCTTAACACCAACATAAAGTAGAAGGAGATACAATTAGACATCATCCCAGCTGCAGCAACAGAAGGCCGTGCTAATTCCTCACCTCAAGCAAGACTTTCTGCTCCAGGTTTTTATACGTTCTGTGTAGCAGCTCCTTGGTCCCCAATACTCCGTACCACATCATGTTTTTAGTACGACTTCTAAGGGGGCAAATCAAATCAGACAAGGTTAGCATAAGCTTTCACCTTTCCATATAGATAGATAATGCCCCCCCTCATTGAAATGGCACCTCCTGCATTCTAAAATACAGAAGTGCTTCACTTCCAAAAGGTTCAAACGCTCAGAATGGTCACTGCATATGCTAGGAATCTAGTCCTTGTAAATAAATAGGTAGGAATTGAGGATGACCGAGTAACACACACGACCAGAAACATCAACAGATTCCCCTGGCACAGAACTTGTCAGTCTTTTACACCAGGACAGCATTGGCTCAAGCACAGCAAATCTATCAATCCCATCCTGTAGCTGTCCACATACTCAAAAGGCCAAACCCTGTGGTTTGTATTAAGTTAGGATCAAGGCTGCGAGCAGCCTCTGTGGCATTTAAAACTGAGTTGGGATTCTCTCATAGCTAAATAGAAGCCTAGGAGAAAAATCTGTGAGTGAGATCATGAAATAAACAGAAGCAATGCACTAAATCCACACCGAAGCAGCTACTCAAAGATCTGATACTATTCACAACAGCACAACAAATAAGTCAGTAGGTCATCTCCTCCATCACGATTTCAAGCCTTGAAGGAGGATTATGCAGACAAGACTAACAATATACTTATTCAGTAAACTTGTAGGACAATTTGCTTCGAAATCACACAGGAACAAAGTAGTTTCAGTCACTTCTGGCAGCAGCCAAAGGTCAGCCAAAGCCAAACCCACCTGCATTTCTCTGGGTGCTCATCACGTTTGTTGTTGAAGTCCAAAGAAATCTTTGCATCCAGTCCAATCCCAAAGTAATTATTCATGACACATTTCTCTGTATAACATTCACTGCCAAACAAAAGAACAGAACTCCCATTACTAAGTCTCCGTACCACGTGGTATGCCCCCTACGTGTCCACAATGGCCAATTCATAATTCTCTTGTGTAGAAAGGTGAAGAACGAAGAAGGCTATAAGCAAACATGCTCCGATAAGCACTTCTGGGAACTGCCTAACGCCCACAAGGAGTATCACAAAAGTGGCTCTTGTCAGAGGTCCCAGGCCTGCAGCCTCCCTCTGTAAGAATTCACAGCTGCAAGATTTGCAGAGACTCTCTCCCCTTGTAACAGAAACACACTCAGAAGACTACACTTCATTCACAAAAAGCTACATTGCTTGTCACTGCTATTGCATAAAAGGCCTCACAAAACATTAGCAATGCGCTTTGCTTTTAGATATATTTATGCGTGTGTATGTATTGGGTGTTACCCGACAAATGAGCTCTAAAGTGTCAGTTACTCATCTCAGGGATGCTGAACCTCATGAAAAAACTTGAGGTCTGTATCGCGGGATTTTTACAATTGAACAGTTTTGCAGAAAAAGCCTGAGAATGTCTTCACATCACATTTCCCAACTGTTGTGGCCTGCCCATGGTCTTTGTTGGGCCTTCACGGTGGTGCCTACTAGCTGGAGTCATCTCCCAGTGTCGGGAGAAGACTGACCCAGACTTTGTTCTCTCCCAAACCCTAAAAATCTTCTACCATGAGTCAGATGTGTCACCACATGTACAGCTTGATGAGCTGCCCTTGACCAGCACACAGCATATGAATTCATTTACATAACTCAGGGATGCTGCAGTCCACTTCAGCTCTATAAACAATCTGTCTCTCTGCTGAGGGCCATTTGGAAAAACCCACTCCCTCCTTTCCACCTCCTGGGCATACTCACAGATTTTCAGGCTCAGAGTTAAAGGGATCAGCATGGATCAACAATCGGCTTATGACAGAGCTCCCAGGCAAAGAACCAGACATGCCAGCACGGATATCTGTAGGAAAAATGACCAGGGGGAAGAGTGTGAATAATACTAATCAGAAAACAGGTAAATTCAATCTCAGAGACAAGGCAACGGGGCAGAATACATTAACTCGTCACTGTGGAAAGCAATAGCAATAGTGCTTTCTCCCACTCCAGGAAGTTTAGTGCTCTGGATAAAGAAAAGGGTTTCTCAGGCTGCCTGCAGGATTTTTGATTGATGGGGTATCACCCAAGGCCAGCAGCACAGTTGTACAGACACATGGAAACGTGAGTGTATTCACTGCAGTAGCCTTTTTGTTCCAGGGTGAGACATGAAATGTTCTTGCTGCAATGAGTAGCGGGGGAGGACTGAAGTTACTCTACAGGTTGCTCAAGTATTGCTGCCTCCTGCTTCTTAAATTATTACCTGATGACCCACAAAGACTATCTTTGTCAGGGCCAAAGGAGATTATCTGCCTCCAGAGGAAACACTTTGAACAAGTAGTTTGGGATAGGAGGTGGAAGGACAGCACCATGGTGATGGGGAGAAGTTTCTCCCCAAGATGTGGGAAATCTGCTGGGTCTGTGCACCTTCAGTGACTTCAGCATTCACATGGAAGGATTGCTGCTCCATTCTGTGGCTGCCACTCTTCAGAAACCTCTCTCAGCAGCATCCTATCAGCCTTCTCAAGGTAACTTTGAGCTCAGCATCTCCTTGTGATTGGCATCTACATTCTGCCACTGCACAGTATTAATTAATACAAATCTGTGCCTAGGTATCAGCTACTAACTGGAAACTATTTCAGCCCCCTCCAATTCTCCACTTTTCAGCCCCAGTGGAATGTTACCCACAAAGGGCTTTCTCTCAAAGTGGCCTTTGCGCAAAGGAGATCAGGCAGGACAATTCCACATTTCCACATGGAGACTGCAGCCTGCGCTGCTGTCACCCACACTCCAGTTGGCTGCCTCAGTGGGAAGTGGTGGGTGTTACACTTACTTGGGTAGAGGATTTTTGTGTTCAGCATTGGCAAGTTGTCCCGGTTTCCTGTCTGGGGAGGAAGAGATGCAGAGCTGCCCAGCGACAAACTTCCTTTGTTTATTAGTCTTTCGCAAGGAGACTTGGACACTTTAAAACATAATGCAAACAGAGTGATTGACAGACAGAACGCTGGGATTCAGACCAGCACATAGTAGCACAGCCCAAAGAACAAGAGTGGGTTAGGAATCACTCACTCAACAGCAAAACACTCTAGCTACCATAAAACAAACAGCTGACAGAACCAGTCACTAAGAGGCAGTGATGTGGCTTATGTGCAGCCAGAAAACCTCACAGATTGGAGGTACCAAAATGCCACACGCAAATATTAGAAATGGAGATGAGAAGAAGCTGGTGCCAGCAGCACAACAGACAGGGTATTTGGCTCTTAGCCAATACTCAGATAAGTTCCAAATATATTTGCAGTGATCAGAGATCTCTAACAAATTATCCATATAACACAGTTATTAAAGCAAACTGACTTCTCTGTCATCTGCAAAGGACGGCAGGGGCTTACAGGGAAGTGTCATGAGGTAGATGACATGAAAAATGCTCAAGACCGTCCTCGTCCAAGCACTGAAAGCCAAAAGGACCCAGATTACTGGCTAAGGTGCAAGGAAATTTCGGAATCTTAAGGTCCATATGTGAAGACCATAGACCAGCCATCAGAGATGTGGTGAAAAGTAGGGTTTAAGATGCACAGGCTAGAGCACAGAAACATGCAAGGCCTGGCACCTGAAAAGCAATCATTCGAAAATTGGAGAAAAACAGAACTTGGAAGGTATATAATAATGATATAAGGTAATATAAGGAAGGTACAATATACCTAACACCTTCCTAATATTTTACAACTAATGGAATCATAATTTGCAGCAGGATCTGCACAGCTGCAGCCCCAGAGCAGTACCTTTCCGCTGGCTCCTCCCTTTGGACACTCCATAGCTGCTGCTGTGTGATGACTGCAGAGAGATTTTATCCTCGTTCCTCAGCTCCTTGCCCTCTTCAGAGGCTGAGAGACTAAGGAGGAAGCCCTCTTGCTCCTGGGTCTGTGCATTCTGCTCATCTACAGCTGCAAGGAGAGAGAAAGCAGGTAAGAGAAAGCAGGTAAGTGCCTCACAGCTCTTCTAGTGAGGAATAAGTGCCACTGATGTAAGTAACAACAGCATGGGGCTCCAAATCATAGAATCATAGAACAGTTTGGGTTGGAGGGGCCTTAAAGCCCATCCAGTTCCAATCTCCCTGCCATGGGCAGAGACACCTCCTCCTGGATCAGGCTGCCCAAGGCCCATCCAACCTGGCCTGGAACACCTCCAGGGATGGGGCAGCCACAGCTTCCCTGGGCAACCTGGGCCAGGGCCTCATCACTTTCACCGTGAAGAAAATCCTCCTTATGTCCAGTCTAAATCTGCCCCTCTCCAGTTTATACCCATTGTCCCTCGTCCTATCACTCCAAGCCTTTGTAAACAGCCCCTCCTCAGCTTTCTTGTAGCCCCTTCAGGTACTAGAAGGTCACTCTAAGGTCTCCTTGGAGCCTTTTCTTCTCCAGGCTGAAGAAGACCAACTTTTTCAGCCTGTCCTCGAATGGAAGGTACTCCAGTCCTGATTCCATAAAGGGAAAAACAGGAATACCAAAAAGCTTCCCTCTATCAGTTGTCTCCACTAAGCTCTGCTCTGGAGAGCTTTTGGAACCGGCCTGACTTAGCCTCCTGTTTTCTTTGCTGAGCTCTTTAGCAGTGAGGCTGTAAACAGGAATGCCCACCTTTAAAGCTACAGGTACTCGGGCTTCTAGAGGTGTAAACTGTATTTCAGGTGATGGGCTTCCATTTATTCGCATTTAAATGTTGCTAGAAATTCTAAATGGATGGACATTAAATGATAAATTAAATGAATTCTCTGCTTAATCTGTTATGGGGCAATAGGATAAACCACTTGGAAAAAGGCACTCAGACACATGTAACCAGGAGGAAGAAAATAGCAGTTGGTAAAAAACAATACAAACAAAGGAAAGAATCAGATTACATAATCTGGAAGAAGAAAAACAGTTTGGAGAAGAGTTTGCCAGAGAGCTGGTAAGAATTAAATACTAGCACACTGCCTAAAGAAATCAAAACTTCCTTCGCATGTGACCAGTCGTCCGTCCTCCCCAGCAACCGCGTACAGGGCACAGCTCTGTGAACAGCCCCGAGCCAGAGGGATGAGCCTCCTTCCTCTCAGTCTCTCCCGTGTTCACTCTGGAGTTCATCAAAACTACCCACCAGGCAATCCAATCCCACCCGTGAGCCAAGCTGAAATCTTGCTGGATTAAGCAAGTCAGTTGGGCTCCAAAAGAGCTCCAACAAACATCAAACTAGCATAAAGTATGCAGTAGCAAAGCGAGGCAGCAGCGAGGTCATCTACTTCCCCAGCAGCAGGCTGTTTGCAGTGCACAGCAGTGGCCCAGGTGGCCAAGAAAGCCAACGGCATCTCGACTTGTATCAGAAACAGCGTGGCCAGCAGGTCCAGGGAGGTGATTCTGCCCTGTGCTTGGCACTGATGAGGCCGCACCTTGAATCCTGTGCTCAGTTCTGGGCCCCTCGCTCCAAGAAAGATGTTGAGGCTCTGGAGCGTGTCCAGAGAAGAGCAACGAAGCTGGTGAGGGGCTGGAGAAGAAGTCTTACGAGGAGCCACTGAGGGACCTGGGGTTGTTTAGCCTGGAGAAGAGGAGGCTGAGGGGAGACCTTATTGCTCTCTACAACTGCCTGAAAGAAGGGTGTAGAGAGGAGGGTACTGGGCTCTTCTCCCAAGTGACAGGGGACAGGACAAGGGGGAATGGCCTCGAGCTCCGCCAGGGGAGGGTCAGACTGGATATCAGGAAAAAATTTTCACAGAAAGGGTCATCGGGCACTGACAGAGGCTGCCCAGGGAGAGGTGGAGCCATCATCCCTGGAGGCATTTAAAAGACAAGTAGATGAGGTGCTCAGGGACACGGTAGATAGGAATGGTTGGACTCGATGATCTAAGAGGCCTTTTCCAAACTAGTGATTCTATGATTCTACACTCAACTCCCATCAGCTTGTGTAACTTCACCTTCAGGACAGGCTGAATGCAATATTGCAGCACTTGGAATCCAGGCGGCATTGCAATGATCTGTAACTGCCAACACAGTCGTTCTTAGCGCACACCGAGGTGTGCGTGGGCATCACATCTGCAGCTTGAATGCTTTTATCTCCAGTTGTTGTTAAGTACTTCCTTTGGTCTAAGTTAAACCATTGAATTTATGACTAACATCTGGGAGACTGAGGCCTTTCAAAGGAAATGAAACTTTCAGCTATGGATGTGAGAGGAAAGGGTCAAGATGTGGAGAAGAGGGTCACCTGCCTAGGAAGTTATATTGGAATAGAACTGATTCGCACCAAGGTGCGGTAGTGACAAAGCTGGTTTAAGAAGTTCCTGTCCTCTCTTGCAGTTGTAACCACTGCACTGTTTTGCTGGGCTGCACTATAAAGAGATTTCTGAAACAATTCAAGTGAAAATACTTAAAATATTTTCTTCCCAAGTATTTTCAGATCTGTTTTACAGCAAGGCCACACAAACAGCTGTGCTGACACAATTGTGGTATGGGTGGGGACAGACAGGAAATGCAAATGAACAGAGGCAGTAACTTCCTACAGCAGCAACAAGCCACAAGCAGGACTCCTCACAGATTACCTTTTTCTGCATGCTCTATTATTTGACGAATGGCTTTTTTCAAGCTGTTGGCTCTCAACATCAGCTGTTCCCGAGGGCGAAATATCTGGGGCCGTGCAGTACATGATGAGCCCACCGACCGCTCACTAGAAGAATCGCAAGTGCTGCCTGACCCATCACCATCTTCGGTTTCCTCAGCGATGGTGGGAGGAGGGTTTGGCAGGGATGAGGATGCTTGAGATTCATCATTCAGTGTCTTCAACAATGAGTCCAGCTTCTCCTTCAGAACAGAGCACTACAAGGCAAAGACGAACACTTAGGCAAGACTAACACTTGACTGGGCAGCTCGTTCTTTTAGTGCTTGCTGAAATGCTGCTGTCCTAGTTCTCTGAAAACAGAGAAGTTTTCCACTTCAGAAATAGAAAGACACAGGATTTTTTCAATTTTACCTTTCTGGCCATGACTTCTGATTCCTCTGAACTTTCCGTTGCCTTCTCATAGGCTTTCCCTACACGAGCCACAAAATCCTTCACTGTCTCACAAAGCACCCTAGAAAAAGGAGGCAGTGAAAACAGTCATGCAAGGATTGTCTCAGGATTGTCACACTGCAATTTTCACCTACAGCAGTTGTCTCCAAGTACTTACTTGGCTGAGGAGATGACCACTGAGTGTTGGTCAGAAGTCAAAATTTTGGACAAATGAGCAGCCACGGAGTCTTCATAGAAGAGAATCTTCTGCACCTGGTGACAGTCAAAACCAAACCACTGGAGGGCTGCCTCCCAGCATCACAACATATACTGTGTAACCCTCGCTCCCAAAGAGTACTCATCATTCCACAGGTTCTTTTTGCCCTGGAAAAGTTCTGTGCTCCAGAGCTCAGTTACCCACTGAAGATCTGAATCTGATGAAGAAACTAATTCTGAACCTAGAAATCATCAGCAGTGCAGTTTTCTTAGAATACCGATTAACTATGGATCCAAAATTGTATTTTTACAGCTCATAGGGCTGCTACGCAGCTTTCCACAGTTTCAACAACATGTCACAACAGCAGATAAAAGTCAACCATTTCCTCTCTGTCCTGTTCCAAAGCATTTCCCTCCTGTGCCCCATTATGTTATTGACACTGGTAACCCACCCTCCATCCCTCTCCATAAGACTTCATAGACTTAAAGACCCAGGATCTTTACAGCTCCTGCTTCACCCAAGTCATAGCTCAGGACTTCTCCATCTGAATTCAATCACTGCCTTCCATCTTGTCTGTTCTAAGACTGTTTCTCCCTGCCCTCCGCATCCTATGAAGTACCTCAGAATCCTCACTGAAATCTTCAGTGACTGTGGAAGTGGAGGCCTGGCGAGGGAGTTTGGTTTCGTACACCATGATGCTCCACCTGTTGGAAAAGGAGACATCATAGCTGTCACTACAAGGCAGATGGTTTCCTCCTTCATCCAAAGGACCTAACAGGTTAGAACCTCAAGCAGAACAACTTGCAGTTTGGCAGGGATGTCAACGATGTAAGGAAGCTGTATGACTGTAATGGAACTGCAGAGGGGCTGAACTGGGGGAAGAGGGAAGGATGACACTATGAACAAGCACTCTACGGCACAAGGAACTTCACTGTGCTTCCTCCCTCTCTCACAGAAATTCTACGGGCATTGTTTGATTCAACGTAAAAGATGCCAAGATGCAACTCCAAAGACAAGAAGTATTTTCAAATGTACAAAGACATACAGGCTATACCAATACCAGAGGCAGAGGAGCCCATTTCTAAGTCAAAATTCAGATAAATCGGTTCAAATATACCAAGAAAAAAATTAGCTTAAAAAATTATCACGACCATAAGGCTCTCAAATTCAGTTAATGAGAACTCTGGAACACAAGAGAGGACACTGGACATCAGACAGTTTCTCCTGTTATTATTCTGCAGCAGTGACACAGAAAGCCAGACTACCTTTTGTTGCTAAAATACGATAGGATTATTAAAGCAAAAACCTTAACTGGCATTACTAACAAATCCAGCAGCAGGGCAGAACAAGAACTGCCTGCTTCTCCTTAGAGGACGTTTCCACACAACTCTTGAGCAGGGGATGATGTTAGCAACGGTTACTCACCTGTCCAGCATTTTGGTACTGGCCCTTTCCAGCTTCTCCAAGATCTGTGGGAGCTGGGTATCGTCATCACAAGCAGAACCCCAGCCTAACACCCGGGCAAGGTCATTCCCTGTGCCCAAGGGCAGCACTCCCAGCTGGCACTGCATGACAGGAAAGGAAAGCAGACCTGATATTCAGATGGAAACCCAAAAGCCATAAATAGCCACCACCAGCACGAATGACTCCTTACACAGATCAGTCTGAGAAACAGCGTGAGGAGAAAGTAATTGGATAGGGAAAATCACCAGAAAAGAACTCTAGGTGAGGAAAAACTTCCTCTGCTTTTAGGTTGTTAGTTGAGAGGAGCGTATCCCAGCTACTGTCTCGAGCAGCACCTTGCTAAGAGTGACCACCTCTACAGATGTGTTTATTTAACCATCAGGTGGTGCTATTGCTTCTTCTGTAAAATCAACATAGACACCTCCAAAGACAAAATGGAAACAAATTGAACCCTGTAGGATACCTCTGCTCCAAGGAAGTTTCTGTCTATGCAAAGACAGGCATAGATGAGGAGCATAACCCTTTAGGAACTCCTAGTTTTCCAACTGCATCCTTTTATGATTATAAGTCTTTGCTGGCAATGGAGCAAGAGTAACTCTGAGCTACTCCAAAAGCCAGATCTTGGAAGGAGTTGTGGAGGAGCACAGGAGACAGGAATAATGAGTTAGTGCAGTGCTGCATCTTGCAGAAAACTAATGCAAGAACACTGCTGTGGAAAGCTTTCACTGGCTTTAGTCCTGGGGCAAACTACATCTGTAGGACCAAACAAAACCCTCTGCAACCCATGCTCTTGTTATTGCTTCATTCTTTCAAGCTCACTGGGCAAGTACCTGCTTGTGAAGATTGAGGCTATCGATTTCGGAGAGAACCCAGCCAACACTTCCGTCCCCACCACAAACCAGAATCCGGAAAGTGTCAAATTTTTGGAATAAGCGTAAACTAGAGAAGGAAAAATAAAAAAGCAAGTGAGAACAATCAGCTATTATGGAACTAATTGATAAACAATTCCAATCAAGGCAATAAATATGGCAGATTTGCTTCAAGTAGGCTCCGATTTCGTAGTGAATATGGGCCACTGTCAGATTACAGATCAATTAAGATGATAAATAAGGAATTTTAAATACAGCTAAGTAACATACAATGGCTGTTCACTATAGAAATATATACCAGACAGACTCCTGTACTAAAGCAGGGCACTTTTGTCTGAACAGAAGAGGAAACAAGCATGTGATAGTTCCTTTTAGCAGATTTGCTGTGTTCAGCCTAACACTAGTTATTTGTCACGGTTTGGAGTGCTCTGATGTCACTGCCTTCATACTCAAGGCCACACCAATTAAAGGAAAGCTTGAAGAGTGGGAACTTCATGCAGTCATTCAGTAAGCAGATAGCTGTAAGAGGATGTAAAGCCTCAGAAGCTTTGGTCCTTCTTCTGGGAAAGCAACGTAAATCAATGCCCTGGCGCCTTGTCTGTCCTGCAGGCAGGCAAACAACTCCCCAGCAAGACACACATGAATTTCTCTATTCATCCTTTCCAGAATATTAACTGCAACCTCTCCTTACGCTGTTTGAGTCTGTACTTCTTACTGAACATCTTCCAGAACTACTGCTTGCTTTCATTTTTTTTTTTTTCCATTTATTTTTACTGGGGGTTTTTTATTATTACCTAAATGGGATTTGCCGTAGTACAGGAAAATTCTCATTGCTGACACATGAAAAATGGCTCTCAGCAATGACAACATCTTGTGGTACAGTTTGACTGGCCCCGGTTTAGAATACTTAAGTTCTTAAGAAGCAACCTTTACCCTGTGCCTTTTCTTTACCCTTTCCTTTTTAAGAAAATGAACAAGAGCAGCTGTTTTACAGAAGTGCACCGCAGCTGGAGTGCACCATATTCTCTCCCTTCCCTCCTCTCCTGCTTAAATGCAAAATTTCTCGCTACAGTCAGTCCATCTGGGGAAGAAGAAAAACAATTAATTTTCAAAGCTGTCTGTAAATTATTTATCAGCCAAACACATCCCCTGGACAGGAGGTTGCAGTTTTAAAGGCAATGAGCTGTGGCACAAAATCACATTAGTTCTCAGGAGAGCAGACGCCAGTGGTCGCTCATCCAGGAGTGGACACTCCAAGGTTTAGCACCCTGCATCTACCGGTCACAGTCACAGACTTTGAGCCACAGTTAGAAAACTAGGAAGGAAATTCACCCTGTGCTGGCTTTTATGCGAGGAAGCACCCATTCATGACAAACAAGACTCAAATACAACGTGACAGAGAAACATTTGGAAGGGGGAAAAGTAATGATCAAACCTTCTTGTTTTAAACAGAGTTGCAGAATCATAGAATCATACAATAGTTTGGATTGGAAGGGACCTTAAAGATCATCCAGTTCCAAACCCCCTGCCACGGGCAGGGACACCTCCCACTGGCTCAGGCTGCCCAAGGCCCATCCAACCTGGCCTGGTTGGAACACCTCCAGGAGGAACATCCTCCAGGGATGGGGCAGCCACAGCTTCCCTGGGCAACCTGGGCCAGGGCCTCACCACTCTCATGGTAAAGAAATTCCTCCTTATGTCCAGTCTAAATCTGCCCCTCTCCAGTTTATACCCATTGCCCCTCGTCCTATCACTCCAAACCATTTTACAAAGTCCCTGCCCAGCTTTCTCATAGGTCCCCAAGAAATGCACTGGAGGAATTTATTCCACAGCACACATAATGGTTTTTTTATCCACAGATATTCTAGCGTAATCTTGTAAACAAGTCTGAAATGTCATTTAGATCCTAGGGCAGAACTAACTTTAATAAAAGCATTCATAAGGGATGTTTTCTCAGTATCACCATAAAATCTTAAAGGGATGAAAGTTTGACATACTTCCCAGGTAAGTTATTTGTGGAGAAATCTGACTTTGACGATATTCGTTTGCTATCTGACACATTTAGAGGGAGGGGGACAAACAAGGCTTGATAGAAAAACATCTGGGAATGGCACTCCACTGTCTGGAGAACGGTGTGCTGATGAGGACCATTGGTCTGTCACCTCAGAGGAAGCAAGGGATGGCACCTCAAATGGTAGCATGGATGTAAAGATTACTGATGGGTTAGAAAAATTCAGTGAGAGGTCACGTAGGAGTTGAGACTATTCACCTCAGGAGTGTAGCAGGATCAAGAGCCCAGCTGAAGGGCATCTACACCAGTGGAGGCAGCACGGGCAACAAACAAAAGAACTAGAAGTTATTGTAAGGCAAGAAAACTCATTGATATAACTGCCATTATGGAAATGAGGTGGGATGAATCACGTAACTGGAGTGCTGCTATGGATGGCTATAAACCCTTCAGGTGGGACAAGGGAGGAAGGAGAGGCAGTAGGGTAGCCCTCTGTGTTAGAGAGGGTTTTGATAGCCTAGAGCTCAATGACGGTGATGGTTGAGTGTCTATGGGTGAAAATCAGCAGAGCACCTAATAAGGCAGATATGGTGGTGGGAGTTTGCTAGCGACCACCCAGCCAGGATGAGGAGGCCAACGAGTTATTCTACAATCAACTAGAAGTCTCACGATCGCTAGCCCTTGTCCTTGTGGGAGACTTCAACTTACCAGATATCTGCTGGAAGTATAATATAGCAGAGAGGAAACAGTCTAGGAAGTTCCTGGAGTGTGTGGAAGACAACTTCCTCACACAACTGGTGAGTGGGCTGACTAGGGAAGGTGCCCTGCTGGACCTGCTGTTTGTGAACAGAAAAGGACTTGTAGGAGACGTGACAGCTGGAGGACACCTGGGGCATCTTGATCACAAGATGATAGAATCTCAGTTCTAGAAGAAGTAAGGGGAGGTAAGTAGAACGGCCACCTTGGACTTCCAGAGGGCAGACTTTGGACTGGTTGATAAGAGCAGAAGCCTTATCAGCCAGCAGAAGGCTGGTTGATAAAGTTCCATGAGACGGTCCTTAAGGTCAAAGGAGCCCTAGAAGGCTGGATGCTCTTTAAGAAGGAAATCCTGGCAGTGCAAGAGCAAGGGCATCCCTGTGTGCCTGAAATTGAGCTGGCAGGGAAGAAAACCAGCTTGGCTGAGCAGAGAGATATGAGTGGGAAGTCATGGAGCAGGTCATTTTGAGTGCTACCACACAGCACACGCAAGGCAAACGGGTTAGGCCTGGTCGGCATGGGTTCATGAAAAGCAGGTCCTGCCAAACTAACCTGATTGCCTTCTATGACAAGGTGACCCACTTGATGTATGAGTGAAAAGCTGCGGATATGGTGTACCTGGACTTCAGTAAAGCCTTTGACACTGCTTCTCACAAGATTCCGCTTGACAAACTGGCTGGTTAAAAACTGGGTGGATGCTTGGCCCAAAGAGTGGTGGTGACCTGGATGAGAGGATTGAGTGCACTCTCAGGGAGCTTGTGGATGACATTAGGAGGGTGTGTCAATCTGCTGGAGGGTGGGGAGGCTCTGCAGAGGGAAGTGGACAGGCTGGATCGATGGGCTGAGACCAACGGGATGGGGTTCAACAAGGCCAAGTGATGAGTCCTGCACCTGGGACACAACAACCCCATGCAGTGCTCCAGACTTGGGAAGAGTGGCTGGAAAGCTGCCTGGCACAGAAGGATCTTGGCTGACAGCAGCTGAGCATGAGCCAGCAGTGACCCAGGTGGCCAAGAAGGCCAATGACATTGTGGTCTGTATCAGAAACAGTGCAGGCAGCAGGAGCAGGGCAGGGATTGCCACCCTGGACTCAGCACTGGTGAGGCTGCATCTTAAATCCTGGCTTCAGTTTTGGGCCTCTCACTATAAGAAGGACACTGAGGGGCTGAAGCGCGTTCAGAGAAGGGAACGGAGCTGGAGAAGGGGCTGGAGAACAAGAGTTATGAAGAACAGCTGAGGGAGCTGGGGTTGTTTAGCCTGGAGAAAAGAAGGCTGAGGGGAGTCCTCATCACTGTCTACAACTGCCTGAAAGGAGGTTGTAGCAAGGTGGGTTTTGGTCTCTTCTCCCAAGTAACAGGTGATAGGACCAGAGGAAACATCCCAAAGTTGCGCAGGGGAAGTTTAGATTGGACATTAGGAAAAAAGTCTTCACAGAAAGGGTTCTCAAGCACTGGCAGAGGCTGCCCAGGGAGGTGGTTGAGTCCCCATCCCTGGAGGTGTTTAAACACAAGTGGATGAATTGCTTAGGGATATGATTTAGTAGTGGACAGGTACGGTTGGGCTTGATGATCTCAAAGGTCTTTTCCAACCTAATGATTCTATGACTTGTCTGTTCACCCGATTTAACTGAAGTTAACTCTCGTTAACAGTACATCAGGATGCCTGTTACAAGTCTGTTTGCTGTTAAGTTTCTTCTGGATTCAAGCTTTCCATGCTTGGCCTTCTTCCAGGGAAGACTTTCTGGAACTCTCTCCAAGCCCCTCAAGTTATCCTGCTGATACTGAAGAATGGAAATAATAACCTTTTTCAAAAACAATTTTGGTTTTAGCTAATCAGTAACACTGAACACAGAGAGAGGAAATCCCCCTCCCCAAACTTTCTATGTGTTTGGTTTTCTCTTAGGAACAGGTTCCTTGTTATATTTGAGGATGAGTTTATAATCACATGCATCACTTGTGCTTTTCTGGTGTTTACAAGGAATGTGTGCTTCCATACAATATCTGCTCACCCAAGATGAGGTCCTCCATTCATGAGGTCAAAGACCTGGGCTGGATTCAGAAGCTGTTTGAATCTTCGCAGAAATTTTACACCTTGGTTGTCTCCACTTTTGGAGTTGACAAAGACCAACAAAGGGCTTGTGCAAGAAGGGGGACAAGTAGCTTTCCAGAAACCTGTTGGGGAAAAGGGAAGGGAGAGAGAGGAAAAGCCAAGAGATGTGAAGCTGCTCATGGAGACGGAGTGAGAAAAAAGCCAACACTCTGCACCCCAGCAAAGCTACGAAGAAGCTAATGCTTTCCTTGTGCTTATGGCACCCACCAGGTAGAAGCCACATACGCACAGCCCTGAATCCAGCACAAACCACACCTTGTGCTGCCAAATGTCACACTCATCTCCTAGCAGTATGCCAAACATTTCAGCTTCCCCAGCCTTCCAAAACTGCCTCTGCAACATAGTTGCTCTCGATAAATTCTAACAGCTGCAGCTCAGAAAATACTGACGTTACAGGGTAATAAACTGAATGCGAAAGCAAAGCAAGCAGTTCATTACTGTACTTCAGCAACATCTTCCCGTTTGGAGCTTCAGCACCAGCACAAGCAGAACTGTCAGCTGACAGAGTCTGGCATTAACAGTGTTAGCGGAAGGGATGGGACTGAGAGGAGGAGAGAGAAGGTGCTACTTGCTAGGGATACTTACCATCAGAATCAATGCTGTTAAGAGCAGTAGGAGGAATGACAGATACTTTGCACAGCCCAAGAGGGCACTTGTTTGGCAACAACTCTTTACATGCCGTGTGTACCTGAAAACACCACCAAAAAAAACACTCATTCAGACTCTTTTGTGCACCACAGTGTAACTCCTAAAGCCACTCAACAAGAGGCTTTAAGGAAGAGTAAGAAAGGGGAGAATCCAAGGAAATGTCAATTGATAGTTATTTTAAGAATGATCTAATCAGAGTATTCTACTAATTCTCCTTTCTATTAGTGTACATTTTCTGCCATTTGAATTTATGAGACTAGCATTTTGAGTGCTGAGAAGACCAGATAACAGATGATGTGGCTTTAAGAGCCTTCAGTTGTTCTGCTTTCCAAATCCTAGCCTCCACTGAGATGTCAAAAGTAGCAGCAAAACAAAATAGTGGGGATGCAAAAAAAGCCAAGAAAGCAAAAAACAAAGCAGGAAGACACGAAGGATGTAAGAGATAAGAGAAGAAGGGATTAACAGAGCCATCCAAAAAGGAAATAAAAGGTGAGTACAGCCCTTCAGTCATTTCTGGTACACAAAGACTGTAAGATAGAGGGTTTGATCGGGGTTTGAGTCCTCATCCCCCACATTACACACACATATGTGATACTTCTCTTACTCCTATTATAGACATCTGGAAACATAGCAAGATCTGCATCACTGCAGTGGTTAGGCAAGAGAAACCTATCACAACAGGAAAGGGAACTGCTGTTATTTAAATAGCTTAGAATTCTTATCGTCTTTTTTTGTTGTACCTTGTCAACTTGTAGAAATGACAAATAATGGCTCTTTAAAATCCAGCATCTCTCATGCCTGAGGCATTGATTTGTATCTAGTGTAATTAGATTCTTCTCTGAAAGCTCACTATCAAAAGAAAATGAGCTTGCAGAGAAGCCAGATATTTATTTCAGGTCCTGTGTTTATGCATCACTGTGATACTTTTCATCACAAATTTTAATTCTCTTTCTTGCAAGTTGTTTATCTTCTGGAGAAAGAACAATAAGATCCTTCATGGCCAAATGGGTACAGAACTGGCAGAGCAGGTAGAGATTTCATCTAAGTAAATGCTGCTGACAGAACACACCAGAGAGCTGAGCAAAGACTATCTATCCTTTTACTGAAATGATTGCATTCATTCTACTCACCATGGCTTTGCACCAAAGGCAGCGCCAGTCTTGCAAACGTAGGACACTGCCACAGGTTTTATCACACACAGTGCATTTGGCACTCACGGGCAGGTTTCCCTCCAACCACTGATGTGGCATCGAGATCTGCAAATGGTACAGAGGGAGAGAAGCAACATGGACTTTCCAGAGCACAACTCAGGGGTGCAGGATGCTGTGGCGCTGAGACACACAGAGAGGCAAGTCTTTATATGCACTGTTTAATGACAGCAAGGGCTGTTTCTGGAAAACAGCTGCAGATCTCTTTTGGCATTTTACAAGCAAGCACAAAAAGACCAGGTAACTCACCCCAGGGAACCCAGGAAACTTGACTGGAAT
Organism: Cuculus canorus; assembly: GCF_017976375.1. Lineage (NCBI taxonomy): Eukaryota > Metazoa > Chordata > Aves > Cuculiformes > Cuculidae > Cuculus > Cuculus canorus. The sequence continues at coordinate 2,786,421 of NC_071409.1, forward strand.
GAAAGATGTCATATGCTAAAGTACCGTTCCAATCCCTCATTTATCTTTCTTATGCTGAAACTCAGACCAGATTCCCCATGCCTCCAAGTCCCAACTTCTATCCCAACTTCCCAGTCCCTGCCAGGAGCCTCTTCCTATCAAGGAGCACTCGCTGCTCGGGCTCAACTTTTCACAGAGAATCTCCTGCTGTGACAGTAAAGGCCTTTCCCACATTGCGAACCTACTGTTTGTACAGTGAAGAAAGCTGTAGAGCACACATTGGTGCTTCCACAAAAAGATAAAGCCAGAAGAGTTAAGATTAATGCCTACCCCATCTTCATCCTCAATGATATCCTTCCCGATAGAGGCCAGAGTTGTCCACTTGCAATTATTAGTTGCTCGCACAGCACACCGCTTGTGAGCTTTAAACTTGCACACTAGAAAGGAAGACAAGAATAAATTAATCCTGCCTCAGACCATGTAATGTGGCAGTCTGCGCGAAAGCTTTCCCAAGTAACCATATTTGGCTCCAGAAGAAAGCATAGGCACATGCTACCCTTGTCAGCCCTGCCAAAACAGCTCTAAGCATACAAAGTCAGATGAGTTAGCTATTCATTCATGCCTTGTTGCTCTCGCCAGTTGCTTGCAGAAAGCTAAGTTATCACCTTGTTAAATTGACATGATTTACTTAGTCCTACACTCCTGCAGCCTTTACCACTGTGTGGGAATCATTCAGGCCAGCGCCCGTGCACAGGCAGCCACTTCTGCTGTGCCAAGGCTGAAAAAGAATAACCTCCTGGCATTCAAACACTTCACAAGGATGTTCTTAAAATATGATTATTCTTATGAATATTCTACCTGGTTCCTCACATACCTGTTCACTTTAGAAGCATCATTTTAATAAGGATGGCAGTATTTGGGTACGTGGGGGGGGGGGGGAAGAAAAAAAAAATCATCGGCTATATTACCAGCAAGTCCAACACTAAAACCAGCAGGAAAGCACCGTCACATCTATCACTCTTTTATAAGGTGCCAAGATCCTGATCTTAATTTCTGCACAAAAACTCTGTGAAGCCAAAGGGATTCAGAAGCAAAAGCTTTCAGCATCAGGTCCAGAAAACACCTCCAGTCTCACACATCACCTGCAGCGCTCTCAGGTTTTTATACAGCTTTGTTTGACATCTCTTTGCAGACCGTTAAAAACATTCCTCTTAAATTGCCTCTGGAATATGGCACTGAGCTATAAAGACGACAATCCCAGAACAAGAGAGAAGACAGCACATTTACCTTCACAGGAGAGCCCATGTGAGGTGACTCCGGATAATGCCTCCCGACACACATTGCAGTAGGTCGGCCGAGCATGTGAGCAGGCGTACCAGTTATGCATCCCTGAGAAATGGTCCATGCTGTACTGGGTAGACTAATAACATAAATGTATTACAGCAAAGTCTAGAGTAGAGCAACAGGACGTCCCTTCCTTAAAACAAAAACGTGCATCTAGCAGTCAGCTAAGGTAAAAATTGAACACTTTTACCAGGGAAGAGTGGGTCACATGCAGTTTATACACAGCAGCTGTAGCTCAAGGCAACTTTTAAGACAGAAGAGACCACTTGAAGAAGCAGCCACACCTCCACTGCTGTTCCTGTCCCATCTCCCATCTTTGTTTCACTCTAAGTGTGTGTAGAGAAATGAACTGGAGAATTTATCTGCTGTGGAGCTGATCCTTCCCTTCCCCATTTCTTTGTTGGATTACGTTTTCAGCAAGACAAGTTCCCCAACCTGATTTATTGTGCAGCAGAGGAATGCTTGTGCCAGTATAAAGGAGGAAGCAACAGGGAGACAAGCATCAGAGTGGGGAAAACACAAGACAGCTTCTTTTGGTGGCAGGGCTGGCCTAACTACAACCTCAGAAAGCAAACAGCTGCACTGAAGGCAAGGTGTGAATTAGGGCAGAGGATAACTGAAGAGTGAAACGACAATGGAAGGAGAACTGCGTTTCATAACCTACTGTACGTAAAAAAGTGCTCTCAAAGTTGCCCAGGGAGAGCACACTAAGCCACAAGGATTCTTCCGAGAATCACCTCAGCATACATAGGAGAGTTTTTATAGAAGGCCTAACGCTACACCCATTACAATCAATAAAAATTGCTTCTATTAACTCCACTGGGAGCTGACTGCTATCTCAAAACAAGCTGTTATTTAGGAGGTGAGGCACAGAGCGCAAAGAAACACATTTTCCTATTACCTCAAAATGTTCACGGTTCTGTACAGTCTTCAGTGCTGCAATCCAATCTTCCATCTCTTTTCTGTTATCAGCGCAAAGGATGAGCTTCCGACATGGAGTGATAATCTGAGAGCGAGAGAAAATAAATAGTGTGTATTCTGGGCTTGTCAGTGAGATACAGTGAGAGAACGTCACCACTCGTTTAGTCCATCGAAGCTGTTTTCAGAGGCAATGAGCTACAGAAGTTACAACTGCCTTTCAACTACGCTTCTCTTCCACCATAACGTACCTTCATTCCCTCGTAAACGTACAGAACCAAAGTTTCCAGCTGTTATTCCCAATACCAAACAGAGTAAAGAAGTCTTTGAGGCGCAAATAACGGCACACCACCAATGAAGCACAGAGCAGTAGCAGGTAACATACTCTGCAACATCATACTAAAAATTTGTTTAGAGTCATGACAAGTGGGGAAGAAGGAGGTAAGAAAATAAGTCCAACCATCAGCGCAACACCACCACGCCAACTAAACCATGTCCCGAAGTGCCCCAGCCACACACCTTTTGACCCATTCTAGGACAAGGACTCACCGCTGCCCTAGCAGACAGTTCCAGTGCTTCCCCACTCTTTCACTAAAGAAATTTTTCCTAATATCCAGTCTAAACCTCTGCTAGCACAACTTGAGGCCATCTCCTCTCGTCCTATCACTTGTTACCCAAGAGAAGAGACCAACACCCACCTCACCGCAACCTCCTTTCAGGCAGTTGTAGACAGCGATGAGGTCTCCCCTCAGGCTCCTCTTCTCCAGGCTGAACAGCCCCAGGTCCCTCAGCCGCTCCTCATAAGACTCGTTCTCCACACCCTCCCAGCTCCGTTCCCTTGTCTGGACACACTGCAGCCCCTCAATGTCCTTCTTGGAATGAGGGGCCAAAACTGAACCCAGGATCTGAGGTGCAGCCTCACCAGCACTGAGTCCAGGGAAATGATCCCTGCCCTGCTCCTGATGGCCACATGTGGGTGATCCGAGCCAGGATGCTCTTGGCCTTCTTGGCCACCTGGGTCACTGCTGGCTCACGTTCATCCCCAGTTCCTTTTCCGCTCAGCAGCCTTCCAGCCATGCTTCCCTGAGGCCTGGAGCAAGACTCAAGTGCAGGACCCAGCCCTTGTTCTTGTCAAACTTTATGGAATTGATGTAATTGGTCTCTCATTGCTCTATCTCCATGACTCAAGTCTTGTTTAGGGTTGAACAACTATTTAGAAACATTGTCCTGGATCTGCCCCAAGGCTGGACAGGCACGGGTGGCATCTGGAGAATATGGGCAGGCATCCAGAGAATTTCACTCCTAAACAACTAACAGGACTCCGATGGAGTGACAGGCTATCGGAAAGAAAAACACTGTGGCTGTTCTGAGGAGGCAGAACTTACTGCGTTGTGCTGGGCCCTGGCCAGCACCTGCCAAACACTGCTCAATATTATGCAGCATCCTCAGCGGGAAGAGAGCAAAAACATACTGATTACTCCAACCCCAGCTCCAGGCACTGCGGTTACTAGCTTGGGAGCATCTCCGTACATTGATGACATCATCGCATGGGGCAACACAGCAGAAGATTTTGAGAAAGGGGAGAAAATAGTTCAGATCCTTCTGAAAGCTGAGCTTGCCATAAAATACAGGAAGGTGAAGGGACTTGCAGAAGAGATTAATTTTTTGGAATAAAACGGCAAGATGGGAGTTGGCAGATCCCAATCAATGTGATCAACAAAAGAGCAGCTACGTCTGCACCAACAGCAAAAAAGAAACGTAGGCTTTCCTGGGCATTGTGAGGTTTTGGAGGATGCATATTCCCAATTACAGTCTAATTGTAACCCCTCTTTATCAAGTCACTCAGAAGCAGAACAATTTTAAATGTGGCCCTGAGCAACCACAAGCCTTTGAACAAATTAAACTCAAAATAGTTCATACAGAAGCCCTTGGGCCAGTCTGCGCAGGACAAGACGTTAAAAACATACTCTATGTCACAGCCAGCAAGATTGGCCCTACTTGGAGTCTCTGGCAGAAAGCACCAGGGAAGGCTCAAAGAAGGGTCTTAGAGTTGGGGATACAGAGGATCCAAGGCCCACTATACTTCAACAGAAAAGGAGATAGTGGCAGCATATGAAGGAGTTTGAACTGCTTTGGAGGTGGCTGGGACTGAAACACAGCTCCTCTTAGCACCTTGACTGCCAGTGCTCGGTTGGATGTTCCGAGGGTGCCCTCTACACATCATGCAACTGATGCTGTGTGCAAGTGGGTTGCACTGATCACACACTGGGAAACCAGTGACCAGGAAACCCCAGTCACCCAGGAATTCTGGAATTAATCATGGACTGTCCAGAAGGCAAATATTTCAGAATATAAGCAGAGGAGCAGGTGACGCACATTGAAGAGGCCCCACTGTAGAATAAACTACCAGAAAATGAAAAGCAATATGCCCTGTTCGGCGGCTCCTGCCGTATTGTAGGAAAACACTGGAGGTGGAAAGCTGCTGTGTAGAGTCCTGCAGGATGAGCTGAAGAAACTGCTGAGGGACAAGGTGAATCAAGTCAGTTTGCAGAGGTGAAAGCCACCCAGCTCGATTTAGATATTGCTGAACATGAAAAACTGCTGCTTTACCTCTATGGAGCACAGGTGGGAATTCTGGCTCGGGAGCACAGCAAGCATTGCTTTTTGGGTGGTGAGCGATTTGCATTTTGTTATCACTTGTTTTGTATGTTCTTTTATTGTTATTACTGCTGTTGTATTTTCTCTTCCTTTCCTGTCTGGTTTAACTGTTCTTACTCCAGCCCACGAATTCTACCTTCTTTGTTTCCAATTCCCCTCCTTATTTCATGGAGTGGGGAAATGAATGAGCAGCCACGTGGTTCTCTGCTTTGCTAGCGTGGGGCTAAACCAAGCGGCCACATGCTTTCCCGTGCCAGCTTGGGGCTAAACCTTAACAGTTAATGAACAGTCCAACGTTTTAACAAAGCAGTAGAAGACAAGCAGTGAGGTTGAAGCTCCCCTCTGCGCAGGAAGGCAGACAGGTCTCTGCGTAGCTCTCTCCTCTTGTCAGACGGCGGCAGCAAAGAGAAACAAAAGCTCCTCGCTCTTTAGAGGACCATGTCTGCTGTCCACCGGGCTGCCCATTCAGCTGGGCTCCAGGCTTGACTATCAACCAACATTTACTCTTCCTAAGATAAAAGTCTTTCTTCCCCACTCTGTAGTTATCTTATCATACCAATGCTGTCTCCTTGGGCACATCTCACAATCTCCATCCAACTGATTTCTTAAATCAGACCAAGATTGAAGTGTTTGAAAGACCTGGATGTAAGAGAAGCTGCATTAAGGTTGAGGACCATTAACAAAAATCAAGAGACTCCTCTTTATGTAAGCTCTGAGGACTTCCAGCAGCCCATATGCCCCTGTGTCCCTTGACATGAAAAAATTGTCTACGTTATCTGTTTTTCCAGAAATTTGTACCCTAATATCTGAAATAATGGATTGAAACAATCTAGGGTTGCGTCAGATTGATGAGGCCCATGTGGCTCTTGCAAGCACGCAACCAAAGTGTTAATGAACACCAAACACCCACAATGCCTGACCCCTGCTAATTACCATTTTCCACTCCGTTTCTCACTTCTCTCGTTATGATTCATAAAACAGATTAAAAATAAAAACCTGTGGAGTTGAACATCAGGCTTTCAGTTGATGCTGAAGTGCCTCAGTGCATCCACTAAGAAATGTGTATGCAATGCAACAAAAAAAGATGCACCTGTAAACTTCTGCTTTATTTTCAGGTCTTCAATTTTCAAAATATATTTCTTTTGATGCAACAGATTGCAGTATTCACCCACAATGACAGTAACGTTACTCAGAGGTACTAGAAAAGGATGCTCCAGCCACATTAAGCTGGCATTAAATAGAGTTTAATACCTTTTTAAAGCAAAGACTGGCTGTTCATATTAGAAATACACTTTTGGCATGGAGCGTTCTAGTTTGGACAAAATGACCTGATCTGTATCAGCTGTAAGCAAACCGAAATAAGCATTTACAATTTTCTAAAAATGAAACTTTGAAGAACTCCTTCCCTCTTTCCTGACTCTCCCTTTAAACAATTCCAGCTCTGATAAAGCATATTCCCAAAGAAGGTAATCAAAGGAGCCTTTCTTTTTCCTTGGAAAAGCAGAAAAGTGGGCGGTAACTGTATTTCCATCAAAAATTCTGCTAGGTAAGAAAGGCTACCCCAGAGAAACCTTTTACGGCACATGAAGCACTGCTCAAAATCAGTGTGAAGCTAGAGAAGGACGAGCAGCATGACCAAGACCAAGTTCAATTAATTTGTTCAGACAGCACAGGGCCCCACATTTTTCTGGCAGCAAAGCCAAGGACATCTATAACCGCAGATGTACAACAGTACCCTATGTGAAGTCCAGACACCCTAGGATGAAGCATCCAAAGACCTTTCATCACTTTAAAACCAGCCAGTTTTTATAAGAAACCGCCAGTTCATTCAAGAAGCCACTGACACGCTCTCAGGCAGATGGGGGAAAAGAATTTAAAATGGTTGGTAAAATTAATTATCATCACGATCCCCTCTCAGAACAGTCCTAGTCAGTGTGGTCCCTTTCCTTTTTTTTCTCTCTTTTGAGGGGGGGCGGAGGAGAGGAAGCACAAATGCTAAGTACACAGTATAATTTTTACATCACCTTGGAAGACATGAAATCTAAAATATTGGCATAAAATACAGAAATGCAGATGCTCCTTTGATAAGAAATAATTCCTGAGGCTACTGACTTCCCAGATGACCGGAGAAACTGTCCAATACAGAAAATCAGTCATTCCTTGTTAAGTCATCTTAAGAAGTCCCTTCTGCCTTCTCTCCTCATTGACCTAAGTCAGTTTGCACCTGAAGGATAGACCTGCTCAGGGAGCAAGTCAAGCTGTCCAGTGCTATGAGCCGGGAGCCCACAGGCACAAATTCTGACATGACTGTTTGATGCATAAGTAATTTGTCACTGGATTGGAACCTAAGCATCTCTCAATTAGTACTGTGAAAGGCTCCAGAGTCATTCCTGCCCTCTTGCTTTATTTCTCAAATACTAGAAAAAGCAGAAGCATCTCCAATCACATTCTGGAGCTTATGGCTCTAATAATTAGAATAAACAGTATAAAAGCCTTCAAGAATTAAAGTATCTGTGTCTCCCTCATCTGGACACGGCAGCTGCTCACAGGAGTACAGCGAGACAGGCTGCAGCACCTCCATGATCTCAATACCTCCCCACATCCAGCCTAGGACAATCCTCCATCCAAAGAACAACAGTAAAGTTTATGAGGCAAGAGGACAAATAAAGATATCCAGAAGATTTTCACACTTGAATCACCCACACAAAGAGTTCTAGAATTAAAATAAGGGATCTATTGTGTAACTACAAAACTGCAAATAAAATGTAACTTTGTGCAAGGCAAATTTATGCAAGGCATTCCCCAGGAGTCAGTTCTAAACCAACATTTGCGTTAGGATTTAGTGCTATCATCAGAGATGGAAAATAAAGGAATACCACCTCAAACCTCACTCCTATTCCAAGGAGGACAAAGCGCGACAATTCAGGCTGCACTGTGGAGGGCAGATAAGATTTTACTGGAACTGGAGTAACATTACTTGAGGGAAATGAAGAAACCACACAGACCTGTTTTTCTGATTAACATGCAGTGGTGTTACAGTAAAACATTTTAATGAGGATGATTAGGAATCCAGAAACATGTTAATAGGGACACTTCCTTTGCAGAGTGGTTCAACAGATCTCGCTTGCCTTTCACACAGCCTCACATACCCAACAGCAGACACTGGGTACCTCGGGAGTGTAAGACACCCCTGATTTCCCCACTGCTGGTCTCTTACCTGAGCAGGCTGGTGTGCAACACACACGCCACAACACCGGTCTTGAGGAAGGATTGCAATTAACAGGCACACGCTGTCACTCACAGGGAGGATAAACACTCATCCTACTATTTCTACTGCCTTCTACTTGAGCCACTAATTTCAACTCCAGCCACCCACCCGTTGAAGGACACTAACAGAGAGAGAAAGGCTATTACATACGCTCCGCTGTCTAGACGAGACCGATGACCAACCTAACGTCTCGTGCCAAAAAACCCAATCATTCTTGTCATCTCCAAAAGAAGCCACAGCAATCTTCCCCCTGAAAAGCTGTCCTTTCTCAGCCAGGGAGTCCGGGGTGTGTGTTCTCACCTACAGCTAGGATGAGGTGACACTCGGGAACACGAGGCTCAGTTATCCCTGTTGGCAAACGTGGTGAGAAATGAGCATGGTCCAGCTATTTTTTATGTTCCGGCTACAGCTTTTGACTAACATCCTGGAACAATATATTCCACAGGATGACGACGCACTAGGTGAAGTAGCATTTCCTTTTATTTGTTCTAAATTTACAAAGCAGTAATGTCATCCAGTGACCTCTTGTTCTCACATAAAGGGAGAGCACAAAAACAGTGATCTGACTGCTTTTGAGTTAGGATGGGGGCTGCCTTGCTAGGAGTCAAAAAAAACCACAATAAAAAGTTTTAAGATTTAGCTATATTATCTCATACATTTTTGGCCTGTTTGGGGACTGGCAGAACTCTGAGTCTTCCTGCCCTGAAACAGCTCAGAATTTTATCTAGATATGAGCAATTACATACAATAAAAGTGCTTGTTCTTCCTAAAAAGGGAATATTAAAAACTAACAATTTTTAGATCCTATGCTACTGAACTTTTGGGTGAGGTTCTTCATTCTTCAGACTGTAACCCTCAGCACAACTGGAGGCCGAGACACCCATGTGCCCACACTGAGACCTAATGCTGACCAGCAAAAAAGCTCAGCAACAGTCACACAGAAAAAAGCTGCCAGGCCCTCTGATCAATCCTTAAGAGTCATAAGGGTGGATGGGAATGGCAGGAAGGCTTAAAGACATTTCAAATCAGGACAAGGCTTAATTTACAAAGTCTTCACTGTGTATTAAACCCCAGAAATACCTTTTGTGGGATTATGGTGACAATCAACCACCCACCAGGTTACCCCTTTGCAGACACTGATGTGCCCTCTAAGCAGAGAGGCCATCTCAAGTCTATCAGAAAAACTCACCCTTTTCAGGCTTGCTCACTCTAAATCCAAAAAAAATCTAAATCTAAAAAAAAATCTAAATCTAAAAAAAGCCATGCCTTCATTGGCTGCCTTGTGTGAATACTGATGGTTCCCTGACACTTCTCCAGAATAGAGCTTTGTCTTCTCCTCCTGCAGCATGTGTCCTCTTACCAGCTGCTAACTCCCACCCCTCATGTCGACCCACACTCCCCTGTCCAAAGCTAACACCAGTTTACTGACATTTCGGATCAGGCCAGCTGGCAAACAACAGAGCCAATAAAGAAAATTTCTCATTTCATGTTCTAAAAATGGACTGGATGTCCCTGGATGTCCTTCCCCAATGAACAGCTGTGAACAATTGGATTAGAAAGGCAGTCCGAAAAAGACTCTTTATATTAGACCCCATTTTAAATAAAAATCTGCTCTACTTCACCCTTCGGGGTTTTGCTGTACCAAGCAACCTTCCTCCAGCCAACAGCCAGAGCATAAATCTCATGTGCTGGTCTTGCTACCATCAAAGGCAACTTCACCACCTTTGCTCATTTCCTCCTTCAGCATTTTCTGTCTGCCCACAAACTTCTCAGAATAAGAAGTGACAGCCTGGCCAAACGTGCATGGGGCCTGTTAGTTATCAGAGTAGATCTGGGGTGCTCAGTGACCACAAAAGACAGCAAAACAAGCTTTAGATCATGCTGACCCAATCATGGAGCTGGCTGAGGAAACACTGTGGGGGCAGACGGGGCGAGGGGTACATACAACTTGGCTAAATATAGTTTTTCTGTTGCAGTTTATTTCTCAGAGTGGCCAAAAGCGGGTGCATGGGAACACCTGCTCATTCTGACTGCTTCCTTTTACTCATATCCTGTTCAAATATGAACTTATAATTCAAAGGTGCTAGCCATACACCCCCCAAAGAGATGATGACTTGGGTACAGGGACAGAAGGAATTTCTGGAGCTCAAAAGACCTAGGAATTGCAGCTAGAAAAAATAAAACAGCTGTGAGAATGGTACTGGTGCAGGCAAAAGATTCAGCTTGATCAGATCTGGCTAAAGGGGGGTAATGTCCACCATCTGTAGCTAACTGCTACCTCGGCTTTTGTACATCGTAGCAAGCTCTGGTGTCCCATGAACCCTAACAATCAGGAAGGAAAACTGGGTGAGACTGTACCGAGGACCCAGCCTTTTTATCTACCTAGCTCCTGTTCCGGCAACAGCAGTAGTTAGACATACGCTGGTGTACATTAAAACACCTCGCCTGTGTTTCTCAGCAAGATTCTCAAACCAGGATCATCACTCCATGTTTCAAACACAACAGCTGAACTCACAGAGGGCAAAAGACTCAGCGTGGATTAAGCAAATGCTGCCCTTTCAGCAAATACACAAGGTTAAAAAGAAGACTGAAAAAGGCAGAAGAAAGGAAAATGAAAGCATGAGTTTCAGACTCAAATCAATTACAGAATCACAGAACGGCTTGAGTTGGATGGGACCTTAAAGATCATCTAATTCCAACTGCCCTGCCATGGGCAGGGACACCTCCCACTGGATCAGGGGCTCAAAGCATCATCCAACCTGGCCTTGAACACCTCCAGGGATGGGGCAGCCACCACTTCCCTGGGCAACCTGGGCCAGGGCCTCCTCACCCTCATCGTGAAGAAATTCCTCCTTATGCCTAGTCCAAACCTGCCCCTCTTCAGTTTGTACCCACTGCCCTTCATCCTATCAGTCCAAGCCTTTGTAAACAGTTCCTCCCCAGCTTTCCTGTAGCACCTTCAGGTACTGGAAGGTCACAGTAAAGTCTCCTCGGAGCCTTCTCTTCTCCAAAAGAGATCCTTTACACTTAAGTACAATCAGTCCTTTACGCTTAAAAACTTAAAAGCCTGTGTAACTGATGTCAGCTCTTGAAATAATCTGGGACTGAGCAACAGGACAGCAAAGCCTTAGCAAGTCAGCACGATCGTAGCAGGTCTCTATAGCTCGTAAGAGAGAAGTAACATGGATATCAATGATTAGACTTATGGCGGACAGAGGCCCATCTTCCTCCACAGACAACATCCCTCTTCCAATTTGCAATTCACCTTTCAGTCAGTTTTGCCAGTAAATTCGGTCCTATCAACTCACTGCAGAGGTCAGCTAGAGCTCTCTGGAATTGCACCTCTTTCCTCAAAACCTGGATGCTACCCTGAAAGCGAAAGGAAAAAGAAACTTTTCATACGACACTGGAGAAACACACCAGTTTTACAGTTATTTTTACAGCACAATATCTTTATTTCCTGCTAAAATGACCATCTTCCACCTATGGAAACTCTCATTTCCACCAAATAAAACAAGTCGTTAATCTCCTTATAGTTGTGCCAAATTCTGCCTTTTTTTTCTTTCTTTAAATAGCAATAACAAGATTTTCCTCAAGGCCCTAAGGACCCAAATCTCTGGTTACAACACACGTGGCTGTTTTACCTTAATTTTCAACCTGTAAAACCCAGGAGAGCTCAGTTTCACAGGAAAACAGATACAGCATGTGGTGTGGTCTCCTTAGGACCATTTATGCGTTAACAGGTTCATTCATCTCGTGACATACCTCACTGGCCAGGGGTCACACATTACAATCACATCTTCTCCAAGAACTGTCTTTGGCACTTACTGCTGCTACGCTGTGCCTGCAGATCAAGTTTGGCTCACACTGACCCTCCCTCTGTGCTTTCTCCCAGTCCTATCTTCCCGAACGCTGCAGCGGGACAGCAGACCAGACCAAGCGTTCCCTGGGAAAATGATCATCTCTCATACCAGGGTCACATTCCTACATGCTTCTGGAAACTCTGTTGCTAAACAAGGCACATTCCTGCTCTTGGCAACTGGTAAGAGAAGCACAGACAAGGAGAGAATTTTAGGACTTGAGCAACCATTTAACAGATGTCAAAACCAAGCTCATGCAAGAAGGTCCTTGCCACCATTAGCAGGTATGAAATGCCCAGTAATCCATGCATATCAATCATAGAATAGTTTGGGTTGGAAGTGACCTTAAAGCCCACCCAGTTCCAACGCCCCTGCCATGGGCAGGGACAACTCCCACTGGATCAGGCTGCCCAAGGCACATCCAACCTGGCCTTGAACACAGGGATGGGGCGGCCACAGCTTCCCTGGGCAATGTGTTCCAGCGTGTCACCACTCTCATCATGAAGAAATTCCTCCTTATGTCTAGACTAAATCTGCCCCTCTCCAGTTTATACCCACTCCACCTCGTCCTATCACTCCAAGCCTTTGTGAACAGCCCCTCCCCAGCTTTCTTGTAGCCCCTTCAGGTACTGGAAGGTCGCTGTAAGGTCTCCTCGGAGCCTTCTCTTCTCCAGGCTGAACAACCCCAACTCTCTCAGCCTGACCTCATATGGGAGATGCTCCAGCCCTCTGATCATCTTTGGAGTCTCCTCTGGACCCATTCCAACAGTTCCATATCCTTTGTGAGTGGAGCAGCACCAAATAGGAACAGATTGGGCTGCCATGCCAAGTGCCAGAGCATCTTAGCCCAGCTCCGTTATCCATCCACCCTCCGCTTCACACAGCAGATGCATGCATGCATCCTTTCTTCATCTATTTTCCAAAGGATGCAGTCCTGCCAAGAAAAGAGTTCCCAAAGAGAACTACACAGTTCAGAAAGAGTAGCACATGTGGGAAGGTAAAGGTTATTTAAGAGAAAGCTTCCCACTCCCTCAAACAGAGGCAAACCCATGGAGACCAGAGGGGCAGGGCAATGCTCCCTAGTGGCAGGGCAGCTCTCTCAGTGGGCTCATCTACGTTGAGGCTAGCAGCCAATAAATCACAGGACGGAGCAACGAAAGACCTTTTCCACGGTAGAAAAATGACCTGCTACCGACAGCTTATTTTTAGTTACAGCTCCTCACAGCCCCCGTACATCAGCTGTGCTGAAAAGAGACTAATAGCTAGCAGGAAAGGAAATAAATAGTTTTCAACAGCCTGATGAACTCGGTAGCTTTCCACAGTGGGTCACCAGGCAAAGACCAGTCCTTTTACACACACCACAACCCTGAAACCATCACAAGCACCACAGCTGGAGAGACCTTCTTTCTGCAAGTACTGTTAGCAAGGCTCTCCCTGCCTATCAAATTGATCCGAGGGAAGATGCATGTAAGAAGTCGTCTTCCTCTTCTAGAACAGCTTCCCTGTAAAACTAAACCCATCGTGTTCTCAGATTCCTGTTTATCACAGGTTGTTCTGCTTATGGGTCCTCACCTGGAAGGGCGAGCAGGTGCTGGAATCTGCAGCCTCGCTCAGGAAGGTGGATCAAACACGGAACATGGCACCAAGGTTACAAAGAGCAAAGGGATTATCAAACAAAGCTCCTACTGTTCAGGCCCAAGGGCAATAACAGACACTCATTTCAAAGCAGTAAACTTCCCTTTAGGGAAACAAAAGCTCTCACAAACAGTTGCCTTCGCTTTCCAGCTCTCCATCTACCCCATTCTCACAGTAAAATGCGCAAAGCCCAGTCTGACCTCTTTCTCTTACAGTAGAGTTCTCAGAAACTCCTAGCATATTTAGGGGTCATTCTGTACAACAGTTGCACAGTAGCAACCACCAGATCTCTCCACCCACAGCAACTTCTTCCAGACTCTCTAACTCCTCTTCCATGTTTATCCTCTTTGTCATTTTTTTCTCCACTCTTCCTTCTTTTGTGCCAGCAACTGCTGATCAGCTCCTGACAGAGACTGGAGTCCTAAAAAATCCTTGACATGGAAGGACTTAAAATGACTGTTTTCACTGACTAACAGTGACTCAGAACGGTCTGTTTACCAAAGAGCCTTTCTCAAGAAGAAAAAAACTGCCCTGAAGTCCGGATTGCAGACTACTAAAATAGCAAAGTATTTTGAAGCTGCAGCGGTTCTGACAGGAAATGAGGACCAAGCGGCACTTAATGAAGGGAGCCGGGAGAAACAGCTAAGCGGCTCTGGACATGGCAACTCATGGCTTACTCATATTTTCAGCTGCTTATAAAGGAAATTCTGACAGCTGCCAATACAAACAGAGTGAGAGCACTGGCAGAGCGTGCAATTCCTGAATGTGCACACACATGGGTGTGGAAGAGACAACAACCCCAGCAAAGCCCAACTTCCCAACCTGCACTTGAATTCATTGAGAACAGAGAATTTGAAAAGCAGGGGGGAAGAACCACGCCTTTCAGCAGACCCTCTTCTCTAATCCTTCCCTTCTCCAAACCTTACCAAGGCAATCCATGGCTGGGTACGAAGGAGCAGGGTGAGGAACAAGGACACTCGGTGAGTTCCCTGTGTAACTATGTCCCCAGTTTAGTGAGTCTTTTTGTCCATTTCTGATGTCTTCCCTTGCAGTCCCTCACCACCCTGCTGAAGAAGCAGGAGATGAAAATCCCCCCCTCACTGGGAAGCCCAGTGACTCTCTGCAGTTCAAGCCCACCCTTCTCGAAGGGCTGAAGCCACCCAGGGCAGTTGGGGAACCTGTGCAAGTGTCAAACCATGCAGATTTCCCTCACCTCTATCGGCCCAAGCTCAAAGTATCAGTCTGAAGTTCAGCAAACAGCTCGTAACAAAAGCTCCTATAGTCTTTGTCCTCATGAAAATAAGTCACATGCTCTTTGCTGAAGTTTGCGTTTCAAACCAGCACAAGCAACCTCTGATCTGGGTTCCTCTTGCTTCAACAGTGCAGTTTCTTACAGGCTCGCAGCTCCTGCACTTTCCGCCTGACACGTGGCTTCTGCAGCTCTTTCAAAACCAAACTCTTCAGAGAAGACTTCACTGCCTTCTCTGCTCAAAAGGATGCATTTTTCACATTAAAAGCAACAACACAATAATTAAATAATTTAATTTGACACAAAATCACAGAAAAGGCAAAGGCATTTTTGCTTCATTGTGAAATGAATTGGCAGACACCAACAACATACTCTCACCATCACCAAGCACCCTCAGCAATTTTATCTTTTGATAAAGCTCAAGCACTTTGCCCTGTGTTTGTAGGCAAGGTTAATTACCCCTAAATGAAAATTCATACTCTTTCTTCACAGCGGTCAACAAGCCCTGGACAAAACAGCAAAAATATAGAGCCTGAAGGAGATCAGACAGTCACACAAAACTCCACAAGACAGAACCAGCATCTTTGCTGCTGAATAATCCAGTACTAAGTAAGAAGGCGGTAATAGAAAAAGTAGCACACCTCAGACTTCCATAAGGCTGGAGGAGGACATCCATGCTGCTTCTCAGAGATGACAGCACCCTCTGCTCTCATTCAGGAGCACCAGCAACTCCCTGTTCCTCAACCTATCACAACCATTGCTGCCTCTAGCCACACAAGTGCTCTGAAAGAGAGGCATTACTTTAATCTCAGTACTTCCTCTCTGCTGTGACATTGGTTAGGGTGAATCATCAGTTAATAAACAGTATTTCTTAACTGATGGGTGCAGCATTTCCAACAGCATCACAGGCATATTTCCTTTTACCCCGATTCCAGAGAACTTATCTACTTAAATCCACACAGGAGAGAACAGCTAAACAGTAAGAGCTTGTAGCAAACTGATTCGAAGGAACCCGAGCTCCTGATGATCTGTTACATTGGCACAGGTGCCAAGTTTCTCAATGCTCAGTCCAGAAAACTCAGACTCCTGCTCTTACCTTTCACGTTCAATCTTCCTCTAAGCTAGTGTCCAGAACAGCCTACTCGCTCAGAGAAAAGCCTCAACAGATTGCTTGACATGCAATTAACAGGATTAGTCCCCTCTATGGTCGGTCTTTCTGAGCTATGTCCCACTTGCCACAAGCTGATTAGCTGTCTGCTTAAGGAGGAGCTGGGATAAGTTTCCTTCTGGCGGCAGTAAAGTGGAGAGGCAGGCGCTGACTGTAATAATATGCTGTTTCCTGTCTGCGGCTGAGCTGAGAGGTACTTCCCAACAGAAAAGGGTTTACAGGAGCTCCGAAGTTCAAGCTCCACCTCTTCCAATGAAGTGCTACGGAGGAGGGGTCAACAGCATGGCTCCTGGCACTCAGAAACGTGCTGTGACCCAGCTCCATTGCATTAAAGCATCAGAAAGAAGAAATCAAACCATGCACATCTCTCTCCAAAGAGAGGAGCTTTCTCCTTTGGGATCTCAAAGCCTTCGATAAGATGGGATGGGAAGTGAATGTTGCAATCCATGTTATATGAAGGAGGTGAAAGTCCACACCACCATTGGCTATCAATAACTGGAAAACACTTAGAAAAACACCATGTGAAATTCACATTGAAACACAAAATATGTACCTGGAAGGATCCGATGCCCTTCCCAGCCTCTCTCCTATCTGTGATAGGTGGGGTTTATTAGAAGAGAACGTATATTTTAGACTTTTTTCCCCTCTTTAGCTTTATATAAATCCTGCGAAAGGCAGGAAAGGGTCAATGAACTGATAAGGACTCACTCCATTGCACTGAAGGCAGCAGGCTAAATTCAGCTGGCACCTTCCAGAAAAGAGAAGATCATGAGCCAAAACACTAACCTGAGGGGCAGGAACTTGTTCCTACACAAACATTGATAAAAATGGGCCTAAGGAGATGACCCAAAGTCCTTTCAAAGACAGGATGGTTGTGGTGGCAAAGTCTTGGCCCAAGCAATGGACGATAGAGCAACTAGTGCCCCCCCAAACCTTTAAGGCTTAGCAGGGAAGAACACGCATGCTCAAGTTCACAAGACATGTAAAGCAGTCGCTTTGAGTGAAGTATCTCCAAAATGCAGGCTTTCTGGCATGATATAGTGAAAAAAAAAACTATTGCAGGTTTGAAGAATGGAACTCGTATGTTTTGTTCTAATGCTCCCGGAGCAACTGAGAAGCAAACTTCTTGCACCAGTGAAAAACGCTAAGAAACTTCCTGCTCTCCTACTTTTCATTAACAGCCAAAACCAGCCTAGCGGACCGGATCAGTAAGAAAACATATACAGAAGTTCACTGTTTGTCTTCTGGCCCTGCAGACGTGGGTGTGGTTTCTACAGCTAGTGATACCTTACTATAGACAAAAACACTGAAGTTAGACAGAAATACTATTTATGCTAAAGACAATAAAATAAATCATTCAAATTCTAACATATTAAGCAGAAAAAAGGTTTTGACACATACCAGAAAAGTTGGCTGGCTCCCCAAAGCTCCTCGTCATGTATTTTTTTCTAATGCTTCTAGAGCAACTGCCTGCTGATGCATTAGACAAGAGCATCAGCCAATCAAGTGACTGTGAAATTGCGCCGTCCAGGAAAAAAACATTTGTGGAAACAGCTGAGGTCTCCCTGGGAAGACCCAATGTGCCCAGTGTGATCCCAAATCATCTGCTTTTTGAAATCACAAGAGATTTTGGGGGTACAACTGGCAAAGCTCTGCTCTGAAGTTCAGGTCAGGGTTTGACCTCACCCGTCCAGTGCCGATGATCTCTATTTCACAGGACTACAAACGTAGGCACACAGTGATAGCAGGAATCCAAACTAAAAAATGACCACTCTTTTTTTAAAATAACTGCTTGCGAAGTAGCAGGACAACCCGGTTAGCACCGAATTTGTACCACAGCAGAACCTCTCTAAGACCCTGGGAAAACCAGCAGCCCTAGGAAAATCCACTGGCAAGAGATTATAAACCAGGAGCTAAGGGAGCATAGATGGCAAGAACCAGTCACAGCCCGGACCTCCCTGTAGAGATAGCTTAGAACAGAGATGTCAGAGATGACACAGATGCCAACCTTACATCTACAGTTGTCCTGGGAGAAGGGAAGCCTCGTGTAGGGCTGCAATATGATTTGTTCCCCAGAGGCTTCCTGCAAAGCGACTCTGCATCCACGCTGCCTGACCTGAAGGGACAACAGCCAAACACAAAGCCTCTCCTTACACCTCTCAGGGGATGGAGTTGTACAACACCTTAGGCTCAAAGATGCCCCTACTCACAAGCTCCCAGCCCGTTCTCTAGTCCCATACCTATTATCTCTGGGTAGCGGTCCCCAAAACTGTCCCCACTGCAAACAAGACACATGCACTGAAGAAATCTATGCACAATCAACTAAGCAAACAGCCGTGGAACCCATATATCACACGCTTCTTCTTAACACTCACTTTTCTCTCTCTCCTGCTGGCTTACAGCAAACAAATTAGCTGTCAGACTTCTGTTGTGTGTAGAAGGTTTACTGGCAGCTGTATTTTTCAACCTTATTCCTCTGTTTATGCAATGTAACCTTTGTTGGCTTCCTGCTCTGGTTTTCTACTCTGACGGTGCTGCGTACCTGTGCTCCTCACTGCCCTTTCACCACTTTCTCCAGGAAGCCCAGGCTGGATGGATGAGTTCAGGGAAATTCTATGAGGTTCAACAAGGCCAAGTGCTGGGTCCTGCACTTGGGTGACAACAACCCCAGGCAGTGCTCCAGGCTTAGAGAAGAGTGGCTAGAAAGCTGAAAAAGACCTGCAGGTGCTCGTCAACAACAGCTAAATATAAGCCAGCAGTGGCCCAGGTGGCCAAGAAGGCCAATGGCATCCTGGCTTGGATCAGCCATGGGGTGGCCAACAGGAGCAGGGCAGGGAATCATCCCCCTGGACTCGGCGCTGGTGAGGCTGCACCTCAAATCCTGGGTTCAGTTTTGGGCCCCCCACTCGAAGAAGGACATTGAGAGGCTGGAGCCCATCTAGAGAAAGGAATGGAGCTGGGGAAGGAGCTGCAGCCCAGAGGTCTGGGAGTAGCTGAAGGACCCAGGGCTGTTTAGCCTGGAGAAGAGGAGGTTGAGGGGAGACCTCATCGCTCTCTGCATCTCCAGGAAAGGAGGTTGTGGTGAGGTGGGTTCTGGTCTCTTCTCCCAAGTAACAAGTGATAGGACAGAGGAAATGACCTCAAGCTATGCCAGGGGAGGTTTAGATTGGATATCAGGAAAAATTTCTTTAGTGAAAGAAATGGTGAAGCATTGGAACCGTCTGCCCAGGGCAGTGGAAGAGTCTCCATTCCTGGAGGGGTTCAGAAAACATGTGGCCGTGGCACTTCAGGACATGGTTTAGTTGGCACAGTGGTGTTGGGCTGGTGGTTGGACCGGATGAGCTTAGAGGCCTTTTCCATCTCTAATGATTCTATGATTCCTTTGACGGGTCACCCCTTATTATCTCTTTGCATTGGATCCGCAATGCTCTTAAGCAGTTCATCCAATGTTTATGTTTCCTGCTTCCTTTGTTAGCACCTAACCCAACCTGACCTGCAGAATCTTTATACAGTAAGCAATACACATGCCTGGACAGAGGATGAGTTTCCTCAGAAAGAAACTACTTTGTAGATCCCAAACTACCAGCCTCCATTGAAGAAAACAAACCATCAAAAAGAAAAAAGAACATCTGAAACTGCAGAATAACTGCCTGTGCTACCCAACACCAAGTGCTGGATGTTTCTGCTTTAGGATAAAAACCTAGTAGTGAGTCCCACTGATTTGAAAGAGGAAAAAAAATGCATCAAAGAACTCTGAATTTTAGACCAGAACCGAACTGGGGAGATTGAGGGTGGGGGAAACGGTGCTCTTAAAGAGAGCCAAGAAAAAAATGGTAAACTTGCAACAACTTGAAAGCACTGACGGCAGTGATGCAGCAGACCAAGCAGCAGCAAGACTAGGCAACCTTCTGATTTTCTAAGTGTTTTTATAGCTCATGGTAAACCGCAGTCAATCCCCTCTGTAAACCATGACACAAAGAGTAGATAGAAATTGAGATGTTTTTCTTGAAGCCTCCCCGAGTCTCAAGATACAGTGCCTCCCTGAGCCTCAAGATACAGCGAACAGCAGGAGACAGCCAAACCTGATCTGCTACCTGAGTCTCAAGTAATCCTAAACTTTTTAGGCCCTAGGGGAGGCGAGGACAGGCAGAGCCTGATACCAGAGTCATGGAAGTTAACTCTTCACTGTTGGACTCGGGCAATCTGGGAGAGCAAACACACTGCTTCCTCCTATTCCTACACTGCATCCCCGATGGGGATGAGATCTCTCCCAACTGTAATAATAAACAAAACAGTAACAGTACATTTGCTTACCTGAAAAGTCAGTCTTTATCTACATATGGGAAAACTGAAGCAAGACCAAAGAAAAAATACTTTGTTAAGAGATGAAGAACTTCACATTCTTGAAAACGTATCCTGTACTGAAACCACTGAAGAATCCTTCTCTCGGGGTACGCACACCTACACCTGATATCAATATTTACTACCAGACCCAGATGTGGCATCCAATTATGGTTGCAGAAAGTATTTTCAGACTTTAAGAACCATCTGGACATAGGGTGGGCACCACAGCTGCTTTGCACAGGTACTGCAACACAAAAAGCTGCAGCTATGTAATAGAAACATCCTTCGCTAGATGTTGAAAGCAGTGGGTTGTCACTGCTGCAGAGCAAATTACGCTGCTCAGCCTTGGTCACCACCTGCAGGACCAGCTTCCTCCCTCCACCTGGATTGCTCCCCCCTTCACCTTGCAATAGACCAACACTGCCTCCTTTCTTCTCAGTCTCTTCTCTCCTCCCTTCTGAGCCCTTTGGAGGCTGCATGGAGGTTATTGCTGTTGGCCAACTCTGAAACCCACACTGCTGCTTGACGCTCGCGCTGCATGGCAGCTCTTAACAGTTTTTCTTTGCACACCAGGCGTTTCCCCTGAAATGGAACTTGGGGAATGCCTGCACTTGAGAAATATAATAATTTTTTAATACCAGTTACTAAGCCTGGAGAAAATGAAGCAGTCACATGACCGTATTTCCAGACTGCAAACATTCAGCACATATTCCACATCTAACAAGTATCCTAAACTAATTCCACAGTTATTTCTGTGGGACTTTTTCTTGCAGCTCCTTTTGCTTTGCCACTGAGCAATCACACACACAGCTACACACAAAGTCAGAGAAAGAAGCTTATGTATTTTAAGACCCAAAGGGAAAACAAAATTCCTTATGCAAGATCTGTTGCACAAACAGCAACATCACCCCTAACTCCTTCAGTACAACAGATTTTTCTGTCCCACTGCATAAATGGATTCTACCAAACTCTTCTAATTTACAGATAAGAAAATCCCAGCATGCAAAGTTTTACCACTACACCTATAACCTAAGGTATTTCCCATGCACTTGGAGATGAGTTATGATCACTGTAAGGAAAAATAATTTGTTGGGTTTTTTTTCTTTTAATGAAAGAGGCTGTGGAGATTGTCCTGCTGGTTTCAAACTCTGCAAGAGAAGGGATGTGAGGCAAAGATGCAAGAAGAATGGAAAATAATGCAAGAAATCCTACCGTGAAGCTGTTGTTGACATTCTTAGTGCTGGATTCTGCCACACTGGCATCCGTCAGATCCACCTCATCAAAAATAATGGACTGGAAAGAAAAAATTCAAAAGCCCAATGAGTGATTGAAACCAACGTATAAGCAGCAGACCCAAAGGGACATGCCTGCCTAGCACACAGGCTTTTGTGATCTGAAGGAAAGGCCCAGCACCAACAATACGAAGGACTCAGAAGTCTAGTTCCATAGAGTGTGGCTCACATTTGCTTGTCTTCAGTCAGTGAATGTGATGACTTTATTTTTATCAAGGGATTATATAAAAAAAATTAATTGTAGGCTTTGCCTTTGTGAAAGGAGACATATTATATCTGTTGATTAGCAATGTGCCAAGTCAGATGCACGGCTGCTCTGATTTGATAAATTCTAACCCTGCTTCCTTCCTCCAATTCCTCTTTTCACATTCATGTTTTCTCCCTTCTCTTTCATCTTCTATCGATTAAGAGCCCTTTCCCTACTAAAACCCATCAAGGTGGAAAAAAATGCGGAAAGATCACTATCACAGGTCCATAGAGTGCTTTACTTAAAAATAAGGATTTTCAAGTGTGAGGCAAAACCACAAGGACCTTCTTAAAGCTGCAAAACCTGAAGGCAGGTGCCTTCCGAGCACGAGCTCTTTTCTCTGCTGAAGGCTACCTTCTCACGGACATCCATCTGCCTCCAAAAGCTCCACCACTGACTTTCTTCCCTTAGACCCATAAGAAATGTCAAGACCTTACCTTAGCAGTTTTTGCATAGTAGAGTGTTCGCCCTCGCAGCTTAAAATATCGTCTCTTCCAGCGCTGGAAGGAGCTGGTCTGTTTCATCAGCATCCCCTCTTTTATGATAGTCTACAAAACAAAGTGGGGAGGGGCACACATTTTGGTTATAGGCATCTTTTTTGCTCTCCCACTATGTGCCCGTAATAAAAAGGCTGCAGTTTGAGATCAGTAATCTTAGTGCCCTCTGCTGGAAGAGATTAAATTCATTCAACATAAGCGAGCAAACTTAAAAAGATTAAACCATCACAATGCATCATCCACACTGGGTTGCGGTTTTATCCTTGTCTCCAGTGCTATCTCGATACCAAAAAAGATAAATAATTTACAACTGAGTAAGCATTTCAAAGCCTAACAACGACTCAGGGAGTGGAACAGTTAAACTCGCTGAGGTCAGATTTCAGCCGCAGTAACTGTGCAGTAACTGTGCCGTTCATTTAACCGGTGTTTGAGGACAAGCACAAACACTCCACAGTCTACCTGTCCCTATCTCCAGTTCTGCCTCCTGACATTATCGGCACCCACCTGGCACAGAGCTGGCAAGCTGCAGGCCCGCGGGGTAAAGAGTGAAACTAGAGAGAAGGAGCTACATCCAACTTCAGCATTTGGTGTTCTTCAGAGAGTCTTGGCCCTGCCTCAGCGCTCCCTGGCTGGCTGCCATTTCCCAGGGCTGCAGAGCCAAAACTGTCTACGCACACTGCCTTTTTTTTTCGTCAACTGCTTTATAACTAGACTGACATACCAGCATACACAGTCCCATATGCTCGCTCGCATACTTTGCATACGTAGGGGCATGTAGTTAATCCACATGCACTTCATTCTACTTCATCAAATGCATTTGATTCTTTCGCTGAGGACAGATTCTGAATACCCACAGCTACATGAAAATAATCTCAAAAACTGCAGCTTAGAAAGACAAAAGACAGAGAAGTCACAGCTGAGGGTTCATGACTATGTTACTGCCTAGGAGCTGCCCTCCTTCTCTCCCCATGAAACAGCCCCCAGGAACCCACTTCTGGCTGAGAGAGCCCAATGTGATAAACACACAGTTAAAACATGCGAAACGAAAGGCCCAGCAATCTTGTAAGACAGGTTATTCTGTGTCTTGATGCCAGGAAAACGACACAGCGTTAACATACCAGAGGTCTCGGAGCAACTCAGGTTTGTAACAGAGTCAGGTCACCAATGAGTATCAATTATTCACAGCCTTAAACGTCCACTGCCAGGCTACTACAGAGCACAAAATAAATACTCTTACTGATCCTCAGGGTTTAGTTCATTTTAGAAATCCTTTCCAGAGCACTAAACTCGCTTTTAAAATGCTATATATACTTCTAATGTGGGTCTTTCCTTCTTGAAGCAGCTGCAGGTTTTAATACTTTCCACACACGCTGGCCCTTGCCAAGCTCAAAGTTTCCTCAAAAAGCACTCAGAAAAAAAATGCTGACTATAAGGAGAAACATCTGTCTGACAATACATGCTCTTCTCCTGCTAGACTGAGCCATCCTCAAACTGGCCCAAGAGACCACAGGGCCTGGACCACCACAGTGATGCCTCTGCTCACAAAGGGGTTGGGGAAGCGCAGGCTCCTGCTCCTGAAGGAGAGCTGCTGGCCACAGGAGCCACTACACCAGTCACCACTGAGCTGGGAAAGAGCAAAGGGCAAGAGCTCCCCTGTCTCCTCTAAAAGAAACATCATCTACATTGGGGGTGTGAACTGGCTGAATGCGAGGGGAACACACCTAAACCTCATCTTTTCCCAGAGCCACCTGCAAAAATGCCTCTCGGTGCTGGAGCAAACATCAACATTGTGTGCCCGGTTTACCTGAGGATCGCCAAATACCACCACGGTATTTCCAGCAGAATGAAAACAGAACGAAAATACATGATTGAGGACTAAACTCACATCATAAATCGTCCATTTCCCTCATCAGCTCCCCACACCTCTGAAACGATCGCAGAAAGACACCTTGGTGCCCATTTTCCACAAGCCACAGCAGGGACACAGCGGTAGGAATAAACTCTAAGCAACTTTAAGGCATGTGGGAGCAGCTTTAGGGTCTGGAAGTTAAACACACTATAGCGATACCCAGAAACAAGCTTTTAAACCAACTTAGAGCTGGTGCTACAGCAGAGAATCCAAAACTCAGCCATGATGTTAATCTGAAGCTTCAGCATAAGAGAAAATGGAGTTCAAAGACTGACCCAACCCCATCCCTTGCTGAAACGAGCTTGAAGGTGACACCAGAACTGAAGGCACTCATCTGGAACCGGGAGAGTCGCATTCAGGCTCCTACTGTGCCATGGACCTTTTGTGAGATCCCAATAAAGTAATTTTCAGTCTGTGTGTCTCCATCTCCTACCTGCCAAGTGGATCAACCAGCACTGCCCAACTCTGCCGAGTCCTACTATAATATACATATATGTGTGCATGTGTCTGTCTGATGAATTACATCAACCTCCGGCACCTGAGTATCAAAGAGACATGTAAAGCAAGAGCATCTAAATTACCATGCTAAAGAAATCACACGTTGCTGCAGTTCTTTTCTGCAGAGAAGAAAATGGGAAAGTGGCAAGAGATTTCCCAGATTAAGAGAGAATCGTAGAGAGATCCTTTGCATTCCTCAGACAAAACCATATATAATTAAAAGGTGAGAAAGAGAAAGCAGGTACCAAACTCAGCAAAGCCCTGAACCAAAGTTAGAGAGGAATTAAAAATCCCAGGGAAGACTTCCAGGATGCAAAGCCCAAAGATGTCAAGGAGTCTAATCAGAAAATAACAGCTTACAGGAGGCAGTTTCAGATCTCTGCTGCTACGCTTATTCACAGATATGCTTCAGTAGGGGTCAGCCAGAGCCCTGCAGTCCCCAAGCTCAGCCAGTAGCGCTCTCACCACTCAAACTCTTGCCCAGCCCACCAGAACATAACTCACAGCAAAACAATACCTCTGCTTCCCACAGCTCCTGCCTGCCACTCAGCTCCCGAGTGCTGTGCATCAGCCAGCTCCCCTCACCTTGGCAGGCCTCACTCACCACTGCACAAGGCGTGCATTCCTCCATTCCTCTTTAAAACAGAACCCTGGGGTGGGTTTTTTTTAACCAAAAGGCAACAATCGCAGAGGTCACCCTGCCCCTCCCTCGGCAGCAGTTTATGTCATTTGCCAGCCTCTATCTATAGAAAACCTCACAGCTACATAACTGAGAGATGAAAGGCCAGTGAGCAGCGAGCTCTCGCAGGCACGCATTGCTCAGAGAAAACAAGCCTCTGGTTCAGAGCTGCCCATCTCTGCACGAGAGCAGCTGTTCTATTTATAGGCACACTGCTCAGAAAAGAGTTTGGTGGGTTTGGGCGGAAAGGGTTGGAGATAAGATCAAGAAGACTTTATGAAATGATTCAGACATTGCTGCCTTTCTCCTCCTCTATTTTAATTTTAAATTTTACAGCCAAAGGAGTTGCTACTTGCAGAGGAACACAGATGAAAAAAATTAACCGGGGAAAAGACTTGACAGCAAAGGGACACTGAATGACATAAAATGGGGGAGCTGAATGGTTATGTCTGCTCAACAGCCTCTCTGTGGCTTTTTAATTGAAGATCTATTCTGATCAGATTACTAGCCATATAATTAATGAAGACAAAAGTGAAATTACTTCTCCCATTACGAAAAAAGAGGGTTAAATCTGTTTTGCGTCATACATTGGATCCTAGAGGAAAAGTAACTGCCCTGCAACATGATGAGGTCTGATTACGTGCATCCTATCAAGGACAAATATAAGACCTGTTCCTGATGGAACTATCCAGACTGCTTTCTATCCAGCTGAGTTTCTCTCCAACGTGGTAGTACGGCACTCCATAGGCCATCAACACTGTGAAAAAATGGAGCACCTTCTTGGACCAAGCCTAAAATGATTTGTGTACTAGTTTCAACAGTGACCCCAGTTTACCGTATTACAAGACAGTGTAAGAAATGTTATGCCACAAACTCAAAATTTAAAGCACTGCTGCACAGAGCAGAGTGTCTTAAGTGTCTCAGCAAAGAACGTGATCAGACAACTGAAAGGCAGGGCCCAGGAAATTTCTTGCATTTCACAGTTTATCTTTGGCCTCAAAGAAAAGCAACTTCCTGCAGAAAAAAAATCAGTTCACAGTAAGCAATATACAATCCTCCCTCCAACTCATCCCCTGTTACAACTCAACTTTTAGGACGAGAAACAGTAAGTTCTTAGATTTCTCCTGTCAAAACCGGTGCAGCATCCTTAGCTGACGAAAGAAAAGTTTTCCCACCTCAACAGGAATGGTTTCCAACAACCTAGAAGACTTAAATTAAGGACTTAGGGCAGGGAGAGCCTTGTGCTTTGGTGCTTCCCCCCCCCACAGTCCCACCTTGTAAAAACAAGACACCAAACAATTAACAGTATTCATCCACAAACCCAGTGAGGAACAGTCGTATTTTCTGCAGTATCACTTGTCTGAAGTGTCTCTGCATCCAGTAACTCACATCAGGAGATCAGAGATCAGCCTACACAAACATCTTCTGCACTGATAAAGCAAATGACTCCAGGGGAAAGTTAAGAACGATCACATTGGATTTCAGCTACTTTTAGGTGGCATCCCTTTTTCTCCTGCTTGCTACATAAAAACAAAGGAGTAGTCCATCCGTTCCCAAAGCTTAAGCCTCTTGTCCCATTTGGAAGCAGTGGCCTTGACAAAAGTGATTTCCTAATCTGGAAAAGATCCTACCAGCCAGACCAAAGGCAAGTACCAAGCGTACCCAGCTGTCAGGCTGGCAAGCATCCTCTCGCACAGGGTAGCTCCAAACCGTGTTCAATACACCCAGAGGAAGAACAATGCAACCTGTTTGACAGCTGAGATCATGACATATTCTTAGGGGCAGTTATTCACTGTGGCACATCTGAAATGAGAACTCTGCTCCACTGGTATTTCTTTCCAAAGCAGAAAATGAACTGTATACAAGGTAAAAGCAAAATAATCCAAAACTACCTCAAGAGCAACTAAAGAATTCCAAAGTCTTCAACATCTGGATTTCTCCATTTTCCATGTGTCCTCAGAACATCAAAACTTCCAGGGCACAGACTGTTTTTCTTTCTATGTACTATAAAACTTTGAGCAGGGTGCTGATGCCAAACAAAAAATAACTAAAGAAAGCACCAAATGAGAAGGAGAAAACAAAACTTTGAGCAGGTTGCTGATGCCAAACAAAAAAATAACTAAAGAAAGCACCAAATGAGAAGGAGAAAACAAAGTAAAAAGGCATATGCAGAACTGACAGGCTATCTTTATATATGTTTAGTAAGGAAATGACAGGCAGCTGATCCCCAGGGATCAGGCAACCTCACCCAGTCAATCACTTTGGGTACGCCGTGGCAAAAAAAGCCGGGAGTAGATTTGCAGTGACTTAACCATGGCAAGAAAAGCCATGCCTTGCTAGGGCAGGGACAAACCTGGAGTGCTGCACCTTGCTGGGGGTAAAACAGTTCTAGTAGCTGGTCCCATAAAAACTCTCGGTCGTGATTGCAAATATGGAACTAATAATTATTTAGAAAGCAAATGAAATACAGTAAATCCGATAAAGAAACTATAGGAATAAATCTAACCAGCCCCGTAGAATAAGACATGAAAGGTCAAAAGGCTCAGGGTTAACAAGCTAATCCGAGAGCAACATCCTTCCACGAGACACTGGTCACACCCTGGAAATTAACTCCAGGAAGGGGGGAAATCTGGATCAGTAATGCAGTGCTAAGTACAGGACACGCAGGGAGCTATGCCAAACTACAGGGGAGCACAAGGAATTTACAGGTTGTATAGTCCGGTTTGGGAATTCTACCTTAAATGCTCTTGCAAAAGCGAGAATTGCATTAAGATTTCTCTCACTGGTATCAAAAGAACAGGACGTGATGTGAACGAGAACACGCATTATGTGAGCACGCTGCAACAAAAGACTACAGAAGAGGGGAGAAAAGAAAGAAAATCAGAGGTGAGCGGCAGGAAACAAATGTCAAAACAGATGCTAGGGCTGTGAGTCAACAATTAGGTACCAGAAGCTGAGCTCTGATAAAGGGGGCACTGTCAGGGCTTTGTGCATACATACCTTAATACCATTTTGTTTAATAACCCATGTTTTATAAACTAGGGAAGCATCCATGCCAGGTTAAGCACAGACCTCTGGACAATCACACGGAAAAGCTTGCAAAATCTCCCCTAACAGCCATCCTCCCAATCCCCTCCTTTTCCAGCCTCTATCTCTGCTGAATTAGCTGGACTTGGCATACCCAGTGAGAGACCAGGGGGAACTCAGGTGACAGCTCCCAGTACAGCCTCTCTGCAACTACTAAGAGGAGCAGAATTCAGAGCAGCACGCAGCGATCTGTTGATAGCGCAGCTGCCATGTCGCTGCAACAGGAAGCGCAAGCTCGTTCTCCAGATCAGCAGTGAAAACAGGAGTTTGTATCAAATAAAACACTGAAATGGCTTGCATTAGAATCTGCCTTGGCACAGGCAGACAAATGCTCAAACACTTCATTCTTCATTAGCTAATGCTGCAGCCAGTAATCAAAGAACAGGTCTTTGAACTAGTCTTCCTCAAGACCACATTCACCTGCTGCTACTGTGCATGATTCTCTTCTGAAAGGGAGGGGCACTCATAGACCAAAAGCAAGTAAATTAACAAAGAACAACAAATTTGAAAGCCACAGAGGTTGTATGTATATGGGAAGGGAAATACAACGTACCAGCCTATCATCACGCAGCTCCCTGGAAAAGTGAGCTCAGTCAGAGAGCTCAAAGCAAAGTATTTAAAGTAGACAAATACTCTGGTCAGCTACTTGGAAGAGAGACTGAAAAACAAAACAGTGCACTCTGCTTCAGGATGAGTTAGTAGCTGGACAACTCCTGACACACTAACCGTTTAAACCCTCAGTATGCTTTCCATAGGCTCCAGGCATCCTTCCCAAACACATTTATCAAAAGAGAGGAACTGAGCATGAAGCTCAAGTCATCCCAGCAAACTAGAACAAAGCTGGAAGATATGGGCTCAAGTCTATCCAGAGATAATCAAAACAAAAAATGCAACAGTTTAAAAGCTATCTGAAAACTTTGTAATGGAATAAAATTTTAGAGGGTACTATTTAAACATGAATTCTAAGGACTAATATGAAAAATATGCTGTTATTTTTTTCTATCATCTTAAAATACATGTACACAACTACACTGCTTCCTTAGAACACTTTCCCCCAGCACAAAAAATTTCACAACACACTGCCTGCCGTAAAACCTTCAACTCTGACACGCCTGTCACACAGCTTTGCACCAGAGTCCCCTTTATTAGCCAAGAGCACCTTGCTCTGCTGCTGAAATGCAGCGATACAACCTCACTGTGAATGAAAGCGTTGGATGCAGAGCCCTTTAACACTGCAGCCTGTATCGCTAGAACTTAAATAACATTTTTATTCACGCAGAGAGTGCCAGGTTATTTCCAATGAGCTCCGTTGCCCATCCAAGCCCCCACATCCACTTCTCCAGCAGGCAGAACAAGCCAGGCACTTACCATAGCAGCGTATCAGGGCCATTTGATATAAAGAGGATCAGGCTGGGAAGGCACAATCGGTGCTACTACAAGAACAACAAACGCAAGGGAAAGCACATCCAGAATACAGCTGCGGATCTCATCCTCGCAATCATAACCACCCCATCCTTCCCATACTGCTAAATGTCATGGAGACTTTGGCCAAGTAGGAAGGAAAAGTCAGCAGAAAGTACTGGTGGCAGAACTTCAGGACACGGGAAAGTGAAAGTTATACCTTGAGGAAGAAAACCAAATCCTTCGCCCTTGTGTCACGAAGGCTGAGAGAATGACAGCTTCCTCCCACTGTGTCTGGATTCCCACCAACTCTGCTACTGAATCCTGCAAGGAGCCTTATTTGGTAGTGGCTGGTAGATATAGGGCCAAATCCTGATCCCTTTACTCCAACTGGTATTCCAATGGGATTACACTGTGGAGAGCAGAAAGCAGCTTTTGGCATTTGGCCATTTAATTAATACTTAAGGTATCTTAGGATTTATTTTTATCTCATGTGTAACAATTGTCGTTATCAGATTTTCCATATTTATGTATTAAACAACCTATGCTTTTAAGTTTTTTTTTCCTCATCCACTTAACATCGTTTTTAAAGGATACTCCAAAGTTTTTCATTTGTTTTTCCATTTTCCCTGTTTTAATGTCCTGCAAATACCTCTGACCATGCCAAGACATCTTGATCAGCACCAGTAACAACAAGGAAGATCAGCACAGCCCTGGGAACACCGTTTGGTTAACTTTCAGCTAAAAAGAACAGAAGGGGCTGGTATGAGTCCCCAGAATACTGATTTTTAATAAAATCTCAATGACAGATCCACACCTTATAGAACAGCACTCCAACCTGCCTTGGCAGAGAGCAGTCTGAAGAGGCAGCAACACGCCCTCCCTGTTTTATCAGCCACACTTCTGCGATTCCATGCATTTGATGCAAAAAGAGTGTATCTTAGCTCCCAGTATGGGAAACTGAGGTGGTACCAAGTCTCCGCACTACAACATGACATGGCTATATTTATGAAAACTTGCAAGACTCAAATACAATGTGCTTGATGCAAACATTATGTAATCAAGATGCCGTTTCCTTTTTCAAGAACACCAAACCACAACATCAGAAAAGGCATCAGATGTAAAATGTTCCAACTCAGCAATGAAACTGTGAGGAAACAGAAGGATTTCCTTTAAACCCAAATGGAGTAATTGCATATTAATCAATTATCTAAATCTGCAGTGGTAACCTTTTAGCCAGGGAAGCTACTTTCTACCTCTCTGGATGCAAAGAGGGCAGCAGGCTTCCAATCTCCTCTGTAAAATAAAATATGTATTTCTGACCACGCGCAGCCCATGGATGACAGACAAAGCGCTGTACCCCATTGGAAGCACTGCACTGCTTCTGCAGAGGTGCAGCTCTACCGAACCAGGCACGCACAATAAGCTCATTGCTTTCTGAAGGGCTCTATATAAGAAGCCAGTGAGAAGGGACCATGAAAGATGGCAGCTCGTGCGGAGCACTGCTGCTGCCTCAGCACGTCTGCCTGGAGCTGATCTGTCCCTGGATAGGCTGCAGAACCACACAGAAGCATCTTTTTACTTTAAAAGACACTCGCATAACTCTTAGTGAAACAAGAAGCAATAACCACTTTGGGGAAAAACCAGAGAACAAATGGTTTAAGTGGAGAGTTAATCAAAATTCCTTGACATAATGATTTGTGCATTTGAAAACTTGAATAAACATATTTGATGAGAAAGGTGCTTTTTACCAGGACAGTATTTTGCTCTGAAATTTCTGATGCTGCTGTGATACTATCCAATATAAACTTCAGACTTTCAAGGTAACAGGGAGTACAAAATCCTTTCCTTACCTCGATTCTTTCTTTTAAGTGTGAAAGTGTATTTGCTGTTTTGGAAAGAATCACACTGGGTTTGTAAGTAAAGAAGGTAAAGTTTTGCAGTGCCTTACACGGTATCCTGGACTTTCTCATCCGCTGATCTGGACAGGCATTTTACAGTTTTCATTTGTAGTTTTCATTTACGATCCAGTGCTTCCCTAAGGTAAAATATCAATTATCACAGAATCATAGAATGGTTTGGGTTGAAAGGGTCCTTAAAGATCATCCAGTTCCAACCCCCTGCCATGGGCAGGGACACCTCCCACTGGCTCAGGCTGCCCAAGGCCCATCCAACCTGGCCTGGAACACCTCCAGAGATGGAGCAGCCACAGCTTCCCTGGGCAACCTGGGCCAGGGCCTCACCACTCTCAACATGAAGAAATTCCTCCTTGTGTCTACTCTAAATCTGGCCCTTTCCAGTTTAAAGCCATCCCCTTTCATCCTATCACTCCAAGCCTTTGTGAACAGCCCCTCTCCAGCTTACTTCTG
The DNA here is from genome assembly GCF_017976375.1 of Cuculus canorus. Classification (NCBI taxonomy): domain Eukaryota; kingdom Metazoa; phylum Chordata; class Aves; order Cuculiformes; family Cuculidae; genus Cuculus; species Cuculus canorus. The sequence continues at coordinate 2,818,823 of NC_071409.1, forward strand.
GCCCCTCCAGGTACCGGAATGTTGCTCTAAGGTCTCCTCGGAGCCTTCTCCTCTCCAGCCTGAACAGCCCCAACTCTCTCAGCCTGTCCTTGTATGGGAGGTGCTCCAGCCCTCCGATCATCCTTGTAGCCTCCTCTGAACCCGTTCCAACAGTTCCATATCCCTCTCTCTTATGTTCAGGATTCAGAACTGGACACAATACTCCAGAGAAGGTTATTATTTTTTGTAACAACAGGTTTTGGGTAGGGGGAAAATCCTCTAAACATTTGAATTAGTTTTATTTTAAAATAAATAAAACTTATTTAATATCCATTTTCTTTTGTCTCTAATTTTATTTGAGAGAACAATTACTAGCCTGGCAATGTACTTTTTAGCAATGTGGTCGAAGTAAATCGACGTTCTCATAACAAGCAGAAGTTTAATGTTAGCTCTGTAGTTCCTGGAACCTGAACTATAGTTAGAAGGAATGAGAAGAGCTACAAGTGTGTGTGGTTTTGTGCTTTGTTTTGTGCTCTTTTGAAAAAAAAAAAAAAAAAAGGAAGTAACAGCTGTCGCTTTCACATCGCATCCAAAACGCTCCCGCAGCGCGGCAGCCTTACAGTACAGCAGTGGTAACAGCGCTGGGAGGCTTCCCAAATCCTGTCAGAACAGCTGAGTCTGAAGAGCACGCGAAACACAGCGTAGATTGAGTTAAGGGGCAGAAACATTCTTACAGCCACGTACAGCGGCCTGAAAACTGACCTTTCTCCTCAGTGCTCAGACAAGGAACTAGTCTTCCATGGTGTTAATCCAAGAAAATGCATGGCCTTAAACCTGTGCTCAAGGTGTTTGGTTTGGATTCAATCGCAAGGACTTTCTCTTTTGCAACAATTACCTCTCTTTAAGGGAAGAGCTCCCAGTTTCTACCTGCACTAAAGCATGAGCTGATACCATTTATGACATGCAGAGCTCCCAAAATGTCCTCTTTTAGGCACCCTGTTAGAAAGCAGTACAACGACAAGCACAGGCTGAGAGAGTTGGGGTTGTTCAGCCTGGGGAACAGAAGGCTCCAGGGAGGCTTTAGAGCAGCTTCCAGTACTGAAAGGGGGTGCACGAAGCCTGGGGAGGGGCTCTTGATCAGGGAGTGCAGGGATAGGATGAGGGGGAACATTTTGAAGTTGAAAGTGGGGAGATTGAGATGAGATTTTAGGAAGAAATGTTTTCCTGTGAGGGTGGGGAGGCACTGGAACAGGCTGCTGCCCAGAGAAGCTCTGGCTGCCCCATCCCTGGAGGTGTTCAAGGCCAGATTGGATGGGGCTTTGAGTAACTAGATCCAGTGGGAGGTGTCCCTGCCCATGGCAGGGGGTGGGACTGGATGGGCTTTGAGGTCCCTTCCAGCCCAAACCATTCTGTGATTCTATGAACAAACCCAGAATATGTTTTAGTGGGAGATATCACAGACAGAACAAGAATTAAGCCATAAATTCCCAAATTCCTCATTTGTTGCACATTTCTTTTACCTTGCCTCTTTACTGAAAGGCACGGCTTCTTATCATAATATTTCAGTGCTTGTATCGAATCAATAAACTTCTCCATGTCCTCACTCTGATCTCACCTCAGAAAACCTTAAAACATTTGCTCTCCAGAAATAAAAAACCAACTTCCTTTACCTACAAAAAGGACATTGTATCTATTAGGCAATACAAGAACGAAACAGGCTTTCCTCAGTCACTCATGCTGCCTACCATATGTTGGAGAATTTGGTTTAGTCTGCCCTGGAAACTTGCACAAAAACAAGGAGAAACATTTTGCTTCATCCTGTTTTTCCTTGCCCCTATGCTTCAGGGTGGCTCCCAGACCTCAAAACTACTAATCAGAAAGAGAATCACAACCTCTTCTAGTGTGAAAGTTATCTATACCACAGGCTGCTGCACAGCACAGAAATAGGAAACTCACTTGTTCAGATACCGAACAAAGCCTGTTCACCACAGCATAAAGCTCAGCACCTACTGGTTAATTTATCCAGCTCCTCATAGGATAAATTAACCTGACATAGCTCTGGTACTAGTGCTAGACAGCTTCCAGCATCCCAGAAAGACTGGAGTGCAGCTCGCTCTCTATTAAACTCGAAATATATACTGCAAACCTGTCTTAAAAAGTTCAACGCAATGCTAAAAGGTTATAAAAAGCCTAGAATATTACAGAGAAATTGCTCATAAAAATAAACAGAAGTTATAATGCACTAGTCTAAACAAGAAGTCCTCCTGATGCCACCCAAGGACACTGCTGAAATCCTGTCTGGTGAACAAACCGAGATCTCAATGGACCAAAGCTGCCAGGCTGGAAATCACACCGAACTGATGAATGAACAGGAAGATGGCCTGTTCATCCACTCTCCTGCTTTCTGAGGTTTGCAATGTGACGCTTGCAATGAAAGGTCAAGTGCAAAGGAAGACGCGTGCTTTATTGTTGGAGCAGATAAGAGGTGCGGTGCTCCTCCATTTCACACTCTCCCGGGACCGCTTTTGATACTGCTGTGTCTTCATCCAGAGACAACTGACAGCACGGCTTCAGCTGATTCCTGCTGAGTCTTCAACACTGCTTGTGAAGGTGGAAGTGGGGCTCCTGCTCCCGAATCTCCTCACACACCCCATCCTGCTCGTTTTTATCTCAACCCTTTCTAAATTCCCACCCTCTCTTAGCTGACTGACAGTGTCTGCAGCTGCACCAACGCCAGCCTGAGACCAGGAGAGGGGAAAAAACAGCATCCTATGAAGCTTGATACTGGTACAAGTCCGACAGGTCTCAAAACGGCTGATCAAGCAGTCTATGCAGCCTCCACTTCTTTACCAGTCAAGATAGCAGCAGCTACGCTACTAGCTATACCTGATCATACGAGGTTTTTCCTTTCCCCAGCATAACAGCCATTACGAGATCGCCAAAAGTACTTATCTTACGCCTTCTTCTCTTCCTCAAAAATTCTGTCTAGCTAAAAATATCTAAGTACATTAACACAAAGTGCTTCACTTCCCAAACAGCTTTCCGCTCCTCCTTCCCCTGCCCTGTATCTTCCCCAGGGACAGATTTTTCAGCTAAGCAGATGTTAGCTATGATTTGTCTTCAGATTTTGTACGTCAAAATCACAGCACCTGTACATGCAACAACTCTATCTGCCCCTCGGTGTTACCGCACCAATGGACTTCAGTCAAATGCAGGTGGGCAACACGTGGGCTCCAAAACAAGTTCACTGAAGTTTTATAGTCTTGTAAGCAAGCAGCTTTATCTTACAGGGTTTCTTGGGAAAACAGATGACAGAGGAAGGAAAACCTGTCTTCAAAGTGCTTGTGACTGTGACAAGCAAGTCAATTCAGAGGAACTCCATGGCTACTTTGCACTCAAGCTGTGGTGACAGTAAGCTTCCATGGTGATTTAACTGTACTTACAGGCACCGTCTTGAGCTAACTACGGCAAAAGATGTTGTTAAAAAAGATTTATATCCTCAGGGCACAGTAAAAGTGTCTGCATCTCTTATTGTCGCTCTGATGGACCTGTCCAACAGCTTCGAGTAGCCTGCACTGTCCTTCAATCAACAAATTCAGAATTAGGTCTGCCTTTACAGAGGAAGCAAGCTCCTCCAAGTCTCATTGGAACTACGATTACTCATGAAGTTGTCTTTGCTCCTTGCCCTCAGGACAAGGAAAAAGCATACATGCAGCAGCACGCAGAAAAGGTGGTGACAAAATAAAACAACATCGTCAAGCAACAGAACAAATCAATCCTTGCTGTCATAATACCTGGGCTTACTTGGAAAACTTGACAGTGTTTAGCTGGAGGTCTTCTGCAGATTAACATGCAGGAGGTGTAATAGCTGTAGCCAGTATCTGTATATAATCCTTGTTCTTAGCATGTTTATGTTTGCATAGTACAAGTGGCTGGTTTAGGCTTTTTTCAGCCATGCTGACGCAGGAAGTGATGTAAAACAGGGCAAATGATTAAGTAGGGACGTGGGGATTTGTTCTGCTACATTCAGACAGAAGTAGAATCCAATGCACCTTTTACATTAGCATCTCTAACACCCTGCCGTAAGCAAGAGTTCCCACTGTAGCACTGAGAAAGTCACTGTCCTAGCTCTTATCTGAGACACCATCTCATACATACTAAGGTCAGGCTACAGCATCCTTCCTCCCTTCCCACATGGAATCCCTGCCTCAAGTGGCATTAAGAAATCACAAGGCTCATCCAATCTCCAGCAAGACAAATTTCTGACATCCAGCACCCTGCGTGCTTGAAAACATCTCAAAAGGCTTATTTTTATCACAGCAGATTAACAGACCAGATCAAGTCACCTGGTGCTACAGCAAGGCTGAGATCTGCTTGACACACCAAACATCAACCTATTTAGAGCATTTCACCGTTTCCTGTTGTGGTTGAATGAACCACCTCACTGACAGAGCCAGATCCTCGGCGTCTTCGCTCAAGGACTGAGTGACAGTGTCGGCAGCACTTGGCAGATGGAAGAAGCAGCCCCACCATGCGGAATGAAGCGAGCACAAGGTCCTTACATATTCGGTTACAGGGGGGTCTTTGGAATTGGGACCAATGCAGCAAAGCAGTGACGAGCAGCAGGACAATGACGCGCGTGTGTGTATGAAAGCAGAGCAAACGAGCCAGCAGAAAAACGATCCCTACGAATAACACCTCAGACACCAAGTCATGCAGAGACATTTACTCTCCTTCGCTATGAATACAGGATAAGCAGAGCTGAGCTTGCAGCACCAGCACCGACCCGGCCTCCTGCATCCAGGCAGCAGCTTCTGTGCTTGCCCGTGCTTTGGTGACAACGGGAAGGTGATGGCTAAAGAAAAACTAACCCAGTATTCCTAAGCATGAAGATATCACACAACAATCCAAGAGTTATATCGGACTTTGACGGCTACAAAGAGAAATCACACAGCTATAGTAAAAATAGTACAGAAGAGGGCAACTCCCTGTGGGTGGTTCCTAGCCTACGGCTGAAGGAAATCTTTGCATCTTCTCTTACAGTAACAATACAGAGGAGCTACAGTTTTAGTCACAAAATACTGTTTCAGCCCCTAAAAATGGCATTATTGTTCCAGAACAAGGCAGAGAAGGGTAAAATCTCACTGGGCCAATGGAATTGGAGTGGAAAGGATTGATACCTGACCAGGGAGGCACATCAGGGGAGAAAAAGCTGGGAACAAAGACTAACCAGTCATAAGATCATTGTTTGACCAGGCAAGACATTAAACACCACTGCATGGCTACAGAAGGGGAAAATGGCGTAGTACTAAATTGGGAAAACTGGGATGCAACCATGGAAATGATAAGAAGATGCTGAAGGAGGTATATGCCGACTGCGGGGGCTGCACCTTGCAGACTAAAGAGCTCTGAACCCGAGACAATGACTTCTGTCATTACAGCAGGAAGAGGGGTTGGAAAGTGATTCGGGGGAGGGCAGAACAGACAGAGAGATGCAGCTGGGCTGTGCAAGGGTCCTCAGGGAAGGCACAGGGAGGTGAGGAGGGAGCCGATGGCAACTCTGATACCAGGTAAAAAGGGGGAGAAAAGGAGAGATGCGGCTTCAAGGAGTGGGGAGGGACCAGACGTCCTTAGAGCTCAAATATCAGAGTGGGGCAGGAGCTCAATAACTCCAAGAAAATATTAGAGAGGGAGACAGTAAGGGAGGAAAGAGGTGAAACAGGGCACACTGATCACCACTGCTGGGGTAGACAAGGTACCCAGCAGGTCTGAACCTGGGTGCTGGGAAGAAGGTGGCCTAAGCTGGGCTGGCAGGGAGGGTGAGTTAGGGACGTTCCTATGGGGCTTCAGAGGGGCAGCTTGGAGTGGTGGGGTACAGTTCCAGGAGGCCCCAAGGGCAGTGAGCAGGGTCGTCAGCAGACCTTGAACGGCATTTAGGGGGTGTCTGTTGACAGAGACCTGAGAAGCAGTTTGTTATAGAGATCCCTGAGGAGCATTCAGAGATTCTCAAGTCCATGAAAAGCTCTTAGGGGGTGTTGTCAGCAAAGCCCCAAGGGGCGGTTTTGGAGGGCCTGCCAGCAGGTCCCTGAGGGGCAGTTTGGGGAGCGGAATTACCAGCAGATCTCCAAAGGGTTGCTGGGGACAGACAGGATGGCTGGGATGCTGGGGGGCAGGATGGCTGGCAAGTCCCTGAGGGGCTGTCATGGAGACGGGATGGTAGGCAGGTCCCTAAGGGGTGGTTTGAAGGGGCAGGATGGAGGGCAGGTACCTGAGTGGCTGCTGGGGGGCAAGATGGGGGCAGGTTCCTAAGGGGCTGTTGGGGGGCAGGATGGGGGCAGGTTCCTAAGGGGCTGTTGGGGGGCAGGATGGGGGGCAGGTTCCTAAGGGGCTGTTGAGGGGGCAGGATGGCAAGCAGAAGCAGACCCGAGGAGCTGTTGGGGGGGAGGCAGGATGGCTGGGAGGTCCCTAAAGGGTGGTAAGAGGGGGCAGGATAGGGGGGCAGATCCCTGAGGGGCTGTTGAGGGGCAGGACTCAGAGGGGTGGTTTGGGGGGAGGGGAAGGGGCAGGAAGGGGGACAGAACCTGAGGCGCTGTTGGGCTGCAGGGTGGCTGTAAGGTCCCTGAGTCTGATTTTGGGGGCAGGATGGGAGGCAGGACCCGAGGGGCTGTTGGGGGTCAGGATGTCTGGAAGATTCCTGATAGGCTGTTGGGGGGCGGGATGGGGGGCAGGTCCCTAAGGAGTTGTTGGGGGGCAGGACCCCGAAGGGCAATTTTGTGGGGGGCAGGATGGCTGGAAGATCCCTGAGAGGCTGTTAGGGGACAGGATGGGGGGCAGGTCCCTAAGGGGTGCTAAGAGGGGGCCGGATAGGGGACAGAACTTGAGGCGCTGTTGGGGTGCAGGATGGCTGTAAGGTCCCCGAGGTTGATTTTGGGGGCAGGATGGGAGGCAGGACCCGAGGAGTGTTGGGGGTCAGGATGCCTGGAAGATTCCTGATAGGCTGTTGGGGGGCAGGATAGGGGGCAGGTCCCTAAGAGGCTGTTGGGGGGTAGGATGTTGGGCAGGACTCTGAGGGGCTGTTGGGGGGTAGGATGGTTAGATGGTTCCTGAGGGGCGGTTTGGGGGTCAGGATGGGGGGGCAGGTCTCTAAGGGGCTTTTGGGAGGCGGTTTGGGGGTCAGGGTCCCTAAGGCACCGCTGTGGGGCGGGATGGGGTCGGGGTTCCCGTGCGGGTCTGTGGGTCCCCGCCCGCCGCACGCACCTTCTGCCGGATCTGCCCGGACGTGGAGACCTTGCGGATGAGCTTCTGCGGGGAGCCGGGCTCCTGCTCGGGCTCGCTGTCCGACGACTCCTCGGGCGCGGCGGCGGCGCCCGCCCCGGCCTGGCCCTGGGGCTGCGCGGCCGCCGCCGCCGCCATGCTGCTCCCCTTCCCGCCGCGCCCCCTGCCGGGCACCGACCGCGCGGGACCCGCCCCCCGACCGCCCCCGGACCGCCCAAAAAACACCCCCCGAACGCACCTCGTGTCCTGTGTCCTGTCCCCAACAGCCCCCCGGGTCCTGCCACACCTCCCGCCCCCCAACAGCCCCCTAATAGCCTCTCAGGGATCTTCCAGCCATCATGTCTTCCCAACAGCCCCTTAGAGACCTGCTCGCCCCCCGCCCCATGTCTTGACCCCCTCAGGGACCCCTCTAGCCATCCTGCCCCCCAGGAGCCCCTCAGGGTCCTACCCACCATCCTGACGCCCCACACAAAGTCCCTTAGGGACCTCCCAGCCATCTTGCCTCCCCCGATAGACCGTGGGGTTGTGCCCTCCATCCTGCCCCCCAGGAGCCCCTCAGGGTTCCGGCCCCCATCCTGCCCCCCAACAGCCCCTCACGACCTGCCCCCCCATTCCGCCCCCTAACAGCTTCTCAGGGATCTTCCAGCCATTCTGCTCCCCAACAGCCCCCCAGGTTCTGCCTCCCATTCTGCCCCTCAGGGACCTTCCATCCATCCTGCCCCCCCAAAACCTCCCCTCGGGTCCTGCCCCACAAAATACCCCTTGGGTCCCTGCCCCACAAACCGCCCCCCCCAACAGCCCCCTTGGATCCTGCCCCCCCAAACCGTGCTCCTTGAATTGCCCTCCAATCCCACTCCAACTTCCCCTCATGTCCTGCCCCTCAGTCCCCAAATGCCCCCCAAAGAGCCCCCCCAACAGACCCTCAGGTCCTGCCTCCCAATCCCTAACTGCCCCACTAAACCACCCCCTTCCACAGCCCCCCAACGCCTCCCCCAAACACCCCTCAGGTCCCTGCCATGAGCAGGGCAGGGATCGTCCCCCTGGACTCAACACTGATGAGGCCACATATTGAATCTTGGGTTCAAGTTTTGGGAGCCTCACTACAAGAAGAACATTGAGGGGCTGGAGCACATCCAGAGAAGGGAATGGAGTTGGGGAAGGGTCTGGAGAACAAGGGTTATGAGAGGCAGCTGAGGGACCTGGGTCTCAAGTTGCACCAGGGGAGGTTTAGATTGGATATTAGGAAAAATCTCTTTAGCGAGAAAGTGGTGAAGCACTGGCAGAGGCTGCCCAGGGCAGTGGTGGTGTCTCCATCCCTGGAGGTGTTCAAAAAGCATGTGGCCATGCCACTTCAGGGCATGGCTTAGTTGGCATGATGATGTTGAGCTGACGGTTGGACTGGATGAGCTTAGAGGACTTTTCCAACCTTAATTATTCTATCATTTAATAAAAAACTGTGGGCACATCCTGTAGGTCCTCTTCCTCAAGGCAAGACCTGTTGTGGAACAGGTGCTTTGCTCCTGCTCCATCCTGTACATCCTTTCAGTGACTCAGGGGCTGGCATCAAAGCACCAAACTACTCTATTTTTCTATACAGAAACATGCTTCCCTGGCTCAGCCTTTTCCACACCGTTCCTCACCGGCTCTGTGAACATGAGATAACTCAGCTCTGAAGCACTCATTTCTCTAATGCCACATCAGCAGCAGCTATGGGACAGTACAGAGTGTTTCAGCTGGGATTTCATGAAGATGCACAAGGAAAAAAAACACTTGTCACCAAAACATTCCCTTCAGCAGGCAGCTAAAGCATGGAGACCACATATGCGATGAAAGCCCTGCGCAAAAGTACCAGTTTCAGAGATGCTGTCGCTATCAAACCGCATCCCTCTCGTGGAGCTGGCAGGCTTTCTTTACATGGAATTCCACCATATCAAAGGCACGGGATCAGAAAACCAGATCGCTCTCCCCTAGCTGTAAATATGAGTTGCACACTACAGGTCTGACTCGATGGAAGATCAACGTAACATCAGAACCAGAAGAAAGGGAAAGAAAAAAGGCAAACAGTTGCAGCTCGAGACCTCTTTTCTGCTAAGAGCATCTGCTGACTGAAGGACAGAGGAATGGGAGCTGAAGGAACCAGCAGAAAGCGCTTGCTCCCTAAGCAAACATCCAGAATGGACTAAGCAAAAGATTAGCGTCTGAAAGTGCTTTCCTAAGCCCAGGCTACAGAACAGATTTAATAACCCTTTGACTCCTCTCATTGCACTGTGATTTTGTTACGCAGTCAGCTTACAGAAGTCATCACTGCAGATGAATTTGAGAGGAAGAAACAGGCAGCAACAGAGGTGCCTCACAAGGCTGACAGATAAGGAGGGAAAAAAAAAGAGGAAAAAAACAAGGAATAGGGCCTCTGAATTTGCCAGTCCCATACTTACAGGTCCAGTAGCCAGGAAAAATGAAGGAAGCAGTTCCATGGAGGAAACCACACTTTGAAGTGAGACTAGAAGATTGTCAGACACTGTTGTCCCCTCCTCCTCTTAGCATCTTTAAAGGATTTCCTGCACACCAGCTCTCTAAGACCAGAATATTCGCTACCAGCAATTTGCTCAACCTTTCTGTATCAGTGCGTTCTTCTTGAACCACCAAAAAATTCATAATAAAAATACCAGGGCAGTCATTAGAAAAACCATTCCAAAAATCCAGGTGCAAATGCCTAACCCTCCCCAAACCCAAAGCTGAAATCACACAAATTATCCTGACCACAACCACCTGAAAATGGCTGCAGGGTTTCTTTAGCAGCAAAAGATGCTTAGAAAGAGCAGAGCAAGCAAACTGCCTCTCGTGATTTCATCTAAGCTGAGGCAGCTGTGACTAATGGAGCCCAAGTGGTATCAGGTGAGAGCACTGATGGAACTGTGAAACCAGCTGCAGTCTTAATTCAGCATCTTAAGACCGGTTTACAGAAGCAAAACAGGAGAAGGCTTTACTTTTAACTCGAGCTCTTTGTAAGCACTTGGTTAAGCTGTCAGTTAAAGCCTTTTGACCATCTGTTAAAAGCAAGGCTTGTAACTATGAAGGTGTCAATAAAAAAAAACCAAACCAACCTTGCTCAAAAAGCAAGGCCTGAATACAGAATGATCCTGCAGAAATGCCAAAGTACAGCACACACGTTTGTCCAACGCAGGCTGCTTTGACTTGTTAGAGTTATCAATAGTAACTGAAGCCAGAGAGCAGGCAAGTGCGGTTTGCACAGCCACTGGTCTGCAGCAGGATGGAAGCACAATGCCCTTAGAGCAGGCTTTTACCAGGAGTTCCACTCCCACGGGAAATGGGCATCTCAAAAATGTCCCCCTCATCTTCTCTGTTAAAAGCCGTAATTGCTCACTAAGGTATGAGTGGGAAGCTCTTAATTCCATTTTCCAGTGCATAGGGTGGGAAACATAAGTTTTATTAATTAACATAGGCCCTGCATTCAGAGTTTCCTGGAGAATCTAAACCAGAGAAAAGCAGATTTAGAACAAAAAAAATGAGAAAAAATAAAAAAGGAAACACCAATCATTTTAAGCACCAAATATAATTAGCTGATGCAACTCACTTCAGCCAAAATCTAAGTGAGGTTCAGGAAAGGATTAGACATTTACACGGATAATGAGAATATCCAGATCAACAAGAGAGAACAAAGTTTGCAGAATCTCATTTCTTAGAGCATAAACTGACTTCTGGCAGATGGATGTTAAAAAAGACTCCTCAGGACAGGCTGCGCCATAATTTCCTGCTTAATTTTACTGCACCCTCTTTTGAAGCACTGTTGCATACAGGAAACTTGATTAGATACAGGATCAGTCTGGACTAGCAGTTCTCTGTTTGGGGTTGTGTATGGGGAGCTTTGTTAAGGAATACATGGATAGCACACATTTCTCTCATCTTTAATAACGCGGTTGTTAAGAATATTGCTAGAAAGCTAACAACATATTTCAGCAGTAAATCCGCTGTGGAAGATGGCTTACCAAACATTTAATGGTACAGAACGTGGATGTAAGCCACACGGGGAGACAGTGCAAGCACTCAGAATATTCACTAGACGAGTTTGATAAAGCATAAATGCAAAACCAATCAAACGGAAATAAAATCAGTTTTGTACAGTCTGATGAGAAACTTCAGTGAATCACTGAAGGCTGCTAGGGCTGGCTCACCGGCATTTCAAAGTCGGCGACTCTGTGACACCGAGTAAGTCCAGGCAAGCTGCACAAACCCTCATTTCACCTCTCACCAGCAGTGAAAGCAACCAACGTTTTGTTTTTCAGGTAGCTCTGAAAGCAGGAGTCATGGCATAGCAGCCTTCCTCTCCTCCTCTGGTAGCTTGAGTAAGCATCAGGTTTTGAGTTTGCTTCATTCTTCTAGAGCTTAAATTTTTAATAAGCAATAAAGATTCATGATTTTATGTCCACTGATCTCAGGGCTGATCCCTGGAAGACCAGGCATGCACTGAGAACATGCAGTTTACTAGAAACCTAGGTCCTACATTTCTAATTGATGCCAGATGACATAGCTTCTCTGGCAGCTCGTTCTTTTAGTCACTCATCAGCTGAGGACATATTCTTGTCTTCATCATCAAGCATATCTTTTAGCTGTTGACGAGCAAACTCCTCAAATACCAGCTCTGCTTCACTGAAATGGAAGAAACACAGGTCTTTCAAAATGACGTTAGCAATTTTTTTATACCAGCAGACTAAAGGTAACGCATAGGAGGAAGAAGGGAAGCCCGGAGCAGATTCTGGTAACGTTTCCTTTGTCTTCAAAGGGATTTGGATCACATTCCCACAGGCACCATCTTCATTGGTGGTATCCTAGCTAGTATGAAAAGCAGTTGATTGAGCAAGTCAGGACAGAAATTGAGGAACTTTCTATCTGTACTGAATCATGTCCATTCCAGCTAAATATTTAACAGCTAGCCAAAGAGACTGCAACCGGAAAGGGTCTTTGTGTAGAACCTCAACCTTCCGGGAACTGAAAGGGGCTACAAGAAAGCTGGGGAAGGACTGTTCACAAAGGCCTGTAGTAATAGGATGAGGGGGAATGGGTGTGAACTGGAGAGGGGCAGATTTGGGCTTGACGTAAGGAAGAATTTCTTCACGATGAGAGTGGTGAGGCCCTGGCCCAGGTTGCCCAGGGAAGCTGTGGCTGCCCCATCCCTGGAGGTGTTCAAGGCCAGGTTGGATGGGCCTTGGGCAGCCTGAGCCAGTGGGAGGTGTCCCTGCCCATGGCAGCGGGGTTGGAACTGGATGAGCTTTAAGGTTCCTTCCAACCCAAACTATTCTATGATTCTACAATTCTGTGAACTAAAATGTGAAACTTTTAATCCTTATTCCTTCTGTACTAAGATATGGACACGTGGTCAAACCTATTGTGTCTCAAACTTAGAGCTACAGAGCGTCAGCTGACCACAAACACATCCCTCCATCCAACTGTGAGGCAAAACATGTTCTCTTAAACCAGTTTCACATGGTCAGCCATTGCTGCTCAAATGCTAGCAGTAATTTGTCAGGTCACAGTGACTCTAGATTTCTGTGAACCCTGTGGACTTTTTGACAGTTTTGAGGACTTTTCAAAGAGCGAATACACAACTGCAGCTAGAACGTGAAATACCATTAAAAGAAACTTACCCATCCTTCCCTGCAGTCATCGGCGTTAAGGAGGAAAAAAGACACACCACACAGTTAGAACATGGATGCTAAAACTAGTCAAAAAAATATAAACTCCCAAGACAAAGAGTGACAAGCAGTAAAATTTGCAGCAATACAAAGAGAATTCCAGAAAGTCTGAAAACGTGCTGACATGCACCTGATGAAACAAAACTCCACCTCCTGAACGGGAAAGAATGTCGGCCAAGACATCAGAAGGGCTGAGAAACAAAGAGATTTTCCTATCTATGCTTGCTGGTGGTCACAGCTGGGAGAGACATCTGTGCATTCACTTCTATTCTGAGATGACAGTGCTTGCATGACGCGAGGTTGGTCTCGGTCTGTCACTGTGATTGAAGCAGTCAGCTGATGAGAAGATGATGTTCAATAAACATGACACTATTAAAATCAACCTGAGATCTGAATACAGAAAGGCCTTGGTGGTCTTTCATCAGACAGGTGAGGCACTTGAGGCAACACTCCGCATCTCATCTTTTCCTGAATATAACCCTGAGTCCTTTGGCACTTGTGTTTCTTTAATTGGATCTTTTCTAACCACACAGTAATGAATCCTGCTTGCTAGCAGGATTCCTTGGAAGCTGTTTAAGCACAGCCTAAAGTAAGCAGAACAGACTGTATTGCAGTGATGAAATCTGGGCTGGGCTTTTTTTTTCTGTTCGTACAGTTATTTATCTTTAGCAAGTAACAGTTGCCTCGCTGGCATACTTTTCATGAGTTTAAATCAGGGAGCAGAGGAAATGGGATGCTTCAATGACTGGATAACTTGCTACCTGGAGAATTCCCACCCACAACGCACGTTGAAGTCAAGGGCAACAAGTGGCAACTGGCACTGCTGGAAAAGTCAGCATTAAGTGTGCCATTCTAGCCAAAATGCCTTGCAGGATGGCTTCTGTCCAGATTTGGAAAGGATGGTTTCCTTCACCCAAGATGAAGTCTAGAAAGTCTCAGGGCACACGTGCTTGAATGAAATGGATTTAAAGTAAAATATTTAGAGCTTTAAAGCTTTAAATTCCAACATTTAGAGCAAAGGTCTCATCTAATTTTTCCTCCAATTTTTATTCTTTAAATAGTCTGCTCTCTTTCCCCTCTTTGAAGTTCATTCACTACACATCAACGACATGGGTGAAGCTGAGCGATACCCCCCAATGTGGGTCGAAGCCAATTTCACAAAATGGGTTGAGGGGGGGAAAACAGGTGTTGTTTCAGTTGGGCATACACTTTCCTGGCAGATAAACACTGCTTATTGAATCAATACGTAGGTAGAGTGGCAGTGGAGTAATGCTTATCGTACACCTCAGATGTAAGACAACATTTGAAGATGTTTTACCTTCAAGCAGCCAAACCAACACGTAGCCTGTTAAATGGCACCTGGGCAGGAGTCAGGCCCATTCCAGGTAGTCCTCTTGCTGCCCTTTGGCTTATTTCACATTGTAACATCGACAAATTCTCAGGAACCTGAAAAGGGGTAGACTCTTCCTTTTTTTTAACTAGCATGCCAGCACTTGTTTTGAGGGCTGGGATGGGAGGGGGGCTGTGTTCAGTGAGGCACCAGAATGTCATCATACACTCTGCAGAGGGTTTTCCTCTAAGCTTTCATTATGCAGCCACAGAAATGATTCCATATAATTAAAGTTGTGGCATATGGTAATTTTCATTATAAGCTTGCTTTTAACCTCTCTTAACTTTGAGGGGGGAAGGGAGTAGGCTGTGTTATTTTTCCAAGACATTAAAGAGCTTAAAGAATGCACTAATTTCTGAAAGTTATGGTAACAATACTGGGCAGATATAGCTTTAATATTAAAGGGGTAAAGTATTTATGGCTTTATTGAAACCATAGCTTTTGTGCAAGTTTAACAAGGGAGCAGATAAATGACTATTTGTTGAACTACAGCCAAAATGAGGGCCAGTGTCTCAGACATAGGCCCACCAAATGTAAAACATAGGAAAACCCCAGACCAAAGAACTCGTGCTGAGACCACAGCCTTGAGAAGAAACCCAGCAGGAGCTTCTGGGCCAACTGCTGAGTGGGAAAGGTCTTAGAAGTTTGAAGAGACACAGCCCAGTTTGAATCTGCCTTTAAAAGAAATGGATCTTTATCCATTTTTTGTCAACAGGAGGAAAAGAGACTGCCAATACGACAGGAGCTGCTTCGCCTAAAAATAACCACCTGTGAACCACATGAGTCCAAACACAGTTGCAAAGCCAGAACACATGAAACATGCAAATGCCGGCCTACAAGCAGTCCAAGACAAAGAAGCTATAAATAAACATGGGAAAAGAAAGGTAGCAAGCCATTCCTTCTCTGTCTCCTCCAGGCACAGAAAAGAAAGAGCAAGCAGTCTGCAGTAGCCATGCTCTCTGACAGACCTGCCTTCTATCCAGTGATAAATGCTTCAGAGCTCACCCACAGACAAATAAAAGGGCAAAGCAATCTGCTGTGAAATAAAGCACACGGCAATGGATCACACTTGCTGCAGTTTGGCCCTAAAACAATTAAACCACCTGCTTGAGAAGCTTATCTTTCTGAGCTGCTCTACCCACAGATCAGCCCTGTGTGATTAAATATAACGATGCTACACGTTTGATTTACTTTTGCCATAAATCACCTTGGCTAGAGAAGGCAAAAGGATATTACACTGCTGCAAGAAATAAACCGTAACATGTGGCATTTGACTCTATACAACGGCTACTTTGACTTCTTTCCTTTCTCTCAGCTATGTCATACAATGAAGTGACACTCAAGTAAGCAGAGAGGTGCAAGAGGCAAACTAGTTACTACTGACTCATCAGTAAAACTGAAAGGGAAAAGAAAAAGAAGATAAGGAATGACCTCAAAATTCCCTGTGCATGCATCCCTGCCTCCACCCACTGCAGAGGCTGCTGAACAAGCCAATGATGAAAAAATCCATCTTTTGGGGCCTTTGAAAGCGTGAATGCTGTTTGCTGAAGCTCCATCTCTGCAATTAAGCCTCAATTTGCTTCATCCCAAATTAGATGGTATTTCAAGTAATGAAACACATTTTATTTCTCAGAGTTTATGAACTAAGGTGGTAGAATCAAAATTTAAAAAACCTAAACTCAGGAAGAGTGATTAGGCACCGGGCATAGAAAACCTCTAGCAAATAACCCCGGAAAGAGTTTTAGTTTACCAACTTCCTATGTGACGTTGTTTTATTCCCTGTAATGAGCTCAGACACCACATTCCAACACAGATTTAACCTCAGCTATGCAGGCTTCAGCGGAATTTTCTGTTGTGTTACATTATCCTTTTTAAAAGAAAGCATTTCTTTCTGGAATTAACCATTTGCAAGGCTTTCCCTTGGGACAGCTCCTGAAACTACCTGTATATTTTTCCAATTTATAAGAAATCTGCAGTTTCCAGCTGTACAAAATGTACGAACCATAGCTGTCTTCCAACAGCAAGCTCCTGGAAGACTTTGATGTAGCAAACAATACGTGGGCTGTGCCTTCAGTAAGAGGATGTGTTGGGGGAAGCAATCTGAGAAATATCACAGTTCTTCGTTTCCTTTGTAAAGTCTTCTGCCCACATCCTATAAGGGAGTGTATCGGCCGTCCTTTGAAATTATTGTAGAAGAAAGAACTGATTGACTTCCATTTTTCTTCCTATTAGAGATGCTTCTGCCAGACTTATCAGCCTGAAGCGTAAGTAATAAAAAGTGAGATGTGGCATTGTTAACATCAAACAATGTCATGTAAAAAAATTCACACCATTCTAAAAATGTAAAGTTCTTTATAGTTGCCAAAGTCTTTGGACATTCCATGTTTGAACTTTTCAAGTTTTTCTCCATATCCATCAAAGTTGCAGGTTTTGCAGCTCCAAGCTGCCCCACCAGCACCTCTGCCCTGCAGGGCTGTCCCCAGACACGAGATGGCCCTCATCAGCCACCGCTCTGGGGCCACCAGCCCTTCACCAGGCTCCTGTGATTGCCGCAGGAAAGTCCAAGGGAAGTGTTTCAGTACACACAAGCTACCAGAAGAGACAGAAGACCCTTGCCAAAGCAGCTCTCCCACAATGAATCACCCGCTTGAGATCAGGATCAAGCATGCAGCAATGTCAGTGTTTTGCTGGCAGAGTTTCACTGCCCTGCAGCAAGAAAGTGAACCTCGCAGCGTGGGCAGAGCTATGCCAACAAAAGCACTTGCTTCACAGCAGCTTCTCCAAAGTTCTCCAACATTATCAATCCTATGGACCAACCCTGAGGACTTGAGTTCCACCTTGCAGACCAGCTGGGGGAAGCTTTGGGTTACGTTCTGCTCTGGGGAGTCCTGTGCTTCTCAGTGGCTGTCTCCTCTGTGGCCAGAGCAAAAAGGGGGTGAGAGGGGAATAAGCCTCATGGATTTCTCCTGAAGGTGCTTCCTAGACTCTGGTAGGAGTGTAACACGCAGAAAAAGCTTCTCCTACAAGCATGTTCTGTGTTTGTGAGAAGAAGCCCTGCTGGCACAGCTCACAGCAGGGGTTTTCCCAGTGGAAGTCAGAGATTACTATGGTGCAAGTCTCAAAGAGGAGTGAAGAAACCTACCTTTGCCCACTCCAGCACATCTGTAACTAGAAAACAGTGATTCCCAACCAGAGCACCTGAGTGTGGAAAACTTCTCATCGCTCACATGTGATTCCTCCAAGAATTTCACATGGTAAGGACTAAAGTCACCCCTCTAATGCTTCCAGTACAGAACATGGCATCTATTTGGGGATAACTCCTTTCATAGTTGCTTCAGATGGTGTTCAGGAGTTCCTGATTTAGTGCAAGCACCTTGCAGTTTCTGTATGTTCACCATTAGAGAGCAGAGCCAGCCAGGGCCTGAGGAAGTGGGAGGAGAACACAGATGCTCAAGACAGCCTGCAGTTTTGGCATCTGGTCCTGAGCCTCAACATGCCTGGGTTCCTTACACAAGTTCCCACACATCCATTTGCTAACCTGACTCTGAAGATACATTCGCTCAGATACGCACTGAACATAAAGGTCACATCACAGACACCGTGGCCAATGCCACATCAAGATAACGGGGACTTTAAAATCATGAACGGTTTTATCATCTCTTAACTTTGTTTAAAAGTATTTTGCTTTTTACAATCTTCAAGTGTCTTAGGTGTTTTCTGTCACAGATTCTTGTTTGCTAGGTTGGAATCTGGATGGGAATGCTGACAGCTTCATTCAGGACATTTTGCACGGCAGTCATGAGGTTTAACCACGTGCAGGACTTCGTCAAGCCCTGTGCTTTGAGTTGTGATTCCATAGATAAAAGACAAAAAGGGAACATTACCCATTTCCACCTTTTCCCTGTTATTTTGTGCCTTGAGGCCAATATATGTGTACACTTGCATATACGTATACACATACAGAGCAACTCCCGCGCTGGAGTCCTGTTGACTCTAAAGGCTTCCTGTAGAACAACAGATCACCTCGCCACACTAAGATTTCACATCAGTCTGTTAATGAAGAAAGGCATAACTGACCTGATGTGTTCTTCTCCTCAGGTTTGGGGTGCATCAGACGAAACGGCAGCTCTGTGCCCACTTCACTTTGGGTAGAATAGAGAATGCATTAGATCCACAGCTCCATTCCTGCCTGGTTCAATGCCCTTCCCATCCCAGCCCAAGCCTTGAACTCCAGCTTCACCCATTCTTGCATCTTTTTCTAAACATGTTCCCCTCAAAAAGAGTTAAACTCTGGTTTATCCACAGATATCCCAGGTATATTCACTTTAACAAACTGGGTTTATTATGTGCTGAATGTACTAGCATGTACACCAAAACAGAGACGTTTGTATAATTGCTTCATCGTCACAGCTGAATGCACAGACTTCTTATTTCTGATAGGTTAGGAGATAGTTATGCTTTTTTTTTAGGGTGGTGAGAAAGGAAATAGGAAAGAGACTAAAAAGATGAATTAACTATAACCACATGGTCTGCAAAGGAATATGACATTTACCTGGAAGTGAGGTCTCCCAGCATGCTACAGGAGAAAACAGGGAGAAAAACACAAGCATATTTAGTGCCTTTCCATTCTGGTGCTCTACCAAACGTTGTTTTATTGCTGGACTATTGAAATCACCTTCCCTATCTATCCTTCTCTACTTGAGTAGCTTATCTTTCTGAGGTTCTCTACACACAGATCGCCCTCCCCCCAAATAAACATCCAAATAAACTTGCTATAAAAAAGATAATTTTCATGTTTCACGTCCTTCCCATGGACAGAGTCTAAGTTTTCAAACTCCTAACCAAGAGTTGGGCATGGGTCCTTTCCTGAGAGCTGAAGGACAAGGGCATTTGGAGTATCACAGCAGTCATTTTATCATGCTTTAGGCAAATCGTTAACTCATTTGTATACCAGAAGGAAAGATAGATGAATAAAATACAAATGTGACTATCATCAGAGTTATCCTTGTCCTCTTTTGCACTGTATGCTCGGAGCTAACTCATGTTGATAGCATGAGCTTCTCCCAAGAAGCTGGCTCAGAACAGAACCAGGGCTACAGCATTTGTGACTCTCAGCCAGCTGTCTCTACCTTCTGCTCTGGGAGAAGAAGAATGTCAACTGAAAGGCTCATGAAGAATTTCACTTCACTTCTCACAAAAGAAGTTATGGCTTTGAAACACAAAATTGCAATGCAAACCAGAGGTTCGTACTTCAGCTGTAAAGTCATTCATAGCTAAGGAAGGTAATCCAGTCCCTCTGGCTCAGGACAAGTTCTTTGGCTAGACCAAGACTGATTTCCAGGCAGTTTATGCTCTAGAGGGAGCCCAATATCTGATGACATGTGCCCTTTCTCTTAGGGTAGTCTGTCCTGCTCTCTCCCCACTCACTGATGCAACACACACTCCCCATTCTTAAATCTATGTAGACATAAAAAAAACTCTGTTATTCTTACCCTGGAACAGTGAGCTTCACTTTGACCTTGTAGGATACCAGAATCCCCATCACTGTCTTGTCTATTCCATCCTTAATACTACCAGAGGAAACAGACAGCAGCGTTACACAGCGCAGAAACAGAACAACCGTCATAGAATTATAGAATCATAGAATCCCTAGGTTGGAAAAGACCTTTGAGATCATTGAGTCCAACCATACCTATCCACTACTAAACCAGATCCCTCGGCAACAGTCTATGGTGGAGCAAGATCAAGGTGAGCTTCCTGTGCTCCTGAAAGTGGTAGAGCAGACAAGCCTCAAGGACAGCTAATACCTCTCCAGATCTGTTATCCTTGTTTATCCTGAAGGAATATGACAGTCTAAGTCATGTAACTTAGGTCTAGCCATCCGGACACACATTTACAGGCACTAACTCCTGATAGAAGTCTTTCCTCCATCCTCCCCTCTTCTTTAGAACCCTCCACTAGCTAAGACCATTTAAAACTCTACTCACATAGTACTAGAAGCCAAGTTGGTATCCTCATCCTTTAGCTTTCCATCCAGAGCTATTTCCCGGGTCTCTCGGTTATTTGCTAGCAAGGGCAACAGTGTCAGTGTCTTGGTCAGGCTGCTGTTAGGCTGCACCTTTTCCCTGAAAATAAGGAGCAGGTGAGAGAAGGAAAGGGATGCACTCTCCTATTTGTGTTACACACCCAACAAAGAGAATCAAAACAGATTACAAAGCCGTCCAAAAGGAGTGGAATTTATTTGTTCAACTACATTTGTCTACAGTGCAGGTGTCTACATCTAAGCTAGTCAGAAAAATTCCCTTTAGAATCAGCAAAGAGGAACAAGCACTTGCAAAAAATTCTTAATTTCCCATTAAGGCAGACTTCTAAAGTAGGTTAAACTATACTGCAGACCTCTACATTTAGACAAAATAAATCCTAGTTTAGAAGAGCCGTGCTCAATGGAAACATGTCTCTATGTGTAGGTGTTTCCACCTCTCCTCACATAGCGAAGCTCAATGCTGCACTGCCAATGCAGTGCAAAAAAGCATGTGGTTCTCCACACTGTCAACAGGCTTGAGATTTTGATGGGCTTTCCAAGACAGAAGAAACAAAATGAAATAGGGTGAAAAAGAGTGACCTCAAGCTAGAGCATCCATGGCTTCCACTCAAACAGCAGCACCTTTCAGAAAGATGCTGCATCTCTAAAGATTTCAAGCAACTGAGAGCTCTCCGCAGCCCCTCAGTTTGTCTAGTAGAGAATTATTCTTCAAAAAAACGCTCGCTTCTGCAATCTACCCCCTTCAATGAAAAAAAGGCGCAGGATGCCCGCTGGCTATGGGAGAAGGAGACAAGGTGACGTGTACAAAGGAGTAGAGGTGATGTGGAGAACCCACGCAAGAGCAGAGAGCACCGTAACAGCAGCGAGACTATAGCCAGGAGTGCCTCACATTACTGAGGAGGGTAACAACAAAGGTGTGAAGGAGTAAGAAGGGATAAGCAGAGCATTCACTCACTGTGCTTCCTCAGCAGCCACCACTTTGGTATAGTAGTCACTGGAGTACAAAACCACGTTGGCAACCTGCTCCACTGAGTGAGGAAGGAGAAAGCAGACCATCAGTTGTGCCTATGTATCAGAAAGAGCATACCCACCACTCCTGTCTCAGAGACGGAAGACATGAGGAGGTCAGCAGGAAAACCCATCAATTTAGAGCCTGAAGAGACTACCAGGTCACGCAGCCAGACCTGGACAGAGAGCAATAGCACACAAAGAGCCAAACCCTATCTTCCCTGGAAGGAATCCAGCCTTGGTTTGGAGATGACAAAGTCAATAACCCACGGTATCCCCTGGCAGCCTGATCTTTCCATGGTAGAGATCTCCCTCTTCTTTGCAAAGTGTGTCCACTTTTATCTCTGGCCACCGGTATCTCTTGTGTACCTACAGCCAAGGGATCTGCACTCAGGAGTTCCCTTATCCAGCACACCATTATCCAGCACACTGGATGCCAAACTGCAGTCAAGAGCCTGTGATAATAAATGGCTTATATTCTCCAACCAAACACCAAAACATCCATAGGGTAATTCTGACTGAAACACTGATGAGGAGAGAATCTAGCTATCAACAGGGTCTTTTTAAGCTTGACATGGGTGTGTCAGCCTAAAAATATTTGGGAGTCACTAAACAGTGCATCCAAGACCAGCACTGAATTGGCTTTCCGTAATCTAGAGTGTTGTAAAAACCTCAGCAGCTTTGTTCACTCCTTGCCTTCCCTTCTCTTTCTCATCCTTTGTTCCTCTGATTGCCTTCCACGGGTCCGAGGGCAATGGGGCTGTGGGATGAAAATATGCAGTGCCACAAATAAAACACAGGCACAGTACTGAACCTCCTCTGAAACTCAGCCCCTGCCCTCAGCTTCCTCAGGAGGAATTACACCATCGCTGGCAGAGCGGCTATTTCTCACATTGCCAGATGTTTCTGAAATCCAAGGCAGAATTGTACGCACCCTAGGCACACTCACAGCAGGAGCATCACCCTGACAGGGCAGCCCTTCCAACCCACCTCCCACAAGAGAGGATTTCTCTCCACAGCACCCGCCTTGCCCGCCGCAGGTGCCAGACCCTTTACTGTTTACTAAAGGGGACATACTGGTACCTGAAATTAAGCCACAAAAGAAACGATGACAGTCAGGGAAAAGGCTGCAGTGTTTCCCTCAGTGAACAGCAAAGCAACAACAACAGGCAGGGTGGAGGGACAAATTCCTGACTTGTCCCATGCTGCCTGCTTAATCTGTTGCAAGCACTAAATTCTGTCTGTCTTTCAGCCCTCCTTCCATTTCAGTCTTCCAGCCCTCAAAGAATCCCAATGAACAGTAAAAACATACCCTGGACTTTGATCTTCTTCACTGTTTTGTCTGTGCTGTTGTTGATGGTGACAGTGACTGGAATGGGCTCGCCATGGTAGTACACCTAGAAGGAATGGGATGCTCCAAAATCAAACCAGGAGGCTCCTCTCAAGCCCTAAACCGCTCTAGTCCCCCTCAAAATAAATCTCCTCGCAGAGGCCAGACAAGGCAAGATCACCCTTTCTTTAATGACTTATGTAGCCTCATACGCGTCTTGTAACGGGGTCTCAGTCTCCCCAGACAGCAGCGACTGACAGAAATGACGATGGAGCCCTAAAGTGCCGCGCCAAGCCGGTCTCAGCTGAGACTTGGCTAAGTAGCACACAAAGTAGCTGCTTAGGGCAGCAAAACTGGCCAATACAATGACATCCCCAGCTCCTCACCTCTTTACTGAGGGAAGCTTTCAAGTGTAACGGCTTGTTAGACATAAAGAACTGCCAGGTGGTCTCTGCACAAGGTTGGGGTCCTGGGGTTTCTGGAGCGTACTGCACCTTACGGATGAGCAGACGTGTAGAGTTCCTGGGAAGCAGCAGAGGACAACGTGGTGTTACTTTGTGCTTGGTGGAGGAAAGACTTCTGCGTTCATGTGTGCTGACGCCCATGAAGCCCAAATGACAAGTGGGGCAAATCTGAACAATCGACCAAGCGGCATCACTGAACCACTCAACCCCTTTGAGAACAGCAAAACTGAAGATGGACACACACATTCTGTTACCTCTTATGAATCCTCTCTTCCACATTCTCTGTTGAGAAAGCTTTCACTTCGAAGTCCACCCCACAGGTCTGCCAGAGAGAGACAAGACAGCTGTGAAATCAGGATCAGAAACCAAGAATATCTGCAGATGTTTAAATATCTTTCTACATACCAGAAATCGGCAGATTCCTGCCAGCTGCAAAGTCTTCTGGCTCCTACCATTATAATGATCCCTGCCAACCCATGTGGCAGCATCCACCTGTTCCATGCTCCTTCTGATAAATGAAGCTTGCTTTCCCAGCCTTTGGCAGATGAGATCCCTGCTTCTAAAAGGCTTTCTGTGGGAGCAGTGTTGCTACAGGTCACAGCATGCTATAGGTTGTCAGACCTATCAGCCTGCACAGTTCTCCAGTCCACCTTCGGTTTCTGAACTGAATTTCTAAATGGCTTTGTAATGCCAATACCTGACGCAGGGTCAACCTTCTTACTTCCCAATGTCTATGGGCTGATCAGGTCAAGGTGACCTTTGTTTTCATGGTTTTATACTGCTGTGGGACATCTCTGTGAGTCCCAGGTAATTCTCTATAGAGCAATGTGAGACCTCATCTGGAGGATTGTGTCCAGTTCTGGAATCCTCAACATAAGAAGATGAAGCTGTTGGAACGGGTCCAGAGGAGGCTACAAGGATGATCTGAGGGCTGGAGCACCTCCCATACGAGGACAGGCTGAGAGAGTTGGGGTTGTTCAGCCTGGAGGAGAGAAGGCTCCAAGGAGACCTTAGAGTGACCTTCCAGTACCTGAAGGGGCTACAGGAAAGCTGGAGAGGGGCTGTTCACAAAGGCTTGTGGGGATAGAATGAGGGGCAATGGGTATAAACTGGAGAGGGGCAGATTTAGACTGGACATGAGGTGGAATTTCTTCACAATAAGAGTGGTGAGGCCCTGGCCCAGGTTGCCCAGGGAAGCTGTGGCTGCCCCATCCCTGGAGGTGTTCCAGGCCAGGTTGGATGGGCCTTGGGCAGCCTGAGCCAGTGGGAGGTGTCCCTGCCCATGGCAGGGGGTGGAACTGAATAATCTTTAAGGTCCCTTCCAACCAGAACTATTCTATGATTCTATGAATATGCAAATTTTTGCTAGAAGATCATCCCTTGGCAAAAGCCACAGCTTATCCTTGTGGCACTGGATCCTACACCCTGCCTCCCACCTTGCCCAGTTGGTCTACCTCAGCTGTACAGAGAAGCATCCAGTGATGTAAAACAAGGAATAGTTTAAATCATGTCAGAAACCTTGCAGAACATCTCATCATCTCGTGATTCATACCCCAGGGTTTTTGTTTCGGTTACACACGAGTACAAGACAGCCCTTCTCTGCACTTGTTTTAATTCAGAAGCAGGTCTTAACACCTGCTATTTATAGCCACCTACGAGATTGCAGGCACTCTGTCTCCTTTTCTCTGACGTAACCCGACAGCTACAAACATTTTATGTGCAGCCAACCCACAAACCATGTGGTACCCTTAAGGAAACCACGAGCATCGCAGATTTAGTAGCCCTGCTGCTATTTAACTACATTCCCTTTCCTATTCTTGTAGGGCTCATTGTCAAGGCTTTAAACCAGGCGTGAAGGGGATGATATCAGGCCTATGACAAGCTGTGGGAGGACACGCAATGGCTGGAGGGATGGGGTGCTGGTATGGGCCCTCCACCTGCTCCCCGGGACGTGCTGGGGATGCCACAGCACCACTGAAGTCCTATGGAGATGAGCTCGGGACCCCTCAGGTAGTAGGTGCCAGCAGGGAAACTTGAAGGAAATAAGGGGTCTTCCACTAAGGCGGTGATGTGCTGGTTGAAGGGCCTCTATACAAACGCACGCAGCTTGGGCAACAAACAGGAGGAGCTGGAAGCTACCATGCTGCTAGACAGCTATGATCTGGTTGCCATCACTGAAACTTGGTGGGACTAATCCCATGACTGGAGTGTGGCTATCAATGGCTGTTCAGAAGGGACAGAGTGGGAAGGAGCTATATCAGGAAACAGGCAGAGTGTGAAGAGCTGCCTTTGAAGAGTAGCCATGAACAGGTTGAAAGCTTGTGGGTCAGAATAAAAGACAGGAACCAACAGGAACCTTGTGGTCAGTGTATACTACAGGCCACCTAATCAAGGAGAACCTACTGGTGAAGCCTTCTTCCCCCAGCTACAGGAGGCTTCATGCTTGCAAGCTCTCATCCTACTGGAGGACTTCAACCACCCTGACATCTGCTGGAAAAGTAGCATGGCAAGCTGTAGGCAATCCAGGAGACTCCTGGAGTGCACTGAAGAGAACTTCTGAACCCTGGTAATAGACACCTCCACCAAGGGGATGCAATACTGGACCTGATGATCACCAATGCAAGTGATCTCGTCAGGGGTGTCAAGATCCCTTCCAACCCAAACCGTTCTATGATTCTGAGAACTTAAACCCCAGAATCACCTTACTCTCCTGTCAAGCTAGCCAGGTAGATTCCCATGACTTTTTCCATATGACTTTCCTCAACTGTGATAAGCACCAGCGTCCCATTGGTCTCACCTTATCAACATCACGAGGAGCAGGCTGCAGGCAGACCGAACAAGGCAGATAATCTGGAAACTGTGGGAGGAAGAGAAAAACATCCCAAAGCACCATTACAAAGATTTCCAACTACATGTTGCACACAAAAGGTACACAGCAATCCTGAGGACAACAGGTCACTTGCTGTAATGTAGGAACCCTTTGAAGTCCTGGACCTTAAACTTGTCTGGTATGAACAAGCCTCTCTCTTCCAAAATTACTTTAATAGCCAAGGAAGGGGCGGGGAAGGGGGAAAGAGACAAAACTAAAACAAGTCCAGGCATGTGGAGCATCTGGTCTAAAAATCAGAGCCCTAGAGGCACAGCTTAGAGTAGAGCGTGGCCCATCTGGCTCACCATCCTGTGAGCCACCATGGTGTGGCTCACAGCACTGCTACTCGCTGTTCACTTGAGCAAAGCATCTCCGTGTCAGAAACACAACTAAGGCCACAAAGACCAGTTGCCAGGCAGTGTCCATTGGCTCCCGGCCTGGGCAGGGCCAGCAACTCCAGACATCAGCTGGGAAGGCTGCCAAGTAGCTCCTGGAGTGCTAACACCCCTGAGAGACTCCAGCAGTTTGAAGATCATTAGATTGTATTTGAGTGGTTAATAACATTACAACAGGTATCGACCTGTTTAGTACCATCATTCAAAGACTTATTCGTTTCTATATCAGACCCCGTGGTTTTCAAACCTGGATCTTCCTAGGGAATGCTAAAGGAGCCACGTCACTGAGTACTGGAAGCATATCCTGTCCCAATCAGAATTTGGCAATGAGCTGTTATTCATTGACATCTGGTAAAGAGCTTCTCATCCACTTGTTTGATCCTTAAAATTTTTAAGAAGAAAGGATGTGGCACTTCCTCTGTGACCACTGGGACAACAGTATAAAGTATTCCAGCCCCTCGGGAAGGGGGAAGACAAAGATATGTGAGGCTGTTGCTAGCATAAAAGCACTTTATGCTTCCTTGCTTTTCCAAGGAAAGCACTTTTCACACGCAGTTGGGATCTTCTTGCACTTTACCACTTAGGATGGTAAGAAAAAAACAATTATAGTCCATCGCCTGTTGCTCAAAATTGGAACTTTGCATAACACGAATTCACTATTAATCCCTGTCCTCAGTCCATCAGCAGCAGCCTGGTAATAACAGACCAGGAGAAGAGGGTCAGAGCCTCTTACGAGATACTTACCGTAAATAAAAAGGGATAAGCATTTTTCCCCAGCTTCTTTAGCAGAGATTCCTGCAAGTGAGAGAGAGACTCTGGCTTGTCAGCAGGTGGGTACACTTGGACCCTAGAGAAGTACAGGTCCCGTCGGAAGGTGAGACCAATCACATCGATGTCTTCCTGGCCATACCGGAAAGCGCAGGTCAGGGAAACGTACACTGGAAAGAAGCACAAGGTGGCTAAAGCACACAGCAGGCTAACAACGCGGCCAGGGTAGGAGGCAATGTCTTCCTGCACTATAGAGCCAGGGAAAACCATTTCAACACTGTTGTATAACCCAGTTAACATTCATACAATATCTAAGAACATACATTACGTTGAGTCAGAAGCCCATTTGCTGGCGAAGGGAGTTATGTTTCTACCCTTAAAGCAAAAATGTTCTATCTCAGTGAGTCAAAAGAACACTATATCGCAGCCCAGAAGGCCAACCGTGTCCTGGGCTGCATCCAAAGCAGCGTGGCCAGCAGGGGGAGGGAGGGGATTCTGCCCCTCTATTCCTCTCCTGTGAGACCTCAGCTGGAGTACTGTGTCCAGTTCTGGAATCCTCAACATAAGAAGGAGATGGAGCTGTTGGAACAGGTCCAGAGGAGGCTACAAGGATGATCCGGGGGCTGGAGCACCTCCCATATGAGGACAGGCTGAGAGAGCTGGGGTTGTTCAGCCTGGAGAAGAGAAAGCTCCGAGGAGACCTTATAGCAACATTCCAGTACCTGAAGGGGCTACAGGAAAGCTGAGGAGGGACTGTTCACAAAGGCTTGGAGTGATATGACGAGGGGTAATGGCTACAAACTGGAGAGGGGCAGATTTAGATGAGGCATAAGGAGGAATTTCTTCATGATGAGAGTGGGGAGGCCCTGGCCCAGGTTGCCCAAGGAAGCTGTGGCTGCCCCATCCCTGGAGGTGTTCAAGGCCAGGTTGGATGGGCCTTGGGCAGCCTGAGCCAGTGGGAGGTGTCCCTGCCCATGGCAGGGGAGTGGAACTGTATGGTCTTTAAGTACCCTTCCAACCCTGATTCTGCATCTCTGAAACATACGTTACATAAAACCTCAAACCTTTTTTCCCCTTGAGAATTGCAGGATCCACCAATACGACACCATCTAAAAGAACGGAAATAATAAGAGAGATTAACTGAGGATAATCAGGGTTGAGAGAGTGGGAAGGGCAGCACATATCATTGTAGGCTTACCTACAGGCTCCACATTCCCTATGTTGTCGATGAAGTCCCGTTTTCCCAAGTAGATGGTTAGCTGTAGGGAGAAGATGACCATGGTTGAACTACAAAATGTTGATGGTTGTGTGTTGGGGGCCATGGGAAACAGTGGAGAGCTATAAATCTTGTAGAGACCAGAACAACTCCATTTTAAATGAAATATTTACTTTTCTCCAGCAAACATGCAATCCCCACCAGACTCAACAGTTATTCACATGCTGCAGGACATCAGAACTGTAGATCTCGTGCAGATCAACTCTCAAAAGTACCAGAATTACAACAAAAATACTTGAGCACGGGACAAAATCCCACAGATTTAGAGATTTTTTGATGCCATCAGGTCAGAAGGACAATGAATCAGCTTTGTTTTAAACACATCAGCAATGTCTTGAACATCTATCAGCAGGAGTACAGGAGGAGTGAGAGGTGAGTTACCTTCTTGTACTATAGCATATGAGCAGTTTGCCCTATAAACTCTGTTTACATCATCTCCTAAAACTTAGTGCTAAATACAGTTCCTTCTTCAGGAAAAAATGAAGGACACACAAAAGAACTTTCTAAGCCGCCTCCAATCTGACTACCAGTAAAACTCATACCTACATAAATCCGTTATTATGGTACTTACAGCTTTGTCACGGGTGCTTTTCCTGAAGATTACTTGTCTGGGAGGAGAACTAGCATTCTTCCCACCCATCTTTGTCTTTTGAGACTCAGGGCAGCTCATGGTTAAAGATGGATCTATAACTGTGGCTGAATGAAGCTTTTCTGGCCCAAAATGTCCTGGGAAAGACATCAGAAAAAAACAGGTGGATGAGATAAAAGCAGAATTATACTTGGTGGGTAAAGCTACTCCCATATATTGTTTACCAAAAACTATTTCAATAGATACTCAGGCACAGCACAAGTGGGTTTCTTTTCATTCTAGCAGTTCCTCATGAAAAAAAAACCATAAAAACATCATTTTAAAAACAGCGCCTCAGCATCATTATAAAAGACCAAGAACTCTTCTTAATTCATATTAAAAAATTATTAGACTAACAGATAAATCTAGAGGGGAAGGGACAGCCTGGCTTTTGTAAGTTCATAAAGAGTAATTTTGTGAAGAAATCTGTAGGAGTACAGATAAAGGTAATATGATCAACACAAGGTGCTTCCATTTTCAGAAGGTACCTCAAGATTTGCCATGAGAGGCTCTGAGGTAAGGAAGGCCATTTCACTCAACAATGTGATAACATCCAGGAAATATAGAATATCTATACATATGGGTTTTGGCTATTTTTAGGGTTTGGATTGGTTTTGGAGGGGTTGTTTGGGGTTTTTACCATTGCAAGAATACAACAGCGCAGCTTCATCAGTCCTGGGACGTTTGATATTGAGCATCTCCTTGATTGAAAGGGAAAAGCTTTGCTAAGGAGCAAATGGCCTGTCCACAGACATGAAGCTAGTCGGGATTCCCGAAAATAAAGCTCTCTGTGTCAAGCTGGAGGAGGGCTTCAGGATACAGACTGGAGAGGCGATGAAATACCACTTACTCTACAATGGTAAGTGAGGAGTATTGCACTTAAAGACAACACAACCACAGTTTGACACGCACTCTTATACTTGGTGTCACTTAAAAAGAATCTCTTGACATGAGTAGAGAAGTTAGAACACAAATCAAGGACGCAACAGAGAACGCCATTTATACCACATTAGAACCCCTTATGTATGGATATGACATGCTCAGTCCAAGGCCTAGAAAGGTGGCAGACGTGGGTAAGGAGTCAGATTGAACCTAAAAAGAGAATTCATCTCTCCTACTGTATTTTCTTATATCAGAACCAAACGCTAACCATTACTTGCAGGGCATCACTGAACTCAAAACAGAATGGGCCTTAAGAGCGGGACAGTCGAACCACCTGCCCTGAAAGGTAACAAGGATAACCAAGGGCAGGGAACAGCATGTCCCCAAGGGAAAAACAGACAGAATAAGATTCTTCTGGGGAAGAAAAAGAAGGTAAAAGGAAAAAGAAGACAAAAGGAAAAAGAAGGTAAAAAGAAAAAGAAGGTAAAAAGAAAAAGAAGGTAAAAAGAAAAAGAACCAAAAGGACACAAGAGAGACACAGAAAGAGACGTCCAGAAAACCTGAGTGGTACAAAGCAGAGAGAGTTCAGTTTTTCATTTTGTCGTAACTCAAAATAGCAGCGTCCAGCCAAGTGATCAGACAGCGAGTTTCAAATACATTGAAGCATCTCCCCACTCAATACAAGATTCCAGAGCACAGTGTGCTCCTGCAGAAGGCTCTGGAAATCACCAATATGAATCAATTCACAGGATGAGACATGTTCACAGGGAAAAGGGTTTTGATAGGTGTTGGACAGCATGATTAAGTAGCAGCCTTAACCCTGTAAGAGTCTGAAGCTGAGGAGCAGCATCAGGAAAGGACGATGCCACAAACTCCCTGTTCCTTCTCTTCTCCCTGCTGGAGAAGTTCACATCCATTCTGTTCTGTTGCTCCCTTTCCCATACTAAAGCTGTTTCAAGAGTAGAAACAGTTTGTAGGGCCTATTTACACAAAACAGACTGTAGAAAAGGGAAATAATTTCCTTTTAGAAAGCTAGGGAAAAAAGTAAGGCAGAGATGAGAGAC
Source organism: Cuculus canorus (assembly GCF_017976375.1). Lineage (NCBI taxonomy): Eukaryota > Metazoa > Chordata > Aves > Cuculiformes > Cuculidae > Cuculus > Cuculus canorus. Next base: position 2,849,905 of record NC_071409.1, read on the forward strand.
AGCCCTTACGTGTGTTTAAGCATTTATGGGTTTATAAACTATAGGTAGGTTTCTCAAGCCAAGAATTGGATTTGTGGCTGAGCAGATACTCTCCCCATGCTGTAGACCCAAATAAACAAACAAGCAAACAACATTAAATACCTTGCTGTGTTCCAAATGCCACAGGTGCTGCCACGGGACAAAGATGTGAATTCCTAAACCACCGAACAAAGACGAACTTTCCACGTAGCCGTGTCCTGTGCTTCTTCGTGTCTACCAGAGGGAATCACTAACCTCTTAGCAAATAAGGAAGACAATTTGTAGGGGATTTGAAAATACGTCTCTGGTTGCGTCCATCCAGGATTTCAAGAATTAATCCCCCTCCAAGAGCAAATATTTGTACCTGGGCTAAGATTCAACTGGAAAGTGGTTAAGTCAGCAACATAAAGCATTACCTAAGGAAGCTCAGATCGTCAGTGAAAAGGTCTACAATGTCATACTTACACGCTTTGTAAGGACTACAGACCTACATAGAATGGGATGGGTACTGAAAGCAGCTTTAGCCTAAAGCTCTTTCTCCACCTTCTCCTTCCTAGGCTTGCAACTCATCCAGCCTGATAAGAAGCTGAACAGACAAGAGCCATTTATGAAAGAGGAAGTTTAAAAAGTACCAAACCAAGTCTCTATAAATAGATGCCATTATAAAGGACTACCAAACATTGAGAACAATGTATTACTCTCATAATCACTAAGGAGTTTATCTATTATTGCTCCACCAACATCCCATTGGCATGCGGACGCAAACCAGCATTCGCTAGCTAGTACACAGAATCACAGAATCACACAGAATCACAAGGTTGGAAAGGACCCATTGGATCATCGAGTCCAACCATTCCTAACACTCCCTAAACCATGTCCCTCAGCACTTCATCCACTCGTTCCTTAAACACCTCCAGGGAAGGCGACTCGACCCCCTCCCTGGGCAGCTGTTCCACACTTCCCCTCCTTAATTCACTTAGAGTGAGGCACAACATCCAAAATGTTAAGACACACAAACAGAAACTTCAATCCATTTAGTTTTTTTGTCCACAGATCTCCCAAGAACAGCTTTTTCTTCCCCCCATTAATTTGGTTTGGGTAGTACGCACAACAGTATGTGTAATTTTTGGCTTGCAAGCTGCCAAAGCAGCTGGAGCCTTCTGCTGGGCTGCATCTATAGGTTTGACTGGAGAGTTGGGATGAAATCCTCTCCGCTCGTCATTCTGAACAGCACCTTCCACCTCAGGCAGCCTTGCAGTCACAAAACTGTTTTTGCCAACTATCACCAACATTTGCCTGAATATAGTGGCTTGTGTACACAAATTATACCAAAAAATGAACACAGACCTAGTGTTCCTCAGCTCTTTCAGTGTTTTCCAAATTCCAGCAACATTTTGTGAACTGGAGGGGGATTATTTGGAGAGTCTAATCACTACCCTGTTTAATCAAGTCTGGCAAACACAAAGCAGCCAGCACTAAAACACAGCAATTCACGTGTGCCCGTGCTGCTGAAGGGAAGGCGGATCCTGCTTCTAGGAAGTGGGGAAGAGATCCCAGGAATTAATCCACAAAAATCAACACGTTCTTTTCAGTCACACAGGGCAAAAGCAAAGGAGAAAGTTGGTTTTGCTAAGAGCTTGTGCTGTGGCCACTGGAGCATGATTAGTCCTCCAGGAGAGCAGTGAGCATTGCCATTACACCTGCTACTCCTCTCAGAGCCTCCGAGGTGCGGGTACAAGTGCCATCACTAACATTTTCAGAGGAGCTTGGAAGCAGCTTCTCCATAACTCATGCTTCCTTGTGTCTGGAGAAAGATGCCCGCCCACCCCCCAACCACGTGAAGGGCAGCTCCACCTTTGGAAGTGCCTCTGCACAGCCACCTCTGCACAGTAGGTACCTTCCCCTTCTCTTTCTTCCCTCTATGGGTTGAAACAGAAAAGGGGTAAGAGAGGCAAATAAATAAACCATAGCAAAAATGCCCTAAAACTGGTCGCTAGAATTTCCTACACACCTTGATCCTAAGGAATTTTAATCTATAATCCTTAAGGCTTCAGCGAGCTACCCCTTATCATAGAATCACAGAACCATAGAATGATAGAATCATAGAAGAGTTTGGGTTGGAAGGGACTTTAAAGATCACCCAGTTCCACTCCCCCTGCACTAAGCATGGACACCTCCCACTGGCTCAGGCTGCCCAGGGCCCATCCAACCTGGCCTGGAACCCCTCCAGGGATGGGGCAGCCACAGCTTCCCTGGGCAACCTGGGCCAGGGCCTCACCACTCTCATCGTGAAGAAATTCCTCCTTATGTCCAGTCTAAATCTGCCCCTCTCCAGTTTATACCCATTGCCCCTCGTCCTATCACTCCAAGCCTTTGTGAACAGTCCCTCCTCAGCTTTCTTGTAGCTCCTTCAGGTACTCGAATGTTGCTCTAAGGTCTCCTCAGAGCCTCCTTTCTCCAAGCTGAATGACCCCAACTCCCTCAGCCTGTCCTCATATGGGAGGTGCTCCAATCCTCAGATAATCCTTGTAGCCTCCTCTGGACCCATTCCAACAGCTCCATCTCCTTATGTTGAAGATTTCAGAACTGGACACAGTACTCCAGCTGAGGTCTCACAGGAGAGGAATAGAGGGGCAGAATCCCCTCCCTCCCTGCTGGCCACATTTTTTTTGATGCAGCTCAGGACACGGTTGTCCTTCTGGACTGAAAGCACAAATTGCCGCCTCATATCAAGCTTCTCATCCCTCAGCACCCCAAGTCCTTCTCTGCAGGGCTGCTCTCAATGCCATCATCCCCCAGCCTGTACTGAAACTGGGGATTGCCCCAACACAGGTGCAGGACCTTGTACTTGGCCTTGTGGAATCTCATGAGGTTCGCACAGGCCCACTTCTCCTCAAACATTAATAACTCACTTCGTAACAGCATCAACTAGCAAAACAGGGCCCTTTGTGCAAGATCTGTGTCCACGTTGTAGAAAAACACAAGTATAGCAACCTAAATTATAAACATCCTAAACCCATTCTGATCCTCCTCAGCAGAGCCTGCAGCGTTTTTATTATGTTAATCTCCCAATAATCTTTCCCCATGCTTACTTGTCATTTAGTGATCTGCTTTTCTGCAGTAACCAAGGTCACCTGGACTCCTGGCAGGTGCCTTTTCAAGGACCTTCTGCCACAGCAACAGGCAGAAGAAAAAGTATCTTGCTTTTAGAAATGCTTCAGAATGCCAATGTGAATCTTTCCTTTTTTGCTACAGTTCTCACTTCCAAGAGCTGGGCAGACAACTTCTTTCTTAGGAAAACAGGAGGACGGTCAGTGATGGCTCTTAGTTACATATGACATCTGTACATTAAACAGCTGAAGGCTTTCCTTTGCTACTCTGAAGCAGGAACCAGAATTTTATCTTCAACGTGGGTTTTCCTGTTTTGGAAGACACGTGCAACTCCTATTACTGGCTTACAAATTCAACAAGTTAGCAAAACATCACAGCAGACAAAGCCTTCTATTTTCAGCAGTGTCTGAAATACAGATACCAATTTCCTCAGTTATTTATCTAAAACATTCAAGAATACATCAGCCTTTCAAGGACTGAGATACTTGTTCGACATGGTAAGACTTCCTTCAGTCTCGAGGCTGTATTCCTGAGACCAGGTTGTATCTGCAGGATGTCCCGCTTTGAGCTAAGTGCATTACCCTCCTTCCCCCTCTACACTGGATCTTGAACCCAAATCCGCAATTTAACATGTTTCAGGTTCCCCTCTTTGCTCATTCAGAACAAGATCTCACACACAGACACACAAATAAAAGAACCTGAGCACCGTGTGGTTTTAAAAGCAGAACACAGGTTTATTTACAATCAAGTTCTTAGGGGCTGCTGAATAAATAAAAACTTTGCCCCACATACTCTAATTTCCCTCTGCAGAAAGTGTCCCAACAAAAGGCCAGGTTAGAGAGATGCCTGTCAGAGCAGCTGCCCCCTAATCCAGCCCCTCCAAAGAACGCACTCCTTGGTAAAACACTATCAGGAAAGAAGAAATAAAGTGCAAATAAAAAGGCGATAAAACGCTGGTGGCTTGTCTTGAGGCCCGGATGATGTGGAAAGGTTTGGCTGGATAAAGTTATGTCAGGTAGCTCACACCCAGCCGCATCACGGTTTTGGATGCTTAAAACGGGGACAGAGCCAAGACACCGCTCTGTAGCTCCAGCGCAAACGGGAATATTGCACGTGTGCTCAAGGAGGGGGCGAGTGGCCTGGAATTGCCAGCACCAAAACAATGGATTTGGGATTTAACCCCACTGCTCCCCTGTGTTCTACTGACAGCTGCCAGGACAGGACGGATGAACAGAAAAAGGGACCAAACATCTCTGTTCCGGTACTGGAGTTACAGTATGACTACATTCCTCAGCACAGCAGCAGTTGAACTTCTCTCTCCTCACACCCAGTAACCAAAATGCCTGCGGGATAAAAAGATTAAAAATCTACTTGGCAATACTCAGGCTGTTGAAGGGCATTTTAACAAAAGGGTGCAGGAGTCCTGAAAAATGGACCATTGTCTAAAGGACAGGTGAAATGGATACAAACAGTTGACATGACAGTGCTGGAGAACCCGTGTCAGGATCAGAGCAGATCTGGATTGAGCTGATAACTCAAAGGCAGAGCTGCCAGAGCCATGGGAGACTCTCTTGAAAAGCTGTCCCGACCCTTCAGCCTGCTTAGGACCCGTCCACATTTCAGGATCTTCTCACCCATACCTGAACCGGGCCACAAGAACAGAACACAGGAGACAGGACATGTAGTAAGTCAGCATACACAGTAATTTTTTTCAACATTTCCAGCTCAGAAGTGCTGTAGATACATTTGTGTGACAGGGTATTTGGCACAGCTGTCTGGTGAGGAATCTCGCTAGTATCTTCTGCTCCGCTCGGTGCACAGATACTGCATGTAAAGGCATGACTAAGTAGCATTCTCCACCCAGAACAGCCAATCCCTTGCTGAGTCCGAGTGCCACAGTGCAGTTACGGCCATAAGAAGTCTCCGACTCGGGCTCCTTCTCCACTGCTTTAGAACTTTCCTCTGGAAAGTGAAGCCCGTGTGCTTGTTAATATCCCAGGATGGATCTGGGCTCGGGTCTCCATTCTGTTCAGCCGCGGACCAGCGCCACCACACACAGGCGCGGGACGCCATTCACCCTCCGTCCAGTCAAAACTCAGACCACAGGACAGCCTTATTTCCTTTGTCCACACTGACCACGTGGGCACCCGCTGGCGACCATGCGACTGCATTGATAGAAGAACTGAAATGGAAGCCAGGTACAAGTTTATAAAAAAGCCAGACTCCACACCAGCGGTCAACTCTGGAATGAAATATTACAGTCCTCTATCACAGAAAAAGCACTTTCTCGGCTCTCAGTAGACTCGTGCTTATAGTAAGCTTGAGAGATACAGTTTCTTCAGAATATGTTAGACTTACTTTATTCGAATCACATCTGAGTTTAAGAAGCTGGACAATAACAAACCTAACCTTATTTCAGTCTAGAGAATAGTGCCATGAATACACAAAGAATCTGCATATTAAAAATCCTCACACACCGATACAAGTTGCAAAGCTGCATGACTACAATTCTTTCATAGCTCAGCAAGATCCACAACCCAGATCCCCACTTCAGAGCACGCGGCCAGCTTCCCCTCACCTGTGATGCTTTGCAAGCGTCCTCTCCAATTTCCCAGTGAGCACATTCCAAATGTAAAGGGCCCCATCAGCTGACCCAGCAGCCACATAGTTACCATCAGGGCTACAAGATCAGAGCAGGTGAGAAGGCAGAGAACAGTTTTCAAGTCAGCAATTTATTGGCACAGATCATCATTCCACTTGCAACTTCCTAAGCAAGCAACTTGGTATCCAATAATCTTTGAAGAGTTCTGTGTTAGCAGCTGCTAACACCAAGAGGTGAAAGTACTTTGAAATCAAAAGTTTCCAAGATATTGGATCAAGATCTACAGACACACCCTCTCCTGACCGGGAGGCAACCTTGAGCCAATCACAAATTGTGCCCCAGTTTCTCTAGCTGTAAGCAGGGACAATGCAGCCAAGAATCAGGAATCACTCACTATTGCTGGGGAAAGATTTTTTACATCTGACCTTACCTGAACACAACTCTCGTCCAGTCAGAGCCACATTTGAATCCCTGGGCACTGAAAAGTTATAATGAGATAATTGTAAATTCATTTATAAGAAGATGGACTTCCAGGTTCTCTCTCAAAAGTACGGTGAGGATTCCTACATGGTTCGGAATAAACTCCAGTATCCCTTTATCACAGTTCACATTTATCATACACTCTCCCCTAAATCACACCCGAAGACATTCTTTCCTCAAGGCCAAAGACTTCTAAGCCAAGCCTTCTTCTTTAAAGAGGTAAATTAAAAAATCCACCAGAGCTGATCTTCGCTGTTAGACTCTGGAGAACTCTGTTACCCCCACAGAAGTTAGGAGACTGCTCTCTCCATGGGGAGACTGAAAAACACTCCAACATCAAGGGTAAGCTGCAAAGTCCTGAAATGCATAATGTTCTCATGGAGAACACACTCACCTGAATGTCTGCTTGACAGCACTAACCCGCAGATCAATGATCTTTAGCAGATCATCACGGGAACAAGTCAAAAGCTCTGTTCGCTCTGAGTTCAGGTCCAGGGCTGTGATTCTTCCAAGCAGCTCCAGTTCTTTTACTATGCTTTCAGTCCTAAAGATAGAAAGAAAAATAGAAAAGGAGAGACAGGGAAGAAAAAAAGAAAAAAAAAAGGAAAGTATGAAACAGGGTCCAGAAGCCAAACCACTGCCCCAAAACTTTGACTCGTCCCAACACGGAAGAAGATGAGGGAAAGGAGTACTGATTTATACTCACATTTTGATTCTTGCCTAAGCTAGATCTCACTTTGTGGATAACACTTCCAGCCAACAGATACTACTCTCCTCACAACCCCACCCTCTGAAAAACTAAATAACACTTAGAATGGCAAGCAGTGACCAATGCAAAATATTTACAAGTAAGCAGACTGCCTTTTCTGAGAAGAAATGGCATCCTCCCCCCTCAAAAATTCCCAAACCACAAACAGTATAAAAGTCCCTTTCAACAGCCTTCTGCATTCTGCAACTCTTCCAGCAGTCTCATTAGCTTCCAAGCTCAGGATGAAGAGTTCTCTAGCTCAGATTGTACTCAGACAGCAGTCCCATAACCATTCCTACGCAACAAGCTCTCTTACAGGAGTTTTACCTGATGTCCCAGAAACGAATTTTCTTATCAAAATGTCCACTCATCACACACTGCTCAGTACATACGATGTCATTGCAGCTAGATCCTGCAAACACTGTTTTTATACCTAAAAAGGACAAAGCAATAGTGAAACATTGAAATTTAAACTGTACAAACTGATGAAAACAGACACACAAAATAATTGTTTGCCCACACACACGTAGTGGCCACATAGAGCAGTGTTCAAACAGGACAGACAAACTGTCTTAGACTAATCCTGACTTAAGTCTTTAACAACCTCTCCACCCTTCTCAATCTCCTTTGCTGGGGCGAATATCCCTTTAAATACTCCCATGACAGCTATAATTTGCTACTGTTAAACAACATCAAGCTGTCTCCTTGACCCATATTTGCGGTTCAGGTATCAAGGTAACCTTGAATCTCCACTTATCTCTCAGTGCAAGCAGGTTTAAGAGCCATCAATAGAAGAAAAGCCATCGAAAATGGGTGTTTCTCCTAAAGGAAAATCTGTGTCCTAGCACTTTCTTTCTTTGAGGAGTTGACATTTTTGGCACATTTTCAGGAGACATTTCCATCCACCTCAGGGTTAAAAACTCTGACCTGGCTCCAAGTTTTTGGTGGAAGACTATAATACCCACCCCCAGAGTCGTAAACGAAGAACACTCACAAAACACAGTTGCTGTGAACGTAATAGCATTAATAGTGCTTCCTGCATACGCAGGATTTCTTACTCTTATTTCCAGTAATAGGCAGAAAGAATCCCATTACTTGAACAAACACAGAAGATGGCACAGCTGCTAGATTTTGCTTTTTTAGACTAGCAAGAAGATGAAATAATCTGGCTGATGTCAGACTCCCATTTACATTCAGTAAAAGCACAGGATAAAGTTAGGTTTCCTTACAAACTTTGCTGCGGAGGTCCCAGAGCTTGAGGGTCCGGTCATGACTTCCCGAAACAATGCGTGCATTGTCCAGCAAGAACTTGGCTGACAGAACTTTACCGCTGTGACCTGTCAAGGTGTGCTGAGGACGAGAGATGCACATGGTAAAACTGCAGAGTTCCACTTGCTCCCTTTCCTCCTAGCTTACTAGTTCTGCTATTTAACAACTCCAAGACAAGATTAAATCATCACTTGCACATCTACTGCACTGCTTGGTGAAAAATACAATCTATTATGATTAAACAGAGATTAACACTGAGTGTTAAGTACCACAGAATTCAGCCTGAAGCTGGGAGAGACAGGGCACCCATGGCTGCAGTTTCTTTAGCCACTCGGGGATCCTACAAGCGATATTCCACACACCTACACGGACAGACTGCAACCCAGCCTTGCAGAAACCATGAGGTTAAAGCATGCTGAAAATGGAAATTGTGCCTTATAATGAGCTTCTCTCAAGGATACAACAGGGTACCAAGTCTCAACCGCTCTTATATCTTCAAGCCTGAAAACTGAGACAACCAGAGATTTCAGAACTCCCTGCAGCAGTCTCTGTAACTGCAGGGGGAGGCTCTGTGGGGCTGAGGAGAACACGAACTATATTCACTTAAAGCTGCTGAATATTTACATAAACCACAAAACACAGAAGGAATGACTGAACTAAATTGTGAAAAACAAGAGAGAAATCTTTGGTATATAGTTAAGATTTTTTTTTAAATACTCAAAGGACTATCAAATTACACAAAACAATCTGGTCTTGGGAAACAGAAAAGAAAAATCCTTGAGAATGGAAAGGAATGAGAGCAAAGTTTGGGAAAAAAGCAAACCTGATAGACAACACAGACTCTGAAAGAACAGATCATCCTATAAAGACCACTTTGACTCAAGAAAGGACACCAACTCCAAAAAGAATGATCTAAACTTTGACTCTGCATCTCTCTTCTGCTCTTGCTGTGCAGTCATTATGTACAGATATTTGTGTTTAAGTAGGGAGTTTGTGGCAAAATATACGGTGATTTCAGCTCTACGGCCTCCTGCGCACATGCAAGCCACAACAAGTCTGTATCACACACTCTTGAAACAAAGAATGCGCTATTTTATCTCAGTGAACAGTGAGTATGCTTGCCCAAAGCTAGACACCAAAAAAGTACAGGAAGATACTATGAAGCCAGGTCGATGTTTGCAGGGATAACTAACTTTTTGTAGTGATTAATGTATAGTCTGCCAAACATTTATTCACATCCAATAGTAGGTTTTGCAGCCAAACAGAAGCTGCAAAAGAACAGATATTCTTTGCTTTTGCAAACAAGACCTGACATCTCCATATCAAGAACTAGCCAGTGAATGAAAACACAACTGTAGGTTATTGCTGACATTTGAAGCGTCAGAAGATTCAGAACATCAACGTAGCGTGTCCCTAAAATAAAAAGTTGAGAAGTTTACATAAAAATGACGTTAAGAAAATCTCTTAGAAAGCTGAAAAGAAACTTTCCTTTTGGTTGGAGGTGAATCCTTCTTTACACAGAGCTAAGTGTTGGAGAAGAACTTGAGTATAAAGGAGTTGGGAGGAGCAGAAGAATCTTTGAAAGACATTGTGAATAAAGTCAAGAACTTTCAGGCTCGCTGCCTTTTACTAGCTAGGCAAAGGACTCCTTTTCAAGGATGCTGCTCCTGACAAAACAAAGAAATCCTTCTTTGTCTTCTGCAAATCCTTCTCTAGGAGACCTCTCCTCGGACCGAGGCTAAAACATTGAAGCGGTTCTCCATAAATCATAAAAAGCATTTGAATTTCCACAGAGGGAGATGCAAAAGTGCACTGGGTTTATGTGGAAAGGTTTTGCTAGCTGTGCTGTGAAAATATGCAGTGACTGGAGTTTCCTGCAAGGCTGTGCAGAGACCAATACTGTATTCTAGGTCTCACTGTGAAGACCATTAAAACAAATAAAGATCCTGTTAACAGAAAGAATTACTGAAAATGTCTGTAAACGCTCAACTTTCAAAATTGCCAGGTTCCCGTTAGAGAAAACTGGAAATACAGGACAGAAACAGTCCAAGCACTGCTTTGCCTTCAAGAGACTCACCCGTAACCGATTGTCATCGACCGTCCAAATTCTGCTGGCAAAGTCATTTGAAGCTGCTAGGAGGTAAGAACCCTGTGAACACAAGATAAATTTAAAACTGCCTCTGCAAGTTAATATGCAAATTAAACTCACAAATATTTCCAATAAATCATTAAAACTACATCGATGCTGTATTGCCAAGAGAAAAAAAGAACAAAATCAAACCCAGAGTAGCATACACCAGTAAGGAAAGCCAGGGTAACAACTTTCAAAAAGGCTATGCCTTTTCCTTCTCATCAAAATGTGAGAGTGACTTCTAGAATCATAAGACTACAGATAAAACGAATAACAATAACCAGCTCAGAAAGGACAATCTCCTTTCCCTTCTGCTGCAGTGAGGAAACGGATTCTAGCTTACTGTCATCTGTTGTGTTTGGGTTCTTTTAACTCCTTCCGATGTTCCCAACAGGGAAAAACCCCAGTGTCATCTACCCGTGCTTAGATAGGCCTCAGAGTGGAATTAGCCCAATTCTTGCAATTTTTGTTACACCTCTAATATTTTAAACTAAGATTCCAAAACTTAAATCTATCCAAGGAAAGATAAATGTACTTGTTCATGGCTTTAGGCTTAGGGCTTTTCTAAGTCAGCCACGATGGAGAATGGACACCACAAGATTCCTGCTTGCACTTCTGCCCATCTCAGAAGACTTTCCTTGAATCCTTAAAGCTCATTAGCATCTCACCTCCAGCAGTTCACACCTCAAATGTATTCAAGCAGCTTGCCAAAATCAGAACTAGTCTCTCCTGCAGATCAACAGTGCCAGCAAGTCTCTAATAAGCTGGTCAGCATCCAAAGGAAGGATCTTTTTGGGTGTGTACCAATAAAGTCTAGCACATTGAACCACCAAATCGAAGAAACGATGTCAGCTTTGGCCTATTGTCTATGCAGTAAAGCACTGTGCTACAGGAGAGGTCTCAGCAGAAAAGTCAGATCACATTTCCAGTTTGAGCAATCCAAGACCCCAAACTCCTTCAGGCAGGACTGTTGGATGCAGATTCCAGTCATGTCTCCAATACTTGAGGTTAACATGAACCGAACACATCACAAGCTGTCAGCAAACTCTCTGCCAGCCACACTATTACTGTGTTGTGGCTGGTGAGAAACTGCTGGGAGAGAAGGGCATGGAAGTGCAAGTCTTAGGATAATCAGACCTTTTACTATTCATCACAGACCTCAGCAGAGCACTTATGGAAATAAACTTCAATGAAATAAAGCCTCAGCTTATTCGTTTCTTTTGTGCTGTTGTGCCAGCTTTAGTGGGAACCTGAAGACCAATTTCTTACTTCAGACAAAGCCCAGTGTAATTTGTTTTAATTCTATCACAATAGCCCCTAACAGCCAGTGTCTGAGCTGCATTATCATCTTCTGAACTGTAAAGCAAAGACGAGAATTACAGACTGCAGCAAATCCAACAAAGATCTTTTGTACAAATTTTAACTAGTTGCACTTACTCTCCTAAGTATTTTAACTCATTTCTTAGGTAACTTTTCCAAATGTTAGAATGGAAATTGATAGCAGAGCACAATGTAATTCAATTAATTTACCCCCCACTCCCAAACAGTGGACACCACAGAGATACTCACAGCGCTATCGAATTCTATGCTTGTAATCCCAGCATTACTACCAGAGAGGGACCCCTTGGGCTCACACCGATCTGCACAGAGAGAGACAAACAAAATTGAAGCAATGGATTAGAACAGACGCTGACACAAAGTGAACTATGATACGAGTTTGTTTAGCATCCCACCATAGCCCAAAGCAAAAATGTTTACCTCCTAAGACTTCCCAAAGCTTAACCCTCCGGTCCATGCCTCCTGTTGCGAGTAGCCGGGAGCCGGGGCTGAACTGCACTGCATTCACCTCCCCGTCATGTGCGTCCTGAGGAGAGAGAGGAACAGATCAGGCACTCAAAATAGAATTAGACCCCAAAAAACACAGATTAGAAAGCTATAGGACTTAAAGGTCATACAGAACCACAGGTGTAGATCTTTCAGCAGTATATAGGAAACAAAGCCACAGACTGAAACTCTGCCATAGCTGGTGGCTTACAGAGCAAACACATTGATCCTTATCTAAATCAAAAAACCAAAAGCACATAAAGAAAAACCCTAGCAAGGACTCAACAATGTTAATAAACTGCCAGAAGCCTTACAATGCTTCATAAGCTTAGGCTGGATAGTGTAAGGCTTTTAAGTTACACCAGAAAGAATATTAAGGGAAGGAGAGGACAGAAAACAGTAACAGGTGATACGCTGTAGAAGGAAACTAAGTTTTCATTTCTCCATCTAGAGCCAGCCATGGAACATGGCCCAATCAGTTCAAGCAACCACAGGACACTCAAGTCAGGCTTGAGTTAGGAAAGCCTGCTAGAAAATGGCATAACAGATTAACTGCGGTCATTTAGTGTACTGGTCATAACGTTACTTCATATTGCCAGCAGAGTTGTGACTTGGAATAGCAGCTTCCTTACAGAGAACTCAGGTTTAAGCTGTGATTCCTGTCTGCAGCTGCAGTGACACCCCTGCATCCCTGCTTTCTCACAGCTTAATGCTTTGAAGTTTGAGTCGGCCACTTCAGTGATTCTTAACTACTTACCCACACAGCGTTAGTACCACATTCTTAATTCATTTTCTGCATTCCTTTTTAAGTATTTTCAGTAACCGCTCTTTCAAAATCAGTTTTACTGGAAACTTAGTATTTTTTGTTGCTTGAACTTGGTCTGGCAGCTCATATTTAGGGTCATCACACTTCAAATCTGACCTTTCTACAAGCGCAGAAGAGCCATTCAAGAACAAATCTGGTCAAAGGTCTTGCCCAGAAACTATAACCAAGAACGATGGCTGAAGCAACTCCTCTGTCCTCCCAAGCCTGTTCTACTCCTCTCTCCAGAGGTGAGCCTGGTCTGCTCCCTGTACCTGTCAAACCTCTGGCCCAGGCTCCTTGCGGTCATTCCTGGAATGCTCTGCTGGACGTGGGCTCCACACACAGGAGCTAAAACTCAGCACAGATCATCTCACAGAAGGAACATGTGGACTCCCATGAAATGAGTAGCGACTTCTTTCTAATACCACAGTGCGAACCACACATCCCCTTCACAATGCTACGTTCTGACAGGCTCACGACTGCAGCTGTTCCTACTCCTGCTGCCAGGTCAGGAATCAGAACGATTAAGGGTAGGCACAGCCTGCTGTGGTTTGCCCCTGTCTGGGAAAGACACTGCACTACTCTTGAAAGTTCAAATAATGGTACAGAAGATCAGGAGAAAGGTGAAAACAACATAACCTCTCACACGGCTCTTGAAAACCTCGCACATATATTGTTGCCGTACCTGTTACCATGAAATCTACCAGGATTTACATCTGCTGATTAATTGTGCTTGCTGTGCACAATCAGAAGAGGTGGGCATGAACAACACCTCCAATCCTCCCTTGTCCAACCAGCTCCAGGCTGCCATTTAAGAGATAATGTTCTCACTGAAGGTAACATTGCTACTCTCTCCACCCCATCACCACCACCAGGGAAGATGGTAACAGGGCAGGCTAGCAACACATCAGCCTCCACACCAAATGAGCCTCCCTGTTACTCTGGATGAAACATATAAGGCATTTCTTATCCGTATCCAGAATCAGAGTGCCTGAGAAAGCTCAAGAAGAATGTTAAAACAAGTAGCTGCATTACAAGGTAACATATAACAATCTTTCATTCAGAAGGCAATGCCCTTCACAGAAAATAAAAGTTTGGCCTTGTGAGGCCAAAACCGCACATAAAGGAGGTCTCAGCTTGAAAACTTTAGATCACGCACAACTAATTAAAACACCCCACTACCACGAGCTCCTCTTACTTAGTTCTGTTGGACAACATTCAGTGCCACAACTCCCTTCACTGTGGAGAACTGGAACTGAATCAATCCAAAACTGTCAGCAATCTCTTCCTCAATCATAGCTCTACTACGGCATGACAGAAGAGGGACTGCTGGGAGCCAAGAAGGTAGTGGAGTGTAATCCCTCGTGCCCTCAGGCCTTGCACTACTCATCATCGACCTCAGTAAGACAGACGTCAAGTACACTGTCTCAGAGAAGCATTTGGGTGAAAAACTAAATGGGGTGCACTATGCTACCAAATCAAGAATTCCTTCTTGTTTGGCAATGTCAATGTCAACAGTCAGTCTCAGGATATCGGATCCCACACAGATAGGCTTCACTTCCTCCAAAGACAGTGAAAGGAACAGTGAAACGAGATTTCCTTCTCTACTTACAAAGACACATATGGCAGTAGTGGGCACTCTCACTTCTTTAGTGGCACCTGGATGTGGCTCTACATTATCCTGGGGAGCAGGGAACGAGGACAGAGAACGCCTCCTGAGACGAAATAAAGTAGAAATGTTTTAAAACAAGAAATGAATGCTGTTTCTCTTGAGTTCATCCAGATCTGTATCTGTCACTTAACTACACTCTACAGCGATTAAAAATGGGGGAAGCAGTTTTTAACTTGCTTTTATTCCGTCTTTCAAAAATTACATTTGCCATATCACTCTACATCACTTGTGGCTTTAGGTATTTCATTGCATGCCGGAGAAGTTAACTGAACTGATCACTGACCTCATTTCAGAGCAATCATTTTTTTTTTTCAACAAAAAAGAGAAACATGGGAATGAGTGCGACTGAGTTCAGGTGGAGAGACTGCAACTCCGTCATTCTGTCTAGGGAGACTCAACACCATGGCAGCACTACATCCCAGGCAACAAAGTGCTCTGTTCAAAAGCTTGGGCTGCACCATTTAAGCAAAGACCATCCACCTAATGCAGAGCTTAACTTAGAAGGACTGGCTCCAGTCTGGATACTAAGCACAGAACCCAACGACTTATTTTAAATAACCATATTAAAGGAGCAAAGTGCAGTGGAAAGTAAGAGCAAGCCCCATGTATTTTCTTCACAAGAAGGGGCTCAATGCCTCTCTAACTGTAGACAGTTTCTAGCCAGTGCTATCAACGTTTGCAATCTAGTCAGGATAATGCGCTGGGTTCCGTGTTACTTCAATGGAATACATTCACATGCTGGACTAAGAGCGGATAATGTTTTCACCTGGCAGCATCAGAAGATTGATGTCCCAAAAGGGGAGACTCAGACAGACTGGAGGGAAAGGTCAGAGGTCAGCACACGGCAAGATGGAAGAAACAGGAAGTTGAGGAGAACGAAAAAGAAAAAAAAAAGAAAGGCAGAAGCTAGAAGAAAGGCTGAAATTATTTTTTTGTATTCCCTGCATCACCAAGATTTTGGTGTACATTGAAACCAATATACAAAACAAAGAGGTGAAAGTGTTCTAACCTACCCAAAGATATTACTGATAGAGTCCAGAAGGCCTCCAGCTGGCTGGGAGAGTCGCTTACTGAAGGATGGGAGGACAGGTTTAAACCTCGTGAATAGCTTCTCCACATAAAGATCAACACAAACACATTTCATAGCAATAAGTCTCTGGAAAGACTCCCTCCCCTCAGACCCAGTCCAAAGACAGAACTCCAAAGGCGGGCATCAGTTCAAACATCACCAGTAACTACAACTCAGAACATAATTCATCAGTGAAGTGTCTTCAATTTCCCTCATCTTCCACACTGTAAATTACTGGGTTTAGATGTAACAGTCTGCCCAGTCCAAATTTCTAATCAAATTGATCCATGCTCTCACTTAACTACCTCTTACTTTCCACTCACTGCTACTTTAGAGGAAGAAAAAGATGCATTTAATCTAGGTGAAGGCACTCTCAGCATTTCAGCCAAATCAAAAACCCCAGCTATTTGCAAAGCCATGTTGATATCTTGTATAGTAACAGAGATAAAATACAACAAGCACTGCAATGCCCATTTTATGCCTAATTTGCTTTTAAACCTTTGTTTTTAAGATTGGACACAGATTTTTCAGACAGCAGTTTGATTTATTTAGAAGGGCAAAGGAAAACCGTAGCATACCACGAGCATGGTAACAGAGGACACAGCACATGAATTTCATACTGCTCTGGTGGAAGTACTAAACTCTCCTCCAGCTAAAGGAAGTGAAAAATAGTAGGTAACAATCCCAACACTGCTCCAACTCTTACACCCCTTGTTCCTCAATGATATGGTACAAAAAATCTCTTGCTCTACAAACCTGGCTGTCCGGCTGACAGCTCGCACTGGGGACGTCTCGTCGGCTGTGTCAGAGGTTTCATCCGCAAGCACTTCAATATCATCATCCCTGCTGAAATGAGAGAAACCACTTCATTTTCCATCAGCCAGAGCTTCCTGTGGGAACCACCCACAGGTGTATATGAATGGATGACGCTGTTCCAGGGGCTGTCAGTGTCTGCAACCAACCCTCACCTCAAACGACTTTTCTGTAGTAACAGGTAGGCAGGTCCAGACAACATAAACACTGATCTACCTGTCACTGCCAGAGGTACCACATTCACAGAATCACAAGGTTGGAAAAGACCTCTTAGACCATTGAGTCCAACCATTCCTATCAACCAGTAAACCATGCCCCTGAGCACCTTGTCTCCCCGTCTTTTAAATACCTCCAGGGATGGTGACTCCACCACCTCCCTGGGCAGCCTCTGCCAGGGCCCGATGACCTTTTCTATGAAAAATTTTTTTCTTATGTCCAGTCTGACCCTCCCCTGGCACAGCCTGAAGCCACTCCCCCTTGTCCCATCCCCTGTCACTTGGGAGAAGAGCCCAGCACCCTCCTCTCCACAACCTCCTTTCAGGTAGTTGTAGAGAGCAATAAGGTCTCCCCTCAGCCTCCTCTTCTCAAGGCCAAACAACCCCAGTTCCCTCAGCCGCTCCTCGTAAGACTTTCTCCAGCCCCTCACCAGCTTCATTGCTCTCCTCTGTACACGGTCCAGAGCCTCAACATCCTTCTTGGAGCAAGGGGCCCAGAACTGAACACAGGATTCGAGGCGCCGTCCCACCAGTGCCGAGTACAGGGGGAGAATCGCCTCCCTGGACCTGCTGGCCACACCGTTTCTGATACAAGCCAAGATGCCATTGGCTTTCCCGGCCACCTGGGCCACTGCTGCCTCATGTTCAGCCACTGTCAACCAACACCCCCAGGTCCTTCTCCTCTGTGCAGCTTTCCAGCCACTCTTCCCCTAGCCTGTAGCGCTGCATAGAGCTGTTGCACTCCAAGTGCAAAGGCAATTCAACAGGCAATGTCTGAAAACAAATACATGCAGCACCTAAACATCTTTTTTTTCTTAGCAGCAGCAAATTATACTCTTTGCAGTCAACAGGGCTGGATTTCTCCCTCTGTATTCATGTTAACAAAGCATCCTTTCCAGATTCTCTTCGCTACAGGCATTAGACTGCAGCTTGCAGCACGACCTACAGCTTTATAAAGACCCACCACATCCGAGCAAGACTTTGCTACAGAGTGAACTGTATTTGCTGGAATAGTTAGAGAACAGCAAACCCCAGAGTTATTACAACCCCAAATACAGGCGATATCCTGTTCTCACAGCACCTTTTTCACTGTTCCAAACAAGGAAGTATTAAAAAACAAAGCACAAGAGTTTGAATTTTCCTTCTCCACCCACACCAGATATCCTGATATTTCCTATACTGTTGCACTTCAGGTGCTGCTCCGTTAAGTACCAGGGACGTTTCAGATCACTTCACTCAGGTATTGCTGTACAACCAAACAGAGTATGAGGTTCCAATATATACACGCCGTAAGTTCATCCTGCCAAACTACTCCATTATCGCTAAAAGGTTTTTCCCGTTAGTCATCATGGGCTCTGACAGCCTGGTATTTTTTCCTTCAAAGATGATTTTTTTCCTCCACTGCTGATTCTGCAGGACAAACTATTTTTAAACACACTCTATCAACCTGATGCCGTTTGACTGAACAGGAAGTTTTAAATCCAGCATTTAAGTAGCAATAAACCAATTCCCGCCATCAGATAACACTCATCTGCAAAAGAAAACGATGAGACCATTTTTACCTCTCATTGCAGAAAAAAGCTGCACTTCAAGTTCTAAGATTTTTTTGAGGACAGTATATATGAAAAGGCTACAGAAATCATGCTCTGAAAGTATCAGGTTGATATTTCAATAAACGCTATCAAATTCTACTGATATTCTTTTTAAATCTAAAGCTTGAGCTATTTAAATAGTACATAGCAAAAGAACTTCCCACGTTAACATATTTAAGTGACTATAAACCCAGGCTGCACTCTTCCAGTGCACGTTTATACAAACAAACCCTCTAAAATTACGAAATCAAAAAGGAATCAAAAACATCTGTGAAGAAGAGTTTGAGTAATTTATAGAAACAATTATTTTCTAGGTTTCTTTTCAAAACGGCTTCTTTTTAGCTTCTCAGTGTCTCACATCAGATTATTATGAAACGCTGAGACACCATCATCACCACCACGAGAGGAAGTCAAATATTCAAGCTGTTGTGCTCCAGCTACCTCTGAGCTCAGCTTTAAGATAGCAAGGTCTCAATTTGGGTAATGGAGAAGAAGACAATTGACAGGGAAAGTGGCCACGGACATTACACGTGTATTTCCCCTCTCAGTGCAACATTATTTATCGAAGAAGTTAACATTCTAAGATGTTTTGAATGCGTTCCCGTCAAATAACGTGGACGAAAGGGATATTGCTGTTCTTAGGAGCTGGGAAGACTGTCCTATGGCTTGGGACTGTTCACGGGGCTGACACAGAGGTCAGCAGTAATCTCCTCATGGGGAGTCACACCTCAATAAGCTAAGGGAATGGAAGCATGCAAGTGTCTCTTAAAAAAAATGCAAAGCAAGTTGCACCAACTAGCCACACTGTTAATAGCGGTTTCAGTTTTCCTTTCCGACGCTACAAGCCCTCTCACACTCCCCTTACACGTGCCCTTCGAACCCAACCAGACTTCTGTGCAGGCTGTTTTCCAGAGCAGACACGTCATTCCTATCGCGTGCAAGGACATGCAACATGGAGACTTGGCGTGATTACGTGATGCCGATACAAAGATAACTGCTATCAAGGAAAAGCCTGCAGAGCGCTCAGGCACTGCCTCAGTGGTTTCCGTAACAAATGCAGCGGCAGATTTTCTGGAGCTGGCTAACACAAGTGCCAATAACCTTACCAAGCTGGTGCAAAGCACCTATACCATCAACCACCCACTTCAGTCAGGTGATTAAAGGGAGCAAACATGGCAGCAAAGAAGAACAAGAGGTATTTACCTCTGGTTTGCCAAGAAAGGTAACTCCACATCTAGCTACTTTTTCCCTACTGAACAAATCTCTCCCAATATCAAAGGGATCAATACATTTTCAACCAACTTAACTCACTCAGTACCCGTTCCTACAGGAAATCCTTGAACACATTCGTAGTCTAACATTCAAAAATGCATCTCCAGTGTGCATCGTTCCACGACTGAAGAACTATTTTTAAGATCAAAGATACCACACAACAAGTGTTCTTATACTGACATAAAAATACATATATTCACCCTATGAACCATTCTTAGGACTTTCAGCCCAAGCATCTATTTTAATTCGCAACAGAGTTCATCTTCTGGAAGTTCAGGTAAGGAGAGTTACTGTACATTTCTGACTTTACACCCAAGTTTAAACACCCCTCTATATCACCAAGCTTAAAAATAACAAAGATACTATTTATCATGCATCTGCCTAAAGCTGAAGCATGAAGAAGGCTATAAATCGAGACTGCTTACGGTTCAACAGGCAGGGGTTCTTTGGCAGCTTCTGCTAGCTCCTTCTGCAGCCTGGCTTGTCGCCTCCTAAGAAAAAGCGAGCAAAGTTGTTTTAAAACAAACTTCCTCAATCCCATTTCCAAAGGCTATCCTGCACAGTTTTGATGGGTTTCCTAAGATTAAAAAAAAAAAACCAAATAAAAATCTGACCACTGCCCCAATTTTAGCCTGCTTTTCAAGATACTCAGTGCAGGAGAGGCAGTTTTCTTACTGCAAATAGTGAAGGACAAGATCAATCAAGTGAGGCAACAAGGTGAACTGTGCCTACAGCCCTTTACAACCCTTCATGAATCTGAATTTGCTTGGAGTGCAAGAACTTGCAAGAATAATGATTATATTAGTAAAGAAAATAAAAACTGCCAAATACTACAAGACTTGTATTACAGCTCTTAGTCTCCAAGCATTCTTAGTTGCAAGTACTCTGAAGCAATTCAGAAGAATAAGAAATGTTATTATTTTGCAATGAAAAAAAACCATACAAACTTATTTTTGCAAGTTATGCATGGCTGTCTCATGGCAGTCACTCCTTTAAGCACAACACAAAAACCACTTAAGTTGGTTAAGTCAAAAAAGGATAAAACTAGGAGTAGCATCAAGATGTAATTCGAACAAAAGAAGTTCAAATCTGGTATCAGCCCCCCCAGTTTCTATCTGATTGATGATCTTCAGGCCATAGTTAAGTGTTGCTCAGGAAACAAACAAACACGTGTTCTTCATTTAAAAGACAGTAATGTTTTCACAAAGCCAGAAAGAAGAAGGAACGCAAAGTTCTGGACTCTCATTGTGTTTTGCAAGAGTACGGAGATCTTAAGAGATCAAAACTAACCCTCGTTTTATCCCATGCACTTGTAAGTATTAAAAAACATATCAGGAAGTAGTTTATCAAACAGAGGTCATCAGCTTCACCTTGAATCCTTTTCATTTTCTGCATTCAAACGATTGGCTTCTTGTGCTTTCTCTGCCATCCAACGCGAGACCAGCTCCTGGTTGTCTTCAGTAGTTTTCCTTAGTTTCTCCTCCAAGGCATTGAAGGTGATCTGGAGAGCATCATATTCATCTTTCAGCGTCTGATTAGCTCGCTCAAGATCTTGTAGCTTGCTACGCAATTCTTGGCACTCTGTTTCCAGTTCGGAGATCTTTTGCAAATATTCAGCAATCCTGGAATGGCAACAAAACATACAAAACAATACGGATCTCCTTTGGGACCCGCACCATCTTCTTTGTGCTTTTTGCACAATGCCTAACAAAGGAATTTTTAGCCCATGGCTAGGACCCCTAGAGAAAATCACAACACTAATAAATAACTCCACCAGAAGTCTGGATCAAATAACTCAACCACACAGATTGAAGTTCCTACTCACTTTGCTTCGTTCATCTGCATCTCTTTGTCCTTTTGCTGCATTTGGTTATTCAGATCAATTACAGACTGGGCCAGCTAGGGAGAGGAGAAAAATACTTTACAAAATGCAGGGATGCCAGCTGGGTAACAAACACAGAGCAGCAAGCAGCGAGAATTCAGATGAATCTAACATTACAAGCATGAAGCATACCTTTCAGGTCATTTTTCATAGCTTTCTGTACAGATCTGTTCACTGTCCCTATCACACAGGTCATAAATCAGGGAATCCACTTTCAAAAATTAGTTGTTAAAAAAAAGTCATTTTCCTTTCATATCTCACTCCTTACCCTCAGAAAGTTTCTTTATTAAAGTCACACCAAACTGAATACATATTAGAGAGAAATTTTGTTTTTTTTAAGTAGCAGGGGAAAAAAAAAATCAATACAGAAACTAAAAATTGCCAAGTAAGCAAACCAACAAATCAGTACTAACACCCAAGCAACAAATCTTCCCATTAGGATCGGGGCAGCCATTACAGAAGGCACGTAGCTCACATACTGTAAACATAGGTTTCATGAAGAGTCTTCCCACAAAGAAAGTTTCTGGAGTGCACAGGAAACAGAGAAGCAGAGGCCAACACTAGTGAGCTGCCGCTGCCAGGGAGCAGCTACCCGGGCAGCGAGCAGCAGTGAGCCCACCGCGTGCAGAGCCTCTGCAGCCCGGGAAGAGGGAAGCCTGAGTTTGGAGAAGAGCGCGTGTCTGCATAGATGGCTTAGGATACCAGGGCAGAGAAGGAATTCTCAGTTGGTGCACGCCTCCTGCAGAAAGCTGTGTCCTCTTTGAAAAGCTCAGAATTACTGATGCTAGAGCTTCTCCACAACTCCAGGAAGGTGCGATCAAAGGAGAAAAGCAACTTTTCTCAGGTCACTCCCACCTTCTCCCTATAAAAGTCTGCAGTACCATTCAGGTACCACCTCCTGGACTCATTCAATCCACTGCTGTGCTTTTTAAAAACCCAATTCTGCTAATCAAGTGTTCACAACTTCCCATCAAAAAACAACCCCCCAAAAAAAGAGAGCAGGTTTTCCTCTCTTACGGGCTCAATTCTCATAACTAATGAGACTTCTGGGCTCTCCACTGCATCAACATGGCAGAATCAGTACTCCCTTTTCGGTCTAACACCATGGCGCTTGCAATTTTGGCTTGTTCTTATTTTCATCTACTCTTACCTAGCAGTGGGTCTGCAAAGTGAGAGAGACAAGTGAAACTACACACCGACATCTAATCTCTCACTCTGCTCATTCAAAATCTTTCCAGCGCTGAACTAGTGGGCACGTGCCGCTCTGTAAACTGGATCAGGTCCTTTCTCCTCTAACAAAGGCAATTAAAAACTTATTTGTGAAACAAAATTAAACACTTTTTTAAAATCATGCTATGCTGACAACATCAGCTCCTATTTCCTGGCTGACAGTTTGAAAGGCCAACCAACTCTGGTTTATTTTAATCATCGACATGTGTTGCTTAAAAAGGTTGTATATGAAACAAGGAAAAAATGATGATGAATAAGCTTGTGAACATGACCTTAATTTTACCAAGGAGCCATGTATGAACCATACACGAGGGTACTTTCTAACCTCGCCACGTTTCTTATGCAGTTCTGTCAGCTCTTCTTGATGCTTTATCTTCAGCTGTGCCAGTTCCTGCAACTGAGCATCATTCCACGTACCATCGTGTCCTGGACTGGAGGTGGAGAGAGAGGGAGATGTCACAAACTACAACTCAACTGCTCCTTTCCCTCTGACCAGTCAGTTTTGGGACAAGCTGCCTTGGATTTTCTACTCTGCATCAAAGATACAAGTCATTCATTTCAAACTAAAGCACAGCTAGCTCCCCACCAACATAACTCTCACCAAGATTATACAGTACTAGAAAATGCCATTATACAGTACTAGAAAATTAAATTTACCGAAAACTCAGTTCACCCCCTCGTACATTTACTTTGAAGATGCTGGGTTTGTGCATTTCTTCTCAACCCCATCCAGTCCAGCCTCATCTCTGTGGTCTTCAACCAGAACCTAATTCCCATAAACTAAAGATGATTCAAGACAACTGCAGGCATCAGAAAGTTTTGGGGAGCTTTCACAGGGGTTTTAACTCCAGCCTCCCGGCCAAATGCTGACATTTTGCCTGCAACTCCTATAAAATCAGGAGTTCTTTCCTCACTAGCAATTGCACATAATAGAGTGAACTGTTTCTTTCGTAACCCAATGAAACACACTTAAAGCCCATCCAGTTCCACCCCCTGCCATGGCAGGGACACCTCCCACTGGATCTGGTTGCTCAAAGCCCCATCCAACCTGGCCTTGAACACCTCCAGGGATGGGGCAGCCACGGCTTCTCCGTGCAATCACAGGAACTAACCTGAGGCAAACATTGTAAGTGCTACAAGGCAAACAGATCAGAAGCTCATTCTGGTTCACCTCCCTGCTCTGCACGTGTGATAAATTACTCTGTCCAACACTCGGTCAGACCTTTCTGCACTGCATACTGTAAATTGAAACTTCATCACATATTTGGAGTTAGTTATAATTTTAGTTCAACAGATCTTCCAGTTTTTTTAATCCTAAGTTGCTGCAGTAACCTGGAAGTTATTTATGTAATGCATCAAACAATGGTTTAGGTTACAGCGCACATGACACAGAGCTGACTGACAGAAAAGGAATTTTAAATACCTGATCTCATGTCTGCTCTGCATGTCATATTTTTCTGCTTGAAGCTTATCAGCCAGCACCGCATGGAGGTCTGACTTCTCTAGTAGCTTGTTATCTGAAAGGGCAAAAAGTGCAATTAAGAAGACAATTAAAGCAAAACCAAATCCCCACCCTCTCTGACCAGCTAAGATCTAGTATCTTTAATTACTCTGACGCAACCAAATATTATGCAAGCCTACAGCACATTAGTCCATGCTCCTCTTTGATGTCAGCAGGCTAAGGCAGCGTTCAGCTACAGCTCCAAGAATTCCTTATTAACCCAGCTGCTGTGTGGGACCAATCTTAGGGAAGTTTAATAGAAAGGCTGCTCAAATGTATCGATATCTGTTAAAACAGAGGAGTTCAAAGTTCAGTCTCTGTATAGCCCTTCAACTGATAGCAAGAAGGAAAGCAGACCGGCCGGAGAATCACTCACATCCAACACTGCACATTTCTGCCGAAGATGGTTTGATTCCCCCTCTGGAACACACATCACCTCATTGCAAGCCGGCAATGTTAGGTGACCCCACTCCCACCTGGTCTGCTCGCAGCTCAGGTAGGATAAAGCGGGATGGGCAAGCAAGTGTGGGACAAACAGCACCAGCCCTGAAATAGGGCCAGATTTTTGTTATTCTAGGATTCTGTTGCTGTGGTGGGGCCATATCTGGAATACTGCATCCAGCTCTGGAGCCCCCCGCACAGCAGGGACATGGACCTGTTGGAGTGGGTCCAGAGGAGGCCACAAATGTGATCAAAGGCCTGGAACACCTCCCCTGTGAGGACAGGCCAAGAGAGTTGGGGTTGTTCAGCTTGGAGAAGACTCTGAGGAGACCTTATTGCGGCCTTATGATACTTGAAGGGGGCTCATAAGAAAAATAGAAAAAAACTCCCAGCAGAACCTGTAGCAATAGGAAAAGGGGTGATGGTTTTAAACTAAAAGAGGAGAGGTTTAGACTAGACATTAGGAAGCAATTTTTCATGTTGAGAGTGATAAGAGACAGGCCCAGGTTGCCCAGAGAGGTGGTGGCTGTCCTGAAAGTGTTCAAGGCAAGGTTGGATGAGGCTTTGAGCAACCTGATCCATAGAATCATAGAACTGTTTGGGGAGGGACACCTCCCACTGGATCAGGGGCTCCAAGCTCCAACCAACATGGCCTTGAACACCTCCAGGGATGGGGCAGTCACCACTGCTCTGGGTAACCTGGGCCAACACCTCCTCACCCTCACAGCAAAACATTTTTTCCTGAGATCTCATCTCAATCTCCCCTCTTTCAGCTAAAAAACTATTCCCCTCATCTTATTTCTGCACTCCCTGATCCCTGCCCCTCCCCAGCTTTCCTGGAGCCCCTTTCAGTACTGGAAGCCGGTCTAAGGCTTCCCTGGAGCTTTCTCTTCTCCAGGCTGAACAACCCCAACTCTCTCAGCCTGTCCTTATAGCAGGGACGCTTCAGCCCTTGGATCCTCTCTGTGGCCTCTGAACTTGCTCCAACAGCTCCATCTCCTCCTTATGCTGGGGCTTCCGGAGCTAGACAAGGGGCCGCAGGTGAGGTCTCAGAGACGAGCAGAGGGGCAGAATCCACACTCACACACACCCCCACACCCTGCTTTGGCCACAGCCCAGGGCACAGATGGCATTTTTCCCACCCCACGGCAGTGTCCCTGACATAGAATCATGGAATGGTTTAGGTCAGAAGGGACCTCAAAGCTCATCCAGTTCCAACCCCTGCCATGAGCAGGCACACGTCCCACTAGATCACGTTGCTCAAAGCCCCATCTGACCTGGCCTTGAACACCTCCAGGGATGGGGCAGCCACAGCTTCCCTGGGCAACCTGGGCCAGTGTTTCATCACGCTTCAGCATAATAAATTTCTTCCTAATGTCTAATCTAAATCTTCCCCCTTCTAATTTAAAATCATTCCCCCTCGTCTTATCACTCCCTGCCCTTGTAAAATGTCCCTCCACAGCTTCCCTGGAGCCCCTTTCGGTGCTGGAAGCTGCTCAAAGGTCTATTCGGAGCGTTCTCTTCTCCAGGACGAACAACCCCAACTCTGTCTGTTCTTACAGCAGAGGTGCTCCAGCCCTTGGATCATCTCCGTGGCCTCCTTTGGACTCACTCCAACAGCTCCCCCTCCTTCTTATCCCGGGGATCCCAGAGCTGGACACAGAGCGGAGCAGAGGGGCAGAATATACACACACACACGCGCGCTGCTTTGGCTGCAGCCCAGGGCATGGGTCGTGTTTTTCCCACCTCGTGCCAGTGTCCCTGCTATAGAATCACAGAATGGTTTGGATTGGAAGAGACCTTAAAGCCCATCCAGTTCCATCCCCCTGCCATGAGCAGGGACACCTCCCACTGGATCAGGCTGCCCAAGGCCCATCCAACCTGGCCTCGAACACCTCCAGGGATGGGGCAGCCACAGCTTCCCTGGGCAACCTGGGCCAGGGCCTCACCACTCTCATCGTGAAGAAATTCCTCCTTATGCCTAATCTAAATCTGCCCCTCTCCAGTTTATACCCATTCCCCTCGTCCTGTCACTCCAAGCCTTTGTGAACAGCCCCTCTCCAGCTTTCCTGTAGCCCCTTCAGGTACTGGAAGGTCGCTGTAAGCTCTCGGACCCTTCTCCTCTCCAGGCTGAACAACCCCAACTCTCTCAGCCTGTCCTCATATGGGAGGTGCTCCAGCCCCCTGACCATCCTTGTAGCCTCCTCTGGAGCCATTCCAAGAGCTCCATCTCCTTCTTATGTTGAGGATTCCAGCACTGGACCCAATACTGCGGTCTCACCAGAAGGAGCAGAGGGGCAGGATCCCCCCCGGACACGAGGCCCAGGCGGGGCCGCTGCTCCAGGCCCTCCCCCCTCAGAGCAGACATTTCCCCTCCGATCTCCCCCGACCCCCTCTCCGCCGCTCCCCGCCGCCCTCACACTGCGCGATCATCTCCTCGAAGGGCTGCCGCTGCACCCGGTCCCGCCGCCGCAGCTCCGCCGCCAGGTGCCGCTTCCACGGGGGCGCCGCGACGGCCCGCGGCCCCGCCGCCATCGCCGGGGGGGGAAGGGGCAGCGCGGGCGCCTCCGCAGCCGCCGCCACCGCCCTCGCCCCGCCCCGCCGCCGCCGGCCCCGCCCTGCGCGCCGCCGCGGGACACGCCGCACTCGGACCGGCGCCCGCCAGGCGATGAGGGCGCGGCCGCGGCGCCTCAACAGGAGGGACGGCGGGAAGCGCCTCTGTGAGGAGAGGGGCCTCACCACCGCCATCATAGCACCGCCCCCCCCGGCGCGCCCCGCGATGCCGCCATCTTGAGAGCGGCCAGGGGGTCACTAGGCAGCCCGGCCGCCATCTTGAGAGCGGCGTGCGGCACGACCCAGCCTGGCCGCCATCTTGAGAGCGGCCAGGGTGAGTAATGATCTAGCCCGCCGCCATCTTGAGAGTGGCGAGCGGCACCTGCCAGCCCGGCCGCCATCTTGAGAGCGGCCAGAGGGTCACCAGACACCCCGGCCGCCATATTGAGAGCGGCCAGCGGCACTACCCAGCCCGGCCGCCATCTTGAGAGGGGCGAGAGTCGCGATCTAGTCTCGGCCGCCATCTTGAGAGCGGCGAGCGGCACTACCCAGCCCGGACGCCATCTTGAGAGGGGCGAGAGTCGCGATCCTGCCCGGACGCCACTTTGAGAGGGGCGAGCGGCATGATCCAGCCCGGCCGCTATCTAGAGAGCGGCGAGAGCCCCGATCCAACCATGATTCCGCCCTGGCTGCCATTTTGAGAGCGGCGAGCGCCACCACCCGGCCCGGCGGCCTTTTTGAGAGTGACGAGAGCCACGATTCAGCCCGGCGGCCATTTTGAGAGCGGCGAGCGTCTCTCCCCATCCTGGCCGCCATCTTGAGAGCGGCGAGCGTCTCTCCTCATCCAAGCCGCCATGTTGAGCGGGCTCAGCCGCCCCTCAGAGAGCCGTGGGCCGGGCCCCGTCGCTCCTCTGGAGCGTCTGCAGCAGCTCCCTCCCCTTCGTGTGCTGAGCACTCCGGAACTAGACGGACACACCGGGCGGGGTCTGTCAGGGCGCAGCAGGGCCGAGAGTGCTCTCCCTTCCTGCTGGCCGCGCTGCTTTGGATGCAGGTCGGTTGCTGTGATTGATGTAGCTCGTCTTTCCTAACAACATGTGGAATGTTTTCATTTAAGCTGAAGCACAGTAAAGTCTCGTCTAAGCAGCTGCGTTTTTTCAAAGTTACACAGAACGTCCGTCTGAGAGCAGGTTTTCTTTACAACCGTGTTTTGTAGGTGTTGTTCCTTGAAGATGATAACGGATAACCTGTGCTGAACAGATGTTTCTTCTGGAATCCCTTCTGCTTGCAGCCTTTCCCTGTCTCAAAGGCAAGAGAGCTGGAGCCAGCTCCAAATCGGCAAGAGTTTTGATTGCTGCAAAGTTTCACATTTTCACATTAAAATTAGACCTTGAAAAGCAATAGAATACACATAAGATTTCTGGGAAAATTTATTCAGGTGCCTGTAGGTGGAAATAGATTCTGTAACCAGCCTTTGTCTCCCTGCACACGATTGATGGATCACTCCCATACGTCACCCAGGCCTGATAAAGGATGTTTGCTTTCTAAAACTCCAAAACGAGTCTTAGAGTTCTATTTGCCAGCGTTTTTGGTATCAGTTGGAGTGTGAAGAGTGCCTCCGGTTCACTAGGATCTCCTGGTATTTCTGCTTTTTAAAGGAGTAAATGAAAGAACCCCATGTCAGAGAGCTTAACTCATTGTGTATACGCATAAAGACTCTAAAAGAATAACAAAAGGTTTTGCCATTACGTCACCTCACAGAGCCAAGAAGTACCTGAGGCTTTGGTGAACAAACTGTGCCATGTGGAATGAGCCTTATGCTCATTCCTTTGCTTTTTGCTCTTAAAGTCAGATTATTAATGTGAATGAGCATTAAATAGTTACTAAAAGCTATACAGCTGGCAGAAGGGTGATGTACTGCCGTACACAACATAGAGAGCTCTGCAATACTATTTGTTGGGTGGCTTTTAGAATCACAGAAGGTCCTCAGTTGGAGGGAACCCACATGGATCATCCAGTCCAGCTCCTGTCCCTGCACAGGACAACCCCAACACTCACACAGTGTGTCTGGAGGACGTTGCCCAAATGCCCAAAGGCCTCTGAACTCTGTCAGGTGTGCTATGACTGCTTCCCTGGGGAGCTGTTCCAGTGCTCCGCCACCCTCTGGGTGAAGAACCTTTTGCTAATATCCAACCTAACCCTCCCCTGGCACATCCTTCTGCCACTCCCTTGGGTGCTATTATTGGTCACCAGAGAGAAGAGCTCGGCCCATCCTCCTCCTCCACTTGTGAGGAAGCTGTAGCCTGCGATGAGGCCTCCTCACAGTCTCCTCCAGTCTGAACAGACCAAGTGACTTCAGCCACTCCTCATATGCCTTCCCATCTAAACCCTTCACCAGCTTGGTGGCCCTCCTCTGGATGTTTTCCAGTACCTTAATATCCTTTTTAGACTGCGATTCCCAAAACTGCCCTGAGCGCTCAAGGTGGGGCCACACCAGTGCAGAGCAGAGCACCTCTCTTGACCAGCTGGCAATGCCGTGCCAGATGCGCCCCAGGACATGGTTGCCCTCTTGGCTGCCAGGACACACTGTTGGCTCATGTTCAACTCACCAGAACCCCCAGATCTGGCTTATGTTCAACTTACTCTTGACCAGAACCCTCAAATCTCTTTCTGCAGGGCTGCTCTCCAGCCTCTCTCTCACTAGTCTGTATGTTGCTGTGTCCCAGGTTGTTTTTCCCAAATCTCCACTAACAGACAACCTCTGCATACAGAGCATCAGTTACAAAGCTTTACCGAGTAATACGGCCACCCAAGGTGGTGAAACGAAGTGCGGTTTGGGGTTTTTATATAGGATTACTTGGAAAAATTATTTGGAACACAGCGTGAGCCTTCACTGTGCTGGCACATCCTGTCCAGCATCACAAAGAAAGCATATGTTCTCTGGCATATGTAAAAACGCATAACAGCTTGCTTCGTTGCCTTACTTTTGACCGCTTCTTAAGTAATGTGTTAGGCAACCATACTATTGTAATTTAATTGGAAACTGGGCAGGACTCATAAAGCTTTTTGTCTTGGACTACCTAAATTGTTTTGTTTTCCTTTTGGGTAAACAAATGAAGATACAATTATTAAATTGTATCAGAATAAAATAAATGATTCACTACATTATTACACCGGAGGAGAGTGTGCTGCCTGAGTTAATAATAGCTCAAGCACAGCTCTGCCTTATCAAGTACACAATGCACAAGGTTATGCATGTTCTCTATGAAACTAATTTGGCCAAGTGTAAGCACACAGCCTACTTTTTTTTCCTGCTTATACATCATCAAGTCAAATTAGATGTTTTAAAATTTAAAACTACTTGTAACTGTGAGCTTAAGTCTTAATTCTACAGATATAGTTACTCAACTCCTGAAGGGAAGTGCTAAAATTCATCCTTTCAGATCTTCTCTACGTCTTAATCCTCTGCAGAGAAAGAGGAAACCAAACACGAAGCATGAGAAAGAGGGAGAAGGCAAAAATATAGACATGCAGGGATCAGACTCAGCTACTCCTCTCCTTGGCCTTGATATAGAATCACCCCAAAAGGCTCTCACTGGCTTTGAATTGTTAACCACCTGCTTTCCTTCAGCCTCTCCTGCAAAATCCTTCAGCTCCTTTTTGGGAATAGGCTTTTCTCGCTAAAACTGGGAGAGAAAATAATTGTCCACCATTTCTTTCAGTGCAGCAGGGAAAAGAATCGGTGTGAGCAGAAATGGCATGAGAAAAAAGAAACCCAGAGAAAAGTGTGTCCTCAAGCATTGGATGAATTACTGGAAACACTGTAAGATTTACTGCTAGACTGAGAGTTCCGAGGGAAGGATTTCAATTAATTTTATGTTTGAATCTTAGAGAAATCACATTATGTTAGAGGTCCGTCTTTCTATTATCTCTAGTTTCCAGAGTGGGCAGCACATCCTGATCGATCGATCTGTCTGTCTGTCTATCTATCTATCTATCTATCTATCTATCTATCTATCTATCTACAATATCTGCTAATGATGCTTTTTTCCACTCCAATACAAAGTTCCTCTTTTTAAATTCAACTTAAGCTTCTGGCAATCTTTCCATTAGCACATGCCTGCTCCATTTCATCATCTGTCATCTTGCACTCCTTTTATATCATAGCTACAAGAACACACAATAAAAAGCTCATTCAGACTGAAATTGGCTCCTTTCTCCAGTCGAAGCACCTTTCTGCTACCACCATCATTAAAATCTGCCAATTTGTTCAACAGCCTAATTCAAGAATAAATATTTAAGACAACCAACAAAGTAATGATTTTCAGAAAACTCATACCACAGTGGAAAAATAGATTTTGTATCTCCAGTGAGAGCCTGTTGTATTCTACACCCGTAGAAGCTGAAACTTTGCTTCCCACAGAAAGCTTACTGTGGGTTTGGTAGCTGTTGTGTCCAGGGGAAAAAAGGCAAAGGAGAAAAGCCTTCTTAAGCAGACACTAGTACAGGCAAACACAGGGAGGTGATTTCAGGTGTCAGCAGCTGCAGAGGAAGAGATGCTTGCGCTAAGGATGCAAGATTGCATAGAGACACAGAAAAGGCTCATATCAAAATAAGTTATTGCTCTTCCTGCCGTGAGGGCCAGTTCTTTACAAGGTGGTGGGTAAAGGACTCTCCTGTTCACAGTGGAACCAGAAAGAACTGTCAAACGCACACTGTACTGGGCGCAGACTCTTGTATAAAAAGGAGAAATGCTGGGATTCTTTCTGTACACAAGCCTAGAATAGTTTGTGTTGGAAGGGACCTTAAAGCCCATCCAGTTTCACCCCCTACCATGGCAGGGACACCTCCCACTGGCTCAGGCTGCCCAAGGCCCATCCAACCTAGCATCGAACTCCTCCAGGGATGGGGCAGCCACAACCTCCCTGGGCAACCTGTATGCGTGGCCATGGCACATCTTCACCACTTCCCTACTACACAAGCTCATGCAGTCTGTGCTTCCTAGCTCCAGGGTTAAACACTCCACCACACTGAGCATGGTGTCCTCCTAGAGGTAGAAAATTACCCCAGGTTACCACAGTTGCTGTTTAATTACTTACAAATGAACAGGGAGGTGGAGAAGGAGCAATATCTAAGGGTAGTCCAAGAGTGTGTTAAGTTAGGCAGAAAGTGCCACTGAAGACAAAAGCTGTGTGCTGCTGTCCGTGCTTAACGAGGGTTTCACTCAGAGTCCTTGTGCCTGCCCTTTGTGTAAATTTGGAGCTCCTGGAAGGTGCTCTCCAGTTTGTGAGGTCTCTGTCGAGCTTCTGACTCCATTTCTGTTGCTAACAGCAAGCTCCACTCCAACACCTGCAGCAGCTGCGATTCCCATGCAGTCTCTGCAGGCTGAAGACTGCGGGTGTGCCAGCGAGCAGGTTTCCCGATCCAAACGCTCTGGATAAACAGGATGCTCTTCAGCAGTGATAAAAATGCAAGGTGCTGCCTCAGGCAGGAGGAACCAAGCACTTGGACACGGGCAGATCCATAGGAAAGGCCCCAGGGTTTGTACTGATTCACCAGCTGATCACAAGCCAGCACCAGCATCCCATTGCAAAAAGGACATATCCCATCTCAGAGATAAACAGGGACACCATCAGCAAGAGACGTGGAATGGACTTTCCTCTTTGGTCAGCAAGAGCAAGGCTTCTTGGGGAGACATGTCTGGGTTTAGCCAGCATGTTTTCAGACAAATCAAGAGTGTCCAAGTAGCAGAAATGACCAAAGGATATAGAAGAATTGACCCAGAGGAAAGATTTGGGCAGCTGGGGTTGTTTACTCTGAAGAGGAGAAGGCTGATGGGAAGCACAAGGGCAGTATGCAGACATGGTGTGCC
Source organism: Cuculus canorus (assembly GCF_017976375.1). NCBI lineage: Eukaryota > Metazoa > Chordata > Aves > Cuculiformes > Cuculidae > Cuculus > Cuculus canorus. Next base: position 2,883,002 of record NC_071409.1, read on the forward strand.
AGAAAATGTAGACAGTAACCTTATCTGCTTGTTCATCTGGGACAGGACTAGACTAATAGGGCTTAAATTCCACCAAAAAAAAAACCCCAAACCTGCAAGAGGTAAGCAAGATAAAGCTAGCAAAGCTCTGAAACAGACTGCCTGAGGAAGGTGAGAAACTGCCACCCTGGAGGTATGGGAGGCCAGTTAAAAACATAACTGTGAAGAATTTTGTCGTTTACCCTTTGCTGGCATGGTGAATGGATTGTGTGGGCCCCTTCAGGCCCCCTTCCAGCCTAATTCTTCGGAGATTCTGTTCTAATGGGGCTGTGTCATGATTGATGCTCAAGTGATGAAACAGATCCTTGCTCAAAGGGGGTGGAAGGGGTTCTGATGTTTCCCTTTGGACTGAAGCGTGGTGCTCCGATTTGGTTACTTCCTTCACTGCTTTCTGACCTAGAACCTGAACTGTTCCTTGACTGGGAAGATGGTGAGCACCAGTGTACTTCTCAAGGGCTAAATTAAATTCAAAGCTCTATTTTCAAATTAGGCTTTGTTTTGGGTCTTCGAGTTTACATTTGAAAAGAGGGAACATTTCCCACATCTGGTCCTTTTCTTTGTGCTTACAATCTATAATTGTGAAGATGCAAATTGCTGTAAAGAACAGAGCAGGCATAATTTCCGCTAACTCTTCATCCTTTCTATTCCAAAGGTCTGTTTCTCTTCCAATTTCTTTACTGTCTTTCCTTCTTCATTTTTCTCTTTCTGTTGGAGACATCTATTCCATTTCTGTTGGAGACAGCTTTTACTCACCTCCCTTCTGGATTGTCTCTCATCCCCCAAAGTCTCTTCTTGCTTTTCTGCAGCCTTTCTGTTCGCTGCTAGACCCTGCCTCCTTCACCCATTCCCAATTGCTCGTTCCTTCCTGAGCTCGACATTTACCAGCCTGTTGTGTGCCAACTTTATCTCTATTAGTTGTGATGTAATCTAATGCTTTATGATATGAAAGATTCATTTATTCTGTATGTAATCTAGTCCAGACCTTGGGGAAAAATGCAATGAAGTGTTAATAATAACTGTAATGTGTGGCATATTACTGTCCCTGGCACAGAATGGTTTCATCTAAGTATAATTACTGAAGCACAGAACTGTTGAGTCTGGATGGGCTTCTGGAGGTCATCTAGTCTGATCCCCAAGCCTCAGTAAACACTCATGGCTTCATGATGTTTCCTGCAACACTGGATTTTGAGACTATGGTTTTGGTTACAGTTCTCAGAACCTGACAGAAGAACATCGGTTATTTTTGATACGTTGAAGCCCTTCCATGTGTTTGCAGCAGCTGAGTGTTTCCAGGCAGAACTTTTATTCATCTTTAGAAACAGGAATCAGGAAAGGAGAATTGTGACAAGAATAAACCATGGCTACAGTGAAGACTGGATTCATACATCAGACATTGTGAACCAGCAGATAGTTCTGCACAGCGAAATTAATCTCTGCATGTCTAACGTACCTTTTGTTTAGCTGACGTGGGAGCTAGTACAAAAATGGTCGGTAAATACAATTAATAAAACAGGACAATGGTAATGAACTGAGAGCAGAAGTTCAGGGAAATTTAGTGATGCATAATAAGATAAAGCATTATCTCATTGTCCATCAGAAAAAATACAGCAAATTACAGTAGGTAAAAACAAATCTTCCTTCTGTCAACTGGGGATTCAACTGGGAAAGGATTTCTGAGAGAATTCAGAGCTTTAGCACAAATGCAATCCTAAAATACTTCTTGTTAAAAGCCATATTTGAAACAACATCATGCACACTGTGGAATAAAAAAGATGTTTTTCCTATTCATCTGAATATAAACCCGATCTTCGCTTGTACATGTAGAAAGAACATCTTGTACTTCTACACCTCATACCTTTTCTACACCAGGGAAATCTGGCACATTGAAATTACTTCAGATTCTGGAGCACTGGAGGCTCCCTCCATGGGCACTTGAGGAACCTCTGGGGATATGAGCAGCTGTGGGGGGACAGTTCCAGCTGTGCTCGGCTCTTCCTCCAGCTGTGCGCAGAAAAGAGGGAAAGTCAGGGACCCCTTCAGTAAATATCTCAGCTCCCACAAAACCAGCATCACGCAGATGCAGCAGATATACATTATGGCACCAAACCATCAACTCTTACTGCAGAAGCCTTCAGCATCACGTAAACATCCCTAATGCACAGTCCTGCTGCTGCATCTCTAGCTGATGTTGTCGTCAAAGGATACAACAAGTAAGGGTAGAGATGGAGTATCTTTAGCAAATGTCCTAGAGAAGAAAGTGCAGATTTCTCTTAGGCAGAGATTAGGGAAACAAGAAGGTAAGTATTTGGATGTTGTGCATTTCCAACCAGTCTGTTGCCATCTGGGGCCACTGGTTAGATCATCTCTGGGAACTGCCCCGGGCCACTTTGGTGAGTCAGCTAGCCCTGACACCCCCAGTTCAATCACACACAACTATCCAAGCCTTGAAAGTAATAAAAATTGGGAGTTTTGCCTTGGGGGAATCAATTAATTTTTGGACAATAAATCCCTTCAGTCACAATGTGGACTAATTTAACTGTGCTGTCACCAGGACAACAGAAAATTGTGGTGAAGATTTCAGGAAAACTTACATTTTAAAAACAGATGAGACTAAAAAATTAGTTTTAAGCTGTATAGAAAAAGAGTGCTTGGCCCCAGCAGGCGTCTGAGCAACATCGATTCTAACAACATCAAAATTATCCCGTTGCTATTTTGGAGTGACTAACTCATCTTCATTTGTTATTTTGCCTTCTGTTTTCCCTCTCCCTTGAGCTGTTTCTCGTAAGACCTTGCCTTTACCAGGAAGGAAATATATAGCCCACTTTACATAAAGCTTTATCAGTGCCATGCGGTCGTTTCGCAGTTGGGAAGACAAGAAAGCTCATGTTAGATGCATCAGGTGCAGGCAGGAAACAGGCTCTTACAAAGTTGCTGTGTTCTACAACATTACATCCTGTAGCTGGGAACTTGGAGCGTTTTTGACAGCTGGGTCTCCATGGAAATAAGTGCTCTAAGACTCCAGCTATTTTAAGAACTTAAAAAAAAGGATGTGGGAAGGTTACGGATAGGTAATACATCTGGGGGAAACCAGTGAATTCTTGCACAATTCGTACCCTTCACCTTGTGTCTTACAGTAACGGAGACTGCAGGAAAGTGTGCCTTGTTAGCCCAGAATCAATCATGTAGGAATCATAGAATCATAGAATAGTTTGGGTTGGAAGAGACCTTAAAGCTCATATAGTTCCAACTCCCCTGCCATGGGCAGGGACACCTCCCACTGGCTCAGGCTGCCCAAGGCCCATCCAACCTGGCCTGGAACACCTCCAGGGATGGGGCAGCCACAGCTTCCCTGGGCAACCTGGACCAGGGCCTTCCCACTCTCAACATGAAGAAATTCCTCCTTATGTCCAGTCTAAATCTGCCCCTCTCCAGTTTATACCCATTGCCCCTCGTCCTATCCCCACAAGCCTTTGTGAACAGCCCCTCCCCAGCTTTTCTGTAGCCCCTTCAGGTACTGGAATGTTGCTATAAGGTCTCCTCAGAGCCTTCTCTTCTCCAGGCTGAACAACCCCAACTCTCTCAGCCTGTCCTCCTATGGGAGGTGCTCCAGCCCTCGGATGATCCTTGTAGCCTCCTCTGGACCCGTTCCAGCAGCTCCATCTCCTTCTTATGTTGAGGATTCCAGAGCTGGTCACAATACTCCAGATGAGGTCTCAATAACTCCAGATGAGGTCTCCAGATGAGCATAGGAGCAGAGACAGCAGCAGCAGCCTGCATTAAGTCCCGGGTTCATCCCGTTCAGGACACAGGCAGTAAACCCAATAGATATCATTTTACAGGTTTTATGACAGAAGGTGAAACCAAACCAATCACAAGCACAAGGCTTCTTCATTAAATTCAGTTTTCTAATATTCACATCTGGGAAGGTCCCATTGTTGGCGTTATCAGCTCTACCGGCCCACGGTACAGGTGGCCTTACTCTAAAGACAAGTAACGTGGAGTGTCCCACTACTTCTTCTGCACTATCCGCTCTCTACCCCTCTGTCTAAGCTGCTCACCTTGGAACTGTCTCTTCTGCAGAGGCCTCGGAAAGCTCTTTTCAGAGCCTTCTTTTGAACATTTTCCGCTTGCAAAAAGTGTGGTGGCATTTGCCATTGTTTCTGTCACAGAGAATAACTCTGACTCGTTGGAGCTGCAAGTAGTTCTTAGCCAGCTTTCAAGCTGTGTAAGTAACGTGTTTTTAGCTTGGGAGTAGTCATGCAATTTTTTCTGCTGGAAGCTTCACAGAGAGGTTTTCTTCTCCCTCAGCAATCTGCTTCTCTAAAGGACAGGCCAAATCAAGTACCTGGATGTTCTATTACGTCTTAGTAAGTCCAGTGTTCTCAAATTCTGCTCATCTGCAAATCTAGGCCAAATTTAAGCAGTATTCCCAATTAGCATTTTTTTTTGGAAGAAGCTATCCTGCTGTTATTTTGGGAACTTTGGAGAATATACTTTCTTTTATACAGTTTAGTCAGTGGATAAACACTAAGATCACAGAAAGTCTGTGCCTGTCTCATTATTGAGGAGCTAAAACTGTTTGTAGAAAGTCCGTCACATTTCCACCTCCAGACATAGAGCAACACGCCACAGAATTAGTAGGAACTGACCTAACTCTCCATACTGGGCAGAAAGCTCACCTGCTCCGGAAAGTTTTATACCGCAGCCATACGAAGTCTGGAATTTGGAACAGAAAAGTGAAAAGGTCCGCAGAGCCAGGGAAATACCACAGCTTTTGAATTATGGGGATTACACTGAGAGGATTCTGCTGAATAAAGGAAGAGGGATGTAAGCTCATGGCCTGTCTTGCTGACTGGTAGGTTAGAAAGCCAGGCGTTTCAGCAATGATGCCTTGAAACTGCTACCTGCACGGCAGAAATACCTCTCTTTTAAAAAGATTTCTACTTTACTCTTCCTCTCATTTTCACAAGCCTGTGCTTGGCCTCTTCTGCTCTGGTAAAAGGACTGTAGGTTTTCTGTACTCCTACAATGAGTAACTGTACTGCTACCAGGGGCTACAACTTTTAAACCAGCTTACCCAGGAGGGGTCTGTGCACATGGATGAGTGCGTCCTCCGTCGCGATATTGCAGCGGCATTGTTGTATTTTCCCTGCGCTCCTCAGTGCCTTCTGGGCAGAGACCACAGTCACTGTGCGAGCTGGTGGAACACCCAACTAAAGCTGAATCATCTAGCAGGCAGCTCTGAGTTTTCAGTAAAGAATGATCAGAAAGGTGACTATTTTATTATTTTTAGGTAATCAACATGGAAACAATAGCAACAGTTAAGTCACAAACAGTCATAACCTAATTGTAACCACAGCATTAATACTTAACATGAATATAACAGAAATTACAAGTATGTTAACACTATTCATTCTCAGTCAATGAACAAAAGTGTACAGTAAGGTCAGCATTAATCTAGTAAGGATGCTACAAAACCAGCTGGCCAGTGTCCTTCAAAAGCAGCGTGCTTGCCGTAAGACAGGCTGGAATGACTGCTGTCCCTCCAGGCAGCCGATCTCCTGCGCTGCCTATGGACACTGCCTGATCTCACCCCGTTCTGCAGGTCCCCTGACATTTCCCTTTGTTTGTCAGGGGTACAAAAGCATTACCTGCTAGAAAAAAAACCCAGAGCTATGGTGCCATCAGCATCGGCCAGCCCTTACACTGTGTGAATAATGCACCTGTGCAGCCTGGGAGCTCAGCTAGAGGCAAAGTCGGCTCCCTTGGCAGTGTGTGACATTCATCTCTATCTGCTATCTGCACTCTATTCCCACCCTCCCTTAACTCCTTGCTCCACAGATAGGTCATGCTTTTGGAGCTGTACCGCTTTCAAAATGCTTTCTTTTACATATCACTCTTGAATAGGAATTCTGTAACACAGAAATACAATTTTGCTTTTGTAGGAAGGAGGTTCTTTAAATACACCCCTTCCCTCTCCTGGGCCTTATACCGTACCTTCCTCATTTTCAAAACATTCCCTAACGCATGTACTTAACCATCTGCCTCTGAACAGTAAGTACCAAAGTGACACTATGAAAGGCTGACTTGCATTCAGTATTTGTGGTCCTGGTGCCTCGTGGTCTGAGCAATGTAGGATAAACTCAGCTAGAACACTGTCATAATCATAGAGAGGGATATGCCCTCAAAAATACCCCCCACCCCAGGGTTTTTGGAACCAGACCGGAGGACATCAGTGTGAACAAAGCAGTAATCTCCATCTTTCTTCCTTCCCATGAGGATTCCTCCTAGGGTGCCATCTGCCATGGTGTTTTCACTGTAGAGACAAGAGAAGACATCAGCTTGTCTATTGTCAATTATTCTAAAAGTTTTCAGGCAGAAGGAAAAAAAAAACCTCTACAGCTTGCTCAAGTGGGCTCTCTTTTTCTCCCAAACCCATTTATTAAGACCTGTTCTGCTCCTCCTCATCCAGCTCATGACATTCTGGGGGAAAAAAAAACCCAACCAAACAACCCAAAACTCAACAGCAAATGCTCTACCAGCCCAGAAAAGTAGATGGTTGATTATTTCTGGAGAGGGTTCAGTAATGTTTTTGGACACCACTGTCCTAAGTTGGGATGTGTTTCTACAAGGTAACTACTTTTAATCATCTTTTATTCATTACAGCAAAGCAAATCTGTTAGCCATTTCTGTAGATGTAAAACTGAAAAAAGGGAGATTGAGATGAGATCTTAGGAAGAAATGTTTTCCTGTGAAGGTGGTGAGGCCCTGGCCCGGGTTGCCCAGAGAAGCTGTGGCTGCCCCATCCCTGGAGGTTGTTCGAGGCCGGGTTGTATGGGGCTTTGAGCAACCGGATCCAGTGGGAGGTGTCCCTGCCCGTGATGTGGGGGTTGGAACTGAATGGGCTTTGAGGTCCGTTCCAACCCAACCTGTTCTATGATTCTATGTGTGCTGTCAGGCCAGTTGGCTCATTCTTGGAAACAATGCAGCATGCACCAAACAATTAATCACAAAGTGGCTGACTATTTGCATTCCTCTTCTGGCCATCAAGCTAAAACACTCCAGAAGCAAAGACTTCATGCCAAACTAAGGCTGTGGTTTCACAACACAGTATCTTCTGCAGCAATATTACTGCAAGATACTCCCTCGCATGCCCTGCTCTGCAAGCCCTCTAGGTTTGTGGGACCGTGCTCTCAGCATGGTCAGGAAATGCAGAGTGAGAGCACAGTGACTAAGCCAGTACTACTCTAGCATTCTGCTCCGACACCACAGTCTAATGAAAGTTCCACCCTGCCCTATTCCCACAAGTAACACACCGGTGTAGTTGTCCTGCCAACTGGCCCCTCTTCTGTCCGATGCTTCCCAGAGTGTGGCAGCTCTGAACTGTCCCGATAGTCTCGGCCCTTGGGGTTCTGCATGTCCAGCACTGCCCGGCTCTTCGAGGGAAGGGGTGGCTTGTTTTGCTGTCCCTGGATGCTTGGGCTGACCTCAGACCTCGACGGCTTGGCCAGTTTTTTGAGTGGTGCTGAGTTTTCTAATGACATAGTCATCTTTGGTTTGCCTTGAGTCTTTTCACCTACATTCTTTTCTTCTGATTGGCTGGAGCAGGTGTAGGACCGGAATAGCTGTGTGGGGACCAGGAAAGGTGGTGATGGTTGTTTGCCGGAGGTCTTGCTGCTCTCAGGATCCTGTGATTTTGTGAGATGAAAGCTCTGATCAGGCAGTGGCGGCTGCTCTTTTCGTGAGGCCTTGAGGTAGTCTTGCTCCTTCTTTGCTGCCGCCTTGCTCTTAGAGCCCATGGAGCCATACAGTGGGTTCTCAAACATCTCTGGCTTTTGCTGTCCTTGCTCCTGTAGCAGAGGTTCTGCTGTGGTTTTCCCCAGTTCAGGTGGCCTACAGTCATCAAAGCAATATAGAAAGGGGACTGGTAAAGGGCAGGCAACAGACACTGACTGATATAAACAGAAAAGGAATAAGAAATTAAAATTAAATTGTGTGTGCAAAGGGGTAACGATAACAAACTCAGGGGAGAGAACACAATTGTGTATTGTTTTTTCTTTGTTTAGTCATTATTAACATGATAGCTGAGAGCAGATTATGCATTGTACTGTGTAAACTCCCTGCCGGACTACAGTCTTGTCAGAGTGGTACTTGTCTTCTCTTTAAACAGAGATAAGACACTGGGCCAAACTCTGCCAAGTGCTTTGATGGCTTTGTGAAGTGCACAAATCTGAATTTAAATATTAAGAACAGTCCTCAGATCTGGAAGAGAGGATTGAAATGGTTGTCTAGACAGTTACCGTAAGAGCTCTCGCATTGCACTGTAGCATTTTACAGCTAGATCAATCTCTTGGCCCAGGTGGCCAAGAAAGCCAGTAGCATCTTGGCTTGTTTCAGAAACGGTGTGTCCAGCAGGACCAGGGAGGTGATTCTGCCCCTGTACTCGGCACTGGTGAGATGGCACCTTGGATACTGTGTTTTGTTTTGGGCCCCTCACTATAAGAAAGACATAGAGGTCCTGGAGCGTGTCCAGAGAAGAGCAACGAAGTTGGGGAAGGGGCTGGAGAACAAGTCTTATGAGGAGCGGCTGAGGGAACTGGGGTTGTTTAGCCTGGAGAAGAGGAGGCTGAGGGGAGACCTTATCACTGAATACAACTGCCTGAAAGGACCTTGTAGAGAGGTGAGTGTTGGTCTCTTCTCCCAAGTGACAGGGGATAGGATGAGAGGGAATGGACTTAAGCTGCGTCAGGGGAAGTTTAGATTGGACATTAGGAAAAATTTCTTCACTGAAAGGGTTCTCAAGCACTGGCAGAAGCTGCCCAGGGAGGTGGTTGAGTCCTCATCCCTGGAGGTGTTTAAAAGATGGGTAGATGGGGTGCTTGGGGGTATGATTTAGTAGTGGACAGGTACAGTTGGAATTGGTGATCTCAAAGGTCTTTTCCAACCTAATGATTCTATGATTCTTGCTACCAATTGCACACTGTATTCCTAGGGAAGGGATAAAACTCCTTAATGCACCCAAATGCACAATATATAATTAACAGTTATGTTCTGTAGGTGAGACAATCATTGTGCATTCACAGCTGAGCCCTTTGGATTGAGGCTCAGACTGTACGATAGGATAAAGGAGGGTTCCTGGGTTTTGTATATCTTGACCTGACTTGGCAAGGCTTTCATCTGAAGAACCACCACGATACCTAGAAGATAAGCCACAATATCACTGAACAATGAGAGTCAGGGGGAATCACACACGTTCTTTGTGTATGTTCAAATGAGTTGTGTTCCTTTCTTCAAGTTATTTTCCAGAAGTCAGTACATGCAGGAGCAAAGAGCTGAGAGCGTGGGGAAGCATAGTCAGGTACAAAACAGACTGCGGCAGTGCTTGCAGCTCCGACTTCTGCAAGTCCTCGCTCAGAGAGTGCCACATACATTTATCAGTGAACTCTTTAATCAGCAGGTCGAGAAAGGTGATTCTGCCCCTCTATTCCTCTCTTGTGAGACCTCATCTGGAGTCCTGTATCCAGTTCTGGAATCCTCAACATAAGAAAGAGATGGAGCTGTTGGAACGGGTCCAGAGGAGGCTACAAGGATGATCAGAGGGCTGGACCATCCCGATACAAGGACAGGCTGAGAGAGTTGGGGTTGTTCAGCCTGGAGAAGAGAAGGTGACCTTATGGCGACCTTCCAGTACCTGAAGTGGCTACAAGAAAGCTGCGGAGGGGCTGTTCACAAAGGCTTGTGGGGATAGGACGAGGGGCAATGGGTATAAACTGGAGAGGGGCAGATTGAGACTGGACATAAGGAGGAATTTCTTCACCATGAGAGTGGTGAGGCCCTGGCCCAGGTTGCCCAGGGAAGCTGTGGCTGCCCCATCCCTGAAGGTGTTCAAGGCCAGGTTGGATGGGCCTTGGGCAGCCTGAGCCAGTGGGATGTCCCTGCCCATTGCAGGGGGGTTGGAACTGGATGGGCTTTAAGGTCCCTTCCAGCCCAAACTATTCTATGATTCCCATAACCTTAGCCCGGACTCAGAAAGCAGCTGTCACTGTGAGGAGGAGAACAAGGACACCGATTGTGTACATGCTCTAGGGTGGAGGAGCCTCATCTCTTCGCTAAATTAGGTAGGGATGGGATATTTTTGATCGCTGGATGGAAATTCTGCGTCAAGACTTGTGACAGATGCAGTGCATGGATGCAAACTTCTATAACAAGGGGGACATTTGTATATAAGTGTGAGGAGAAATTCTCTTAAAGTACTTCACATATGACATGCTAAGGAGCTATTCTTCTCATCCAGTGGGAAGAGTTATGCCACACACTCTTCCCTTTTCCTCTTTGATACTGCAGTCAACTCTGTAGTCTTCTCCTTCTCTTGGTAGAGAATTATACATATATTTAGCTTTCCTTTCACAAAAGGCTAATTCTCTTTGATTCTGTGATGTCTGAACTTGTGACCTTCACTTATCTTTTTCTAATTCTAGAGATAAAAGGCCGAGAGAATACGCTGCACCTTGAACTCCCTTGTCCAGATAATGAAGTAGTGACTGTGCAGAACGACAGGAGGGACGGGATCAGCCCCGGGTCAGAACTCACAGGTACTCTTGAGTCCGACTGCAAAGGCTTCTGTTTCCTGTAGGCTGGAGGGATAGTTTTGGAGACAGAGGTGACAAGGAGGGTGATGTGGAGGATGACTGGCTCAGTCCCATCACGGAGGTAGTCTCTTTGGGCTGCTGCTCGTAGCTCCAGAGAGAAGGTGGCTGGTCTGGTGAGGGTATCTGCTTAAGCTGGCTGGTTGCAGAGGGCTGCTGAGAGAAAGCAACCATCCCCAGGTAGTTGGGGTTGCTGATGTCTGTGGGAGCGGAGCTCCTGAAAAGAACAAGTATTGTTAGGAAGATACATATACAAATATATATTTTTTTTTTGTCTCCCTGACCAGCTACAAAGGAGTTAGTGTCCACCGAGTGCTTAAATTCAATACCACCTACTTTTCTTTTTGGTCACTGTTGCTTTAGAATCAGAGAATAGGTGGGACTCCTGTTAGCGTCTCCCTCCCTGGGTCACTGGAGAGGAAGCGGCTTGGTCAAAGCCACCTCCCCCAGCCCCAAATAGTTGCTGTGGCAGCCGCTTCCATTCCCAGGCTGCAAAGAGCAGCTTCTGCAGCTACTTAAGAGGGGCTTTTACAGGTTTCTGGGTCCAGCACTTCAACTGGCAGCTGCAGCAAGACAGGTGCAAGCAAGAGGCAAATCCCAGCACTGGGCAGCATTGCACGCTGTGGGAATATGCTGCTGAACAACAGGACAGACCCTTGGCCTTTTGAGGTTTGCCCATCTAGGGTAGCAGGCAGAAGGCAGGAAGCTGCCTGCAAAGAAATGCACCCTTGAAAGCAGAGGGACAGGACGGCGTTACCCAGGCACACCCTAGGGCTCTTCGAGAGGAAAATACAGGCAGTTCGAGCATAGCTTCCCACCCTACGCTGGCAGAGGTAGAGCAGCAAGATTACCGTAACATATCCTCCTTTCCTGGGTTGTCTGGAGAAGAGGAAGCACTCCCCCAATAGCGAGCAACGGCTGCTGCCTCTCTGGCCATCAGATGAGTAGATTTGGACTTTCTGTTGGAAATAAAAGGGCCCTGTTTAAGCAGGGTGCAGGACCCCAGTCTGACTGATGCATTCCCAGCTTTTGAAGCTTTGAGCACAGAAGCAGTGACTAGTCCTGAACAGAGAGCCCCAAAGGCAGCTTCCAGCGCTCACCATGCCTATCGACGCTGCTCCCACAGCAAGCCCAGCTTGGTGTTTATTGAGCCAACTAGTTTTCTGCAACAGACTTACCCACTTGCCCTTTACCTGTTAGTCTGATCCCAATCTTTGCTAGGCTCTAAGTTGCTGATGTTCTTTGATTTCTGCCCGATGATTTCGTCACGTTCAATCTTGACAAAATCTGAAGGAAAAAAAGGCATAAAAGATTGTTTTGGCAGCTTCAGACACCGTTTGTCTAAGTTTTCTGTGTTACTGCTTGCATAGAGGCATCTATCTTTGTCTCTTAGAAGGACAGACGGTTTTAAACAGCTGTTGCTATTATGTTTTCAACTGCCCACTCACACCTATTGTGTTTTGTTGACACAGGAAGAAGTATGAATCTTGAAATACAAAGGTCACGATCACCCAAACTGCCACATTTTACCACCTAAAATAACAGTAAATGCCATGAGGCTGCTTTTGTACTCTGAAAGAGAACAACAGGTAGCAAAAGGAAAATAGGCAAGGGTTGTGATCTTTTAACTAATGAACGCCCCTTGAGAGCCTCACACATTCTTCACAGAAGCTCCCCAGGGTGACTGGAGCAGGGAGAGCTTTGGCATCTTATCATATAGCCACTGAAAGTGGAAACCAGTTATCATCATTCAATAAAATCAGTATCAGTGACAGACAGGGGGCTCCCTCAGTCTGCCGAATTTACTTGAATGATGAAAAAGAAAAACCCAAACTGAACTGCTGTGTCTTTCTGAAAGGGTACAGGTATACTCCTGAGAACTAACAATACTCATGGATCCTTCCCATCAGCATCAAACACTCGTGCCTCTTGAGGGCTAAAAGCATCACAAGGATAATTTTCAATTCCTTGACGTTATCCCTTGACGTTATTCCTTGAAGTTATCAGAAATCTTTGGAGATGGATATTGTCTAAGGTGAGCATTGCAGAGATGATCTCGTTCCTTACCATACAGTTTCTCTCTCTGTTTTCCTTGTGATGTTTGTAACTTGATTTCACCCTGGAAGATCCCTGTTTTCTCACCATGGTGTGTCAGCACAGTATGGATAGGAGCTAAGGATTCTGTTGCTTCTATTCTCAGGGCAATGCAGCCTTCCCCTAAAAGACAACAAGGAGACAACAAGCCTGGGACTGAGAAAAAAAAAAAAACCACTGAAATCTCTTTCTTATATCAGTCATCTACTGTCACTGTGCCTGAGATTACTGGAGAGAATCTGCTTCAGATCACAGTAAGGGGTGTAATATCCAATAAATTAGAGAGGGGCAGATTTAGACTGGACATAAGGAGGAATTTCATCACAATGGCCCTGACCCAGGTTTCCCAGGAAAGTTGTGGCTGCCCCATCCCTGAAGGTGTTCAAGGCCAGGTTGGGTGGGGCCTTGAGCCCCGGATCCAGTGAGAGGTGTCCCTGCCCATGGCAGGGGGATTGGAATTAGATAATCTTTAAGGTACTTTCCAACCCAAACCATTCCAGGATTCTATGATATCTAAAGAAATCAGGGGTATTCATGTCCCTTCTTCACGTATGTGTGAAAGAGCATTGCAGACACCCATGAGTGTCCACAGGGTTCTGAGCTTCCATCGCTGGTACGGAAAACATAAGCCTACGGCTGCCATGTCAATTTATGGGATTTCAGCAAAGAGCCTTCTTTGGACAAGGACTGCAGTCTCTCGCTGGTTAGAATTTGGAATCAACTGGCACTGTCAATGACTTTTCTGTATCCAGGAGAAATGCATCAAGTAAGTGCAAGTGAAACACGATTCGCACGTTCTGAAGAAAACAATTTAAACAGACTAACTCCAGATTTAATTCCTGTGGAGAACTTTCTTTCTAAGCCACTGCTTTTTTAAGGCTTGTAAAGGTCACACAGATTGATGCTTCCAGTTTTTTTTCCTCTAATCATCATGACCTCAGAAAATATTGCCCACAATGTATTTTTGTGTTTATTGAGTTCTAAATCAGAAGTCAGAACATCATAGATGTTCAGTCTATAAGAGTTACTTCTGCTGTCTCCCACTCTTTCAGCAGTTTGGAAAAATCTGAGTAGATTTTGACTCATCCAGAACTTTAGAGCTAAGTACTTACCATAAGATTCATCACTGTCTGATGACTTAATGCTGATCAGGATGTGTTGATCCAGTAGGTATTCTGGGTCTGAAATGATTGGAGTCAGCTGCAAAGACAATTTAATGTGGGTCAATACAAGAGTTGGCTGACATGAACACGGTTCTCTCAGTTCCTCAGTCCCAAATGAGCAAAACTCAGCTGGACAAACCCATGAGTGTACCATCCCCTGCAGGATCAGCCACTTTGGTGACATTTGGAGATCTATGGTAGAAACCTACACACTTTTAGAGTCCCCGACTCTCGCTCCCAGCACAGCAGATGGAATGGTATAAATCAAACACTCATGGGCTGAGCTGCAGTTTTTTCCTGCAGTGCAGGACTGAAAATCGCTCTGGGGGGAGGTGGTCTGGATTCTGATTACAGTTGTTCCCAAAAATCTAGCTGGCCGCTGTTATCACTTATTGCAGCGCCGTTCCCCAGCCTCTCAGTGTAAGGCACTCCTTCCAAAGTCAGCAGTTCTTCTTTTGGGCTATTCGGAAGGGCACGACACACTCATTTGCTCCAGATCCAGACAGTTCATCCAGCTCCCACCATACCAGGAAATGAACAACAGCTCGGATCTCAAGGACAGGATTTGTCTGACACCAACGCACAGAACTCTATTTGTGGCCATTTATGGTTCTTTTTAAGGCAGGTGAAAAATATTTAATCAACTTTTCTCAAATATACCAAGAAAAATCCTGTCTGACAGGGTAAATTAACTGCAGGGCAGTTACTCTTTTAGCTGTTTTAGCTTCCATCTAGAACAAAAAAATGGGCCTGTCAGCATAGCTATTTTCACTAAAAAGGTGAGGAAAAAGTCACACTCCTGATTGACACAACCACAGCAGCACAATTCCTGATACAGATGAAAGGATACTGGCAATAAAGTCCTTTCCTGCTTATACCATGCTCTGTTTAGCTTAAGCCCATCCTGCATTCTTACAGACTCTTTTGAGCATAAACACCACCACAACCCTATTCCTGAAAATAATGTTTATATAAGTAAAAGATTTTTTGTTGCTTGTGGGATGCAAGAGGAAAGCTTTTCTCCTGTATGGGTATGGAAAGAATAATCCCCATTTACCTTTGGAAGTGCATCAACAAACTTGACCACAAGCTCCCCTTCATTCCCATCCTCATTTTCTCCTTCCTGGCTCTTTACAAAACCTGCAAAGCGAGGAGAAAGGAGTTCACTAGAAGAGAGACAGTAAGAACTTGGCTCCAAATCCTTTTCAGACGCTATTTCTCCAGAAGGCCTGCAATTATTTTCCCACTTGGACACAAGTTTTAAAAGCATTAAGAAGCTTTAAAGTCTGTGCTTTGGGTGAATGTTTACACAAGTAAATTTGCAAGTGATTTTACTGGAGCATTGTTAAATGGTTTTATTTTACAGTTAAACTTGGCACTGAAAAGCTCCGTGCATATATGGACTGGAGGATTAGAACATGACAGCTCTTCCTACGCCACTCAAGATAGCACAGTTTTGAAATTCTAATTTAAGATTCGTAATACACTGTTTCCATAGAAATTTATGCAAATTCTGATACAGCCAAAAAATAATCTTTTATGGAACTGTCTTTGCCACAGCGCTCTGACATGCGATAATGTGATGAAGCATCCACTGAAGGCATGCTGTCCCACTTACAGGAGCAGTCCTGTGATAGGGAATTGCTTAAAAAAAACACAGCAAGGGCACGTAGGCTCGCATTACATAAACAGCTGAGACTCAGCCCTGCAGCACAGGGACAGGGAGTGAAATCCACGGCACTGGTGGGTACAGAGCCCCATTTACAGAATCATATCACTAACCTTTAAATGGATCCTGACTTATTCTTTTCAAACCAGAGTAATTAAACTATTTGTATTAGCACAATCATAGAATCGTAGAATAGTTTGAGTTGGAAGGGACCTTAAAGCCCATCCAGTTCCAACACCCAGCCACAGGCAGGGACACCTCCCACTGGCTCAGGCTGCCCAAGGTCCATCCAACCTGGCCTGGAACACCTCCAGGGATGGGGCAGCCACAGCTTCCCTGGGCAACCTGGGCCAGGGCCTCACCACTCTCATGGTGAAGAAATTCTTCCTTATGTCCAGTCTCAATCTGCCCCTCTCCAGTTTATTGCCCCTCATCCTATCACTCCAAGCCTTTGTGAACAGCCCCTCTCCAGCTTTCTTGTTGCCCCTTCAGGCACTGGAAGGTCACTCTAAGGTCTCCTCGGAGCCTTCTCCAGGCTGAACAACCCCAACTCTCTCAGCCTGTCCTCGTATGGGAGGTGCTCCAGCCCTCCGATCATATTTGTAGCCTCATCTGGACCCGTCCCAACAGCTCCACCTGCACAATGCAGATGCTTTACTTTGAAAGCACCTGATCATTTACAGGAGACACGATTAGAAATTTCATCAATCAAGTGTTTGCTAAGTGGTGGTTTTCCGTGAGATAAGCAAGAACTATACGTGTTTCTCTTCAAGAGGGAGATAATCAGATTGTGAAAATAATAGGGAAGAGATGGTGGAAGGCTGCATGTATAGGCATGGATTACGGGTAAATGGCTGTCGGTTTTGGTTTGTTTTGTTGTCAACATAGAATAACTTGTATACTACAACAGATCTCTAGGACATCCCTTTTTGCACTGGAACAAGTGACCCACACAGCTGTTTGTTTAGATCAAAGCAAAAGGAAGGGGATTAATCCAAACAAGCTGGAAACTTGGACAGAAAGAATAAATATAGGCAAAACCATACTTTCTAAGCAGCTAGAGTGAAACTCAATGTAGAACTTAGTCTGGGACTTGGTCTTCAGAGTAGCGTAGCAATGCAGGAACTCTATCTCCCCTTGGGAATCTGTGTACTTGGAATCTAGGAAAGAGGAAGGGAAAATAGTGGAGTTTTCAGTAGCAGATAAAGAGAGAATATTTTTGAGTGGACTCTAAGATTCTGCTTTTTCTTTCAACTTATAGAAAGCACTGCATTTCATATCCAAAAGTGATGGCAGTACACTCGCAGTCAAACTGACTCACCGTTCTTTGAAACAAACTGTGAGGTGACTCCCACTTCAAAGGTGGCAAAGACAGGACTGTGGTCGCTTGTCATGATGTCAGCGGTGCAGCCTGCCAACGAGAACGGGAGGGAAGTTACTGTCCTGCGCCTGCCCTGCTCCAGGAGATGGCTGCAAAAGAAATATTATTGGGTAACTTTCCAGAAAGCAGTTCTGTCGCTGTGGTAACTGTCTCTACTCAAAGGTGTTTCTACATAATCTCATGGCAGTATATTGGAATGCGACTCTTGTCAAAATATATAAAGATTTGGTTAATGGACACAACCTCAACATGTAATTTTGCAAGTGACTGTCAGTGTAAGATTCCCGCAGTACAAAAAGCACTTGCCGGCTTCCGGGTTACCTCTGCAACATGCACAGCTAATTAAAGCTCGAATACGGCAGGAAATCACCCAAGAATACACTGGTGCTACTTCAGTGCTGCAGAGAAACTCATGACCCAAGTTTAACAGTGAGCGAGCAAGGACCTGAGCTAAGCACACACCGAGGTCAAGCAAGCCCAGGCAACTCAACAGCGTTAAAAAAGCAGATACCAGACTCTAGAGGTCTGGCACCGCACATCCCATCACCATAGCTCTGTGATCAGACCAGTCCACCTCAACCCTCACGAGACTTTGACAGCCCACTTCTCAGTCCCATGCCCAGGAGACCATCAGCATCACACTCAGATGCTTGCTCTTGCATACAGGCTGTGCCATTGCAGGAATTAATATTGAGTCTTTTTTTAAACGGGTCTGTGGGCTTCTTCTCTTCTCAGCAACACACTTTTGTGACGCCTCTCAGCAAGAAAAGAAACGGGCTCTTGGCATCACACAGTCCTTCTGGAATATGATTCAATAGAAGGAGATGTTTGCAGCTCCAGTACTTTGGACTGGACTGTGTACAAAGGATCTGCCCTGCTGGCACCATCAAGTAAGGAGCTCCTGGTGGCAACTGCACAGGAAAAATGGTTGTTGTCACCAAGAAATAACTGGTGTAAAATGGTCCTTCAGCGTGGCCTAAAACTGGCCAGCTGCAGCTGTCCGAGCAGCATTCTGCATCTAAAAGAATAACAGAATTAATTCCCAACTTTGTGCGGTTACAGGCAGAGAGATTTGGCTCCACTCTGCCTGGTTTGAGTGCCTGGCAGTGCAGGGAGATCCTACAGACTCTGCTCTGAATCGTTTCCGTTTCAGACTGTTTGCTTTGCTATCTACAATCTGTTATCTACCCACCATAGGACTGACACACAACGTGCACCATGGGGTATGATTTCCAGAGCACTCGATCACACCAGGATGGCAAATTGTACTTCATCTGCAAACCAAAGGAGAAGTGATGTCAAGAAGAAGGGAGACGACCAGTTCACAAAAGAACAGGCAAATCACTTGCCCAAGCACCATATATTTGTGTCAAAGCTTTCTGTTTGTCTCAACTCCTTTCAAAAGACTAAGAGGGCAGAAAACGCAGAGATTTGTTTTGGTCACTGTAGGAGTTACGGTCCCTGCTCTGCCATATAATTATGAAAGGAAATTGGTTTTCACCTACCCCTGTAGCTTTTTGTTTGGTGTAAGCGTACTTGTCCCGGGTACCTCTTTCAAAACGGTAAGTTGGAGCAAAAGTAATCTCTTCTTCTTCTAAAACAGAGAGAGAGCTGCGTTACAGTTTGGCCCATTGAGCACCTTCATCTGAGCAAGAGAGATGGTTGCTCTGTACCCTCTGCCCCACGTCAAGTCTGGCAGGGAAAGTTGCTGGAAATAGGTGAGGAACCTGCCAGTGAACTTGGAATCTTACCGAACTGCAGAAACACCTTTTGGTCCTTTCTCTCTATCAGAAGCTGGTCGAAAGCCAGCAGCTCCGGATACTGCTGCTGCCTGATCTTCTGGATAATATTCTCTGCTTCCTGCCAAGAGGGAAACAGCAGAGCTGCAGATGATGCAAAACCTGCTTATAAATACTCCCTTCACTTCAGAGCCAGCAAGCGCTCCTGAACTGTTGCACAGAGCTCTACCCTCTGACGTTCCCCCACCTTTCCCTTTGCTGAAAGGTCACAATCTTTGTTGCATCCCTGAACAATCGTCTGTCAAAACAGGCGTCAAAATGCCCACACATCCTCTACACCAGCACACACACACACAACCAGATGCACATCAACACCAGGCTTGCTCTTGTCTCCCGCCTACTGAAACCTATCCAGTATTTGTTACGGCTTGCCTGTTTCTGAAGGCCTGTTCTGAGCCATTAAAAGCTAACCAAACAGAGCAGAAAGGCAATCTCTGCATCAAGCTGTTGAGGGACAGATGCTCGCTTACATTGGGAAGGAGAGTTGGGACGTCTGGGGAAGCGATGCTGCTTGGAGCAGCAAAGTGCACCAGGCGGCATTCCTGGCATACCCTTGGTCCATTAATCCTTGGAGAGGGCAGAAGGGATTTCCTTACTCTGCCTCGACTCCTGCCCTGGGGATCCCTTCTTCCTCCCCTTTTGCTGCCATCTCACCCTAGATTAGGAAAAGATAGTGTTTCTATAGCAGCATGGTATTTTGTCTCTCCAGGGATTCACGCGAGTCCCTCACCGTTGGGGGCTGTTCCACACGGTAGTTCAAGTCTCCCAGCCAGAAAAGATGAGTAAAGCGATGAGTGATGTTAAACGGAGTTAGTTTCTTATCTCCCAGTGTCAGGAAGCGCAGGATATTCATGTAGTTCTGGTTGCGTCTGTCAAGACAAGAAACATCTGCCTGATATACTGAATTGCCATGCAATTTCTAACTGCCTGCGCTGGCAGAAAGTGATCCGGCCCGGCTCCACAGCTAGAGAAGAGCAGATCAGAAGCCAAGAACCTGTTTGCCGGCAATGTGCACTTGCAACCGAGAAGGCCAGCCGTATCCTGGGCTGCATCAAAAGCAGCGTGGCCAGCAGGGTGAGGGAGGGGATTCTGCCCCTCTATTCCTCTCCTGTGAGACTTCATCTGGAATACTGTGTCCAGTTCTGGAATCCTCAACATAAGAAAGAGATGGAGCAGTTGGAACGGGTCCAGAGGGAGCTACAAGGATGATCGGAGGGCTGGAGCACCTCCCATATGAGGACAGGCTGAGAGAGTTGGGGTCGTTCAACCTGAAGAGAAGGCTCAGAGGAGATCTCATAGCGACCTTCCAGTACCTGAAGGGGCTACAGGAAAGCTGGAGAGGGGCTGTTCACAAAGGCTTGTGGTGATAGGATGAGGGGGAACGGGTATAAACTGGAGAGGGGCAGATTTAAACTGGATATTAGGAAGAATTTCTTCCCCATGAGAGTGGTGAGGCCCTGGCCCAGGTTGTCCAGGGAAGCTGTGGCTGCCCCATCCCTGGAGGTGTTCAAGGCCAGGTTGGATGGGCCTTGGGCAGCCTGATCCAGTGGGAGGTGTCCCTGCCCATGGCAGGGGGTGGAACTGGATGGGCTTTAAGGTCCCTTCCAACCCAAACTATTCTATGATTCTATGAACGTGCCACCCCTGCCTTTTCACTGCACCTCAGCCAAGGTGACATACTCGATGTCTCCCGTTGAGCCGCGTAACCATGAGGCTGCAGAGCTCTCGTGCTGTACCATGTGCAGCCTGGGGAGCTGGGTGCCGGAGGGCACCCTGCTGTGACAAGAGGGCAGTGGTGTTTACAGCAGCTCTGGCTGCTCTACCTTGCGTGTAACTGCTTCCACCTGAACTGAAAGGCTGGAAAGCTGTCCTAAAGCCACTTTGGGTGCCTCCTGAGGCTCTGCTTTTCTAAGCTTTGTGTCCTAGAAACCCAGCACTAGATAGTTGCCTTCAGCTTTCAGCAGCAAACTCATAACTAGATTTTGGCAGCTATTCCGGGCCCTGGGGAACCCTTCCATAGAAGTTAGCTCCATCAGTGGCAAAGACCCTGAGCGGAAATCCCACACCATCTGTTTTCTGGGTCCTGGAGTGGGAAAGATGGCAAAACAACCTCTTCATTTCAAGTCCTCTTTGCTTTCAAAACCACTCCTTCCAAGTGCTCCAGCTCCTCCCAGCGTGGGCCCAGATCTCCCACCAATGTTGAGAACTTTGCCTTCCAGTCCTGTGCTGCACAGAACCTGCCTAGACCGCGGAAATTCATTTCACAGCTGGGTATAGAGAATTAGCCACTGGGGAGGTATTTCTGTGCTACACACCTCCTCCTCGGTATTCCTGACAGCACACTCTGCCTAGCGGGATCTTTCTCAGCTGTGCCCCAGGGTGCACCACAGCTCCCAGCGCCTGCAGCACTGCCTACAGCGAGGAGGCAGACAGTCTCCTTCAGCACCTTATTCTGGGATGGGAAAAGCCTTCCCATTCCCTCCAAACCACTGTAGATCGGTGAACTGTTTTGTTAATATCCTGGGCTCACATAACAGGTCACACAAGTGTTGTGCAAGACTTTTATACTGCCTCTGAAATAACTTTGCTGTCCATTTCAGCTGCAGAAATGAGGTACAGTCATATAGCAGAAGTCCCTCATTTAAATGTGGGCACAGGTTGCCCTCCTACAAGACATTTATCACATTTTTATGGTCAGGAAAACATGCTTGTGACTGTTAGGTGGGCCCTTCTTCCAAATATGGCCCAGAGAACTTCACCCTGGGTCAACATTAATTTTTGAGAGGGGAAGATGTATCTTACCTGTGTTTCTTTTCACTTCCTGAAGTTAAATGGCTGTTAACAAACCCAAAGGAGGTTCCATTAAACATGAATGACACCCCCACAGCTCCTTTATTACCTGGAAAAAGAGAAACCAAAACCGTCAAGAAATCAATCCACCTCCAGGCTGAGTCTAGCAAAGGTAGTAAAGCACCTAGCACATCTTAAGTGAAATATGGAGAAGAGAAATGAGTTGACTTAATCAGCATAGAAAGAATAAGTGCACAGAGCAGAGATCGCGGTAACAAATTTTCTAAGGATGCTAAAAAAAATTAGTGGAAGGGAAAGAAGTGCAATTTCCTTGTGAAACCTCAGAAAGAGCACTCCAATAGCCAGTCAAAGGTGTTTTCTCAGAGTATAAATATATATATGTGTGTGCTAAAGATATACAAAAATAGATTTCCTCGCTAACAGAGTAAGATATAATCAGTGCTAGTGGGATATAACTTTAGTGCCACAAGTGTCACATGAATGTAGTCAAAGGAGTCTTGTGCAGAAAGAGCTGTTGTGTTGAAAGGAGGGAATTGGCACAGACTGAGTAGACAACAGTGTTGACTCTGGACAACACTGGGGCTGTTCCTTACCCAGTGTGTTTGCAATGCCTGTCTTCACGTTATCTGTGCAGATGTGGCTGATGCGGTTCTCATGTTCTGGCTTGGCCAGTACAACAATCCTGATGTTCCAAAGGGTATGGATGGCTATCTGCACAGATGGGAAGGTTAGAGGTTATCTTTCTACCCATACCTGCTGAGCTGCACTGCAGCTGCAGCCTTCCCGATTCGTTCTCTAGTCCTTCTTCCTTTGCTCAGGATATGCTTTCAGTGATTTTAATCAAAGGTGGGAGGAAGGACCTAGCTATTTTCTAGAGCTATTTTCTAGTTAATCATTGGATTGCCTTACTTGCACAAAATACAGTTTCCGATGACCACAAGAGTCCTTCTCTCCTGTGGCCAATGCTTAGATTTGTTTCCTAACATTACCGAAAGATCAGAAACGTCCAAATCTGGTCTTAATAAGGTTCAGTTTCGTTTATGATTGTGCCTGTGTGCTGTTACGTCCTAGTTTGAAAGTACAGTAGCTTAGGGTGAGGTCTAGGCTACAGCTGCCTCAGAAAGTTTTAGTCTCCTCCTTTGTGAAGGTCAAAATGTCATCACCGCTTGACTCAGGTGCTCAACATCTGTCCCCTGCTCCCAGGCTGGCAGGCAGAGGACCTTCACACAGGGTTCCCCCTTTGGCAGTGCGGGAGTCTATGTCCACAGCAACACAGCTCCAGGGGAGGACCTCGAAGAGCCCACAGGCAGACTCAGTTCACTCTGCCTCTTCCAAATGCAAGGACAATAAAGGGAGGGAAGGCGAAGAGTTGTAAGCAAAATGCCACTTGTTCCTCTGTACTCTCCTCCCATGCTGCAGTTATGTGCAATAGATGGAATTAAACCTTACCACTTTGAAGGTGACACTGGTGATTTCCTGCAGGGATTGCCTCAAGGTCTCCACCCATTCCTTCTCCCCTTGGGGATCCTCCTGGGTGCCAATCACATAGATGTCATGAGGAATGTAGTCAGCAGTGTCATCACGGGTCTTTCCCTGCCCCTTGGAAAGAAACCAGGAGGTGATCTTCTTTGGGGGAGGTGCAGCACCTTTTATTAACAAATCAAACACCAACATAAGTCAGAGCATGTTCTGTCAAACCTGGGATACAGACAACCACAGGGCAGAAATAACAGGCTTCACATTCTCTCTGTCCCTTATCGGTTTCATATCAGCCAGGGCACACGGGCACACGAGTCTAAGATGACAAAGATGTTAACCCCACCTGACTCACTGATGAGGGAGTGACTCTGCTTTGCCCATCCTCCTCTCCTTCATTAGCTTACCAGGCCAAGGTTAGCCAAGTGGGAAGGCAGCGAGCTGTACTCCTGGCCTGCCACCGCCTTCGCCTTACCCTTAAAGTGTGATAGCTCAGTTTACAGCAGTCAAACCAGGCTTTTCTCCCAAAACAGGAAAAATAACTTAAATTTGCCACTGCCCTCAGCTATAGTTTATCCTCTTCTCTAAATATCAGTTCTCTTCCCAGGCTGGACACAAAGAGTCCCCAGCCAGGCTCGGAAGCAGCTGATGTGCAGTTATTGGAATTGCTCCTGTCCTTTCTGCAAGGTGAAGGACAGCAGACACTGCTGCTCCAGCTTTGTGCCAGCCTCAATTCCCTGACGCTGGAAGAATCCTTTAGTACCCATGAGGGGCAACCTTGTGGTTCCTTGATTGGAACCATGAAAAGTGTCAAATCACGTGCAAGGACAAGCCTAGAGATCAGGGGAAGGCAGCCCTGGGGTACGGATCTGCTACAGAACAAACACAGTGTCCGGAGCTCATCGTGGCAGGTGAGCACATGTTTTGGCAAGTGCCTGAAGGAATGACCATGCCAGAAGGGAGCCCATACCCATATTCCAGGTCCCAATGAAGATGGTGATCATATCAGGCTCCGGTTGTTCCGAGTGTTTATTCTTCATCTGCTGCAGAAGTTGGCAGAACCCTTCTCTCTTCTAGACCGGGAGGAACAAGAGACAATTAACGAGATACTTAACTCCTCCAACATGACCTCTTGAAAAGCTAGCTGAACCAGGAAATCCCCAGCACACTTGAAGGGCAGATTAGCTCTCCACTATCCTGAAACCTTCCAAGAGGCTGTCTTTCCTGCGGTACTTTCTTAGGCACTTAGCTTGTGCACTACTTTAACAAGTGCTGAGCTGGTCAGAAGAAAGCCTAGACTTCCCTCTCCGTTATCCAGATGAACCTTTTGCAGCTACCCTCACACAAGTCCTTGCCTCTTCTCACTGCTTGCTGACCCTCTGTTCTCCTGGCTCAGTGACAGCACCTGGATATGTTTACCCTCTCCAGTATCTCCCTTTAGTGAGTACATTTGTTTGTTTTCTGGATGTTTCCGGAACAGAGGATAAATTTCATTTTTGCAAAGCCAACCACCGTCCTTCAACAGTTCCTCTTTCTGCCTAGGAATACCCCTTGTTCCATTCCCAACCAGGTGCCTGCTCCAGGCTGGAAGGAAGGAAACATTATGCGTGTACCTTGGAATCAGAAAAAACATATTCCTTCCGTTGCGTTTTTTCTTTTTCTGTTTCCAGCACAATCACCAGTTTGTTAGGGACCTTCTGGGACTTGATAAGCTGCAAGACTAAACAGAAACTGAGTGTCATGAGCTGCAGTCACTGACACTAGAATCCTAACGAAGCTAAAAGGACCCTCCTCATTCTGCTCAGGACTTACACGATTGTTTGTGTCCGAGTCTCCCTTTGCTCCGCATAACTATATTTTAATGCTGTTTAACCCCATCCCCTGTAGGAATAGATTTGGAGTCTGAAGTGAAGAGACCCCAAAACCTCATTCTGATGGGAGCTCTTGTCCGTTCCAAGCCCTGCAGTCTGAAATGAAGCCTTGGCCTCCTGCAGGCAATCTCTCTGTGCCCTGAGCCAGCCTACGTATATTCCTTCCCCATCTGTGAAAGAGGAGGTAAAGCCTCATTTGGTGGTAAAGGTGATTCCTCTGCATCTAAAACAGCAGCTAAGTAATTATGAACACCAGCTGGAGAAAGGCAGGCGTGAAAGCTAATCTTTTCAATCACATGGGCACAAAAGCTAATCTTTTCAATCAGTGCCAGCAACAGGTTGATTTTCTTCCAGGAGGGAGCCTGAGGGCATCGTTTTCTCTTTGATAAATCCTCTCTTTGGCTCAGTCCCAATGACCTGCCTGTTCAGAAATACAACAGAGAAACTGCAAAGTTGTTTGAACTGAGCCTTCACAGGCCAGACTGGCATTGCTCATCAGTAGAGGTATTGATTCCCATTTAAAACAACAAAAAAAAAAAATCAAGGAGAAATTCACTGAAAAAAATGTTACTGAGTAACTGAGTATGTGGCTTTATACCACAAAATATCATCAGAGAAGTCAATATGTTCCCGCAAAATTGTTGGTTTTTTTAGACTGATGTTGCTTTTCAGTAGAAAATGGGTCTGTTGCAACCAGCTCGAGGGGGAATCTTCTATCAAACCCTGTTCCCTTGCAGTCCTGCTCTCACTGTCTTCATTTAGATGGGGAGGTGAGGTCTAACACAATCTGTGAAAGATGGTTACCCCAGTAATGACTCCCTGCTCTCTGCTGGCCACTTTGGGGATAGGCAATCTAGACTGACGAGCCTTGCACAACGCCCAGGACACAGAAATATCTGCACTCTGGGCCAAGCCTTGCCCACAGTGGGGCCAAAGGGTCACCCAAGGTCCCTGTCACCCAAGGGAGCGAGAGTCTAATCCAGCATTGATGACTTTAAGCATCTTACTTTTCTTGTGGGTATAAAACTTGTCTTCTGGACCATCTTTAGCTCTCTTAATAATCAGTTTTCCCATTTCCACATCAACCTTGAGGTGTATTTTTGAGAAAATTCCTAGGGAGTCAGCTTTCACCTGTTGGAGACAGAGATTCTTCATGAGCAATCTTCTACACTTTGGTCACATGTATGACAAACGCAACGCTTCCCTGAACTGGTGGGCAACTATCGTCATCATGCCAATCTCACCAGACATCTCCTAAGCATTTGCATGATGCTAAACAGCAGCCAGGAATAGCTGTTATCTCTGTGGCAGCACAGCCATGTTCCTAGGAACTGAGGTATCAACATAAATCTTGCATTGCTGCCCTTCCACATCATGATCAGCATGGTTAAAGAAATACATTTACCTCAAAAGTGACGGGAGGGATAAGGGAGCGTCTGTGTGTTGAATCGGGACCTTCAATCAACAGTGTTTTCACCTGTAAAAGAATTTATCTGTACCAGATTGCCTTTGGTGATCGAGAGCAATGAAGTCAGAGCAAAGAAGACTTACTGTAGCAGAGGACTGCACGGGTAACGAACAAGAAGCATAAATAGAGGTAAAAGATGACAAGAAGATAATATAAAATATCTTTAAAACGCTACCTTTTCTTCGATGGAAGACAGCAAAGAAATCAGCTGATTGAGTTTCAATACAATATTGACTGGACTAGGTTCGCCGAGAATCTGATAACGCAACATAGAAACAAAAAGAGAGAGAGATGCCTAATTACTAAACCCACAAAGTGTGGCCTGGAAGTGCCCCAGGAGCACCTTGCCCACAGATCAAGGAGGAGCGCCCGTGCCTCTGCCGCTCTAATCCGTAACGGGGAGCACAACAGCACAGTTTGACTGAACATGCAGAGGTACGGGAGGGCAGAAAGACAAATTTGCAAACCTTGTCCATGGCTTAGCGGCAGCTGGGCATGCAAAGGAGTCAGCTTACTGCTGGGGAGCAGGTTTGCATGACCATGCCCAGGGCTCAACATACAGAAGTCATGGACTTTTGGTTTTCTGGGCTACTGGCAGGGAGACAAGGGTCGTGGGACTTGTGCGGGCTGGCGGAAGGAAGGATTTGGCAGTGAAACATCCTGGAGTGAAGTTTATGGGTAGAGAAATGTGCAGTTCTAGCCCACAGGCTAGAGGAGGATGGGGAGATGGAGGTCCTCAGGCAGTTCACTGCACTGTCCTCTGGGGCAGGAAGGGAGAGCAGGCAGAGGGGACTATGGCATAAGTGAAACTGTGGGGATATAACTCACTGTGTGCCCTCTGCACTGCAGCTGGAAATAGGCTAGAGAGGACAGAAGTGGTAACTGATCACTTGAATCCCACCGGTCCTTGCTGAGCAACCAGAACCCTTCCCTCCCCACCACGCTGACAGCCACTCACACTCCTCTCTCTACTCCTTTTCCTACCTTCCAGATGACTTACTTGTGAGCGCTGATGGATACCAGGGTGCAGCTGTTGCTCAAACACCTTCTGGATGGATTCCAGAGAAGGGAGAGTCCTAGAGGCTTCGCTGGGAACAGAGACACAGCAGAGGTCTAAGGCTGCGGCCAAGTCCCAAGTTAGGTTAGCACTCAGTCTCTTTGGACAAAGCCACGCAGGAGAGACTGTGGGCTCACGTTCACACCACACCTTGTGTCATGCTCTTGTCCTCTGCTGCTTGATGCCCTCTGAGTCAGTGGGACAGGCAACAAGAGAATTCCTCAGCTGCCTTAGTGACACATCCAATGAAGGCAGCTCAGAGTCCGGCAGCTGCCTTTGCCTTGCGATGGCTGAAGCCTACTGGCTGCTCCTTGGATTTGGCTTTGGAGGTGGCAACTTCCTAAACCTCCGAGAAAGATGTCCCAGTCTGGGCCAAACCTGAGCACACTGTGTAGAACCAGGATCAACCCAACTATGCCAACTCATAGATCAAAGTGCTCCCAAAGATCTCAAAGCACGGCAAAGTTTGGTGCCTGTGAATGCTGCAGCGGCAGGAGCAGCTCCATCCTGCACAGGTCTTGCCCCACCGCTGAGGCTGATGCAGAACGCGGGGCACATTGCGCCAAGAGGAAACTGATAGTTTGATTTTTTTCAGCTCACACGACAAAGAGGGGCCAGGCACAGCGAGGGGCTGGAAAAGCCAGCCTTTAATCTCTTGAACAGGAGCCCTTTGCGGGTCGCAATGAGATTCCCTCAGCGTTTCCCAATTAGATTCTACAGGATGCTCATTTGTCAAAACACTGTCGTGTGCATTTGGCACAGAAGCCACGCTCCGATAATGACAAAAGTTGTCACGGAAAGAGCAGCCAGGGAGCACAGGTCAAAAGGAAGGTGATGGTGGGGAGCAGCGCTAGGATGCTTGCACTGTGCCTAGTCAACAGTGGATATTAATGATTTCCCTCGCTTTCTTAAGTCTGAATGGACTGGATTTTACTCCCTGTTTGTTGGAGAAAGTGCTCCTAAGCGAAAGTATGCCTGACTGTCTAAAGGTCAGATATTTGTCTAGGTGCTAAACCATGGATGATTAATTGCCTAAATTAAGCACTCAAGTTTGACATTTTAGCCTGAAAGATTTACTATGGGGCTTACAAAAGTACAAGACACTTGCAGGAATCGTGATCTGCTAAACTTAGTCCTCCCTATTCAGCTGGGGATCACCTGGGGCCAGGGTCACAGCAAATGGCTCGGGCCCCAAACCCAAGACTCCCACCACTTTCTGCAGCCACAGAATCAGCCCTAGGAGGATGTGAGCAGTCGAAGGAGCATTGCGGGAAGTTCAGTTTGAAAAAGATGAAAGGATATTTACTGTGACCAAGAGTGCAGGACGTCTGGGCCATGTCTGGAAAATGTAGAGCAGTAAGTGTTTGAAGCAGTTCAGAAAGGATTTCTCATGGGAAAACTGCCCTCTGTTTTACTGTGCGGTGCAACGTGTAGCATGCCCGTGAGGATGGGGGAAGAGCATCTGTACGCATTCAAACAGCCACAAAATGGTTTTAATTGCACTTTTAACTCCTTTTGTTTTCTTCTCTTATTAGTATAAAGGAAATATATGTAGTGACCTTCATTGGAGAGTCAGAAGCCCATATGTGCACATACGATTGCACAAGTGCTGGTGTTGTAAGTGCTTGAAAAGCTGCCTTGAAAGTTCTATGTGCAAATTATCCAGTGAGGGAGAATAAAGAGGAACATGCAGAGCAGTGATGGATGACCAAAAGATGGCTGCAGACAGCAGCAGGCTGAACAGGACACTATTAGTATTTTCCACCTAAAGCTGGTAGGAAACTCTGAACAAAATCCACTCAGATGGGCAGTTCCTGCTCTTTGCTGCACTGGCACCAAGCTCTCCATGAGTCCACTTTCCACCCCCTGAAGGATTTCCCTGACTAAGAAAAACCTTTCTTTTAGCACTGAACGCTTCACAAAAGTACCCATCAGCGCCACAAGTCTCTGCTTTGCATCCTTTTTAGTGCAAGAGCTGCCAGAGTGAACAGCCTCTCGCAGGAGGGGTTGCCCCATTGTCCCCCGGTTCTGATAAGATGTGCCATGGCTGTCCCACCCCCTTGGCCACAGTTGGCTTTAGAGGGTAACAGCAGCTTCCAGCACAGTTAAAACCAGCTTTCAATGTCCCTTTCAATCATCCCTTTCAAAACCAGCTTTCAATGTCAGCCTTTTCAGGCTGAGAGTATTGGGGTTGTTCAGCCTGAAGAAGAGAAGGCTCTGGGGAGATCTTAAAGCAGCCTTCCAGTACCTGAAGGGGCTACAGGAGAGCTGGGGAGAGGCTGTTCATGAAGGCTTAGAGTGATAGGATGAGGAGGAATGGGTATAAACTGGAGAGGGGCAGATTTAGACTAGACATAAGGAAGAATTTCTTCACCACGAGAGTGCTGAGACACTGGAACAGTTTGCCAAGGGAAGCCGTGGCTGCCCCATCCCTGGAGGTGTTCCAGGCCAGGTTGGATGGGCCTTGGGCAGCCTGAGCCAGTGGGAGGTGTCCCTGCCCATGGCAGGGGGTGGAACTGGATGGGCTTTAAGGTCCCTTCCAACCCAAACTATTCTATGATTGATTCTATGATTCTAATGCACATTGGAATCTGGTTCTTACTGAATTAACCACAGATCAGTGGTGAGGAGAGTGAGGGCAAGAGATCACCTACTCAGCACTCCTGTTCCACTGTGCTTAAACTGGTCACAAATGGGTCCTGTACCTGTCCACCTGTAATACATGAACTGCAAAAAGCACAGACTGTTCACAAACTGACCCATCTCTTCTCCCAACCCACAGCTCCCTCTAAGCTCTTTTCTTCTCCCGGGCAGTGAGCAGCTCCAGTACGCATTGCCTCTACCTTGCTAACATCGACAGTCAGTGCTACCCACAGCCCAGTACCAAAACACAGAAAGGAGTCAGCCAAAGGGCATCGGGATGCTCATAGAATCATACAGTCCCCAGGCTGGAAAAGACCTCTTGGATCATTGAGTCCAACTATTCCTACCTGCCACTAAACTATGTCCCTGAGCACATTTTTCACAGTGACAGGAGTGTGTCTGAGTGTGACCTTAAAAGATGGCACAGCTGGGCTCTGGGAGGTTGGAAGGAGCCAGAATACAACATCACAAAACCCTCAGATTCACAGCAAATCCGTGTGGCTCACAAACTGTCAGGGTCAGCTCAGCCACAGCGGGCGTCTGCCTGCACACTCTTAATCCTTGACAGTGCCAGGAAATTCAAAGGAGTTTCAGTTCCAGAGAAAGAGTTCAAGCTGTGCCAATTAACATTTCTTCTTGGTTGGTTAGTTTTTTAACCTATTCTTAAATACCAGGAAAATAATGAAATTGAATGTTATTAAGAAAAAGAGGCCACAGCCACTAAGAAGTAGCCTAGGAGTTACCTGTCCATTCAGCTGGAGTCCCTGAGCAACTGAAGAAAGCTGAGGTAAACAAAACCTGCATTTAGATAATGTCACTGATTAAATTTGAGTTCAGAAGTCTGGTAAGGGAAGAGAGATAAAATCCCAGAGTGCCTCACAGATTAAGACTGCAGAAAACTATAAGATACCCAGACATCTGCCTGGAGAAGAGGAGGCTGAGGGGAGACCTTATTACTCTCTACAACTACCTGAAAGGAGGTTGTGGAGAGGAGGGTGCTGGGCTCTTCTCCCAAGTGACAGAGGACAGGACAAGGGGGAATGGCCTCAAGCTCTGCCAGGGGAGGGTCAGGTTGAATATCAGAAAAAAATTCTTCGCAGAAAGAGTCATTGGGTACTGGAACAGCTGCCCAGGGAGGGCGTCGAGTCGCCTTCCCTGGAGGTGTTTAAGGAACGGGTGGATGAAGTGCTGAGGGACATGGTTTAGGGAGTGTTAGGAATGGTTGGACTCGATGATCCAATGGGTCCTTTCCAACCTTGTGATTCTGTGTGATCTGACTATTGGCAGCGGCAGCTAAGCAAATAGTTTGGTTAGAGATTCATGGGACAATCTGAGTAGAGGGGGAGAAGCTCTTCAGAGAGATCTGGCAGGGACTGAGAACAGCCTGCAGTTCTGGACCTTCCCAGAAAAAGAAATGAGAAGACATCTCCATCCAAGTGATATAATGTAGGTGTGGGGAGAAAATGCTGGGGAAGTGAGGGAAGGAATGTACGAGGAGATACATTTCCATAGCTACACGTAGCCACCAGAAGGATGGCGGTGCAGTGCCCCTGGGCTCAGCAGGCTTTCACCAGCAGAACTCACCCAGCTTTGTTCTAGGATGATGCTTTGCAAAGTCCAGTCACCAAAAAACCCAAAGAAATCTGGAAATGCCAAAGGTGTCCTGGCACTTGAGAGGATTGTGGACCTGCTGCGTCTCCTTTCTTGCCATCCCATGTACATTTCTGAGGAGTAGGGCCATGAAACCCAGATAAGGTGAAGTAGAAGAAGAAGTTGGAAATGGAAAAAGCCAGCCATCATCAGAACAGCACTACCGGAGATATTTTAGTAACACAAAATTCTCACTTGTCATTTCATTAGATTTTAGTTTCCATTGTTCACGTTTATTCTTAGGTGGCCACCTGGGTCTCCCCCTCTGTAAGCATAGAGAAGCAAAACCCTCAAGCAGGGCACAGAGGAAGGGCAGCTCCCATCCTCAGTCCTGCCAGGGACTCAGATGGGGGTGGCAGGCTTCGGGCAGAAGGAGCAGGGCTGCACATTCCTCCCCCTTTGCCTGCTAAGACATGCGCAGTGCCCACTGCTTCAGGGGAGTAACCGTGGTCCCAAGCAGCTGAGCACCTCACTCACTCTCCACCTTCCTTCCATGGGTTAGGGACAAGCAAATCAGCAGCATCCACCCCTCATTTTAGCCCTTTCTTCAGCCTGGGTGAGCTCTAGGAGAACAAGACCAGGTCAGTAGCACTACCAGCCTCACTTTTAAGTACACTGGAGAGAAAGAAGGACATTGCAAGCCACGGATACGAGCGTGGAAGTATGCGCCCTCTGCCACTGAGTGCTCTAAGGTCTCAGCTAACCTCCTCATTTGCTTACAAGCAGCAAGGGAGGAAATCACATCCTTCCCCCAGAGAAAGAGGGAGTTCTGCAAAGTTTTAGTTTCCTATTCAAGTGTTTTTATTCAGGACCTGGAAAGTCTATAAATAGGGAAGGTAAAATTTGTAGACTCTAGGCTTGTTTTCCTTTCCATTTGAGCTGGACTTCACTGACAGCAGTGGAACCACTCTAGGTTCACTGTGCACTAGTGGAAAGGAAAATCAGCGTTTTAAACATAGCTGTACACCACTATGTGCTTGTTTCCCCGAACGCCTTGTGCTTGACAACTCTGTAGCTGTCATTTATGCATTACCATATTATGCAGTTAATCAGTTAATGCATTTTTTTTGTTTTGTTTCTTTCTAAACAAAGCATAAAAAAAAAATTACACTCCACTGACTGAAACCGCCTACAGGGAAACTTCACGGTCAGAGCTATGTCTTTTATATAGATTTCATATCTTTGAGCCAGAATCCCAGGTCATGAGATCTAAATATAATGTTTTTGAGGCTACGCCAACTTCCTATGCCAGAAATGCAGGTTGTGAATGCCGTGCACATGGAACCTACCTTAGACTACTGCGTTACAGCGTTACACTCCAATCTCCAGAAACCAGCCCCTAGTTACCTGAAGAGTCCTTTGCAAAGAAGTGTAAGTAGTTTCTTCAGCTGAGGAAGATTGCTTGAGCCGGTCTGCACCATCTCAAAGTCACTGGTGATGTGAACTCGCAGGTAATCCTGGATGAGTTTAAGATGCTCGTCAGAGACACTGTGAAAGAAACAGGCAGATCAAAACCCAGCTCTTCTCTCTGCTCCCAAACAGCAGGCAGCTTTATTATGTTTCTGAAACTTCTGCCAGCACGGATAGATGTGGGGCAGTTTGTCTTGGATTTCAATGTAAATATGCCAATCTCAGAATTGAACCATGGATGCCCCACCGCAGTGCTGACATCTTCTCCTCCTTCTCCTCCTCCAACCCAAATCCTCTGCTCTGTGACTGCTGAGCTATCATGCCAGGGAAAGTTTCGGGATGCCTGGCTTTGCCAAAGCCATAGTGGGATCATTAGCCTTGGCGGGTAAAGCCAGGCTGCTGGCACGGGTTCTGGGGAGATGAAGACTCCTTTCACCTCACCAAGTTAGATTCGTTTAGATTTAGATTGAGATTTAGATGAGGTATCAGGAAGAAATGTGTTCGTGCAAGGGTGGGGAGGCCCTGGCCCAGGTTGCCCAGAGCAGTGGTGGCTGCCCCATCCCTGGAGGTGTTCAAGGCCAGGTTGGATGGGGCTTGGAGCAACCAGATCCAGTGGGAGGTGTCCCTGCCCATGGAAGGGGTTGGAACTGGGTGGGCTTTGAGGTTCCTTCCAACCCAAACCATTCTATGTGTGCTGTCAGGCCAGTTCGCTTATTCTCAGAAACAATGCACCAAACAAGCAATCATTAAATAGTTGACTCTTTGCATTCCTCCTCTGGCCATCAAGCTAAAACGCTCCAGAAGTGAAGACCCAGTGGGAGGTGTCCCTGTCTATAGCAGAGAGGTTGGAATTGGATGATCTTTTAGGTCCCTTCCAACCCAAACCATTCTATGCTTCTATGAAGTCTCACTTTTATTCCAAACAATCCAGAAGAGTCTGAAGAGGGCTGAGACCACAGAGCTGTACGCGATGCTCCCCACCTCCCTGCCTCTGTGGTGCCTGGACTCCCAGCACCACAAGGAAGGATGAACCAGGCAGACTGTATGTACTCTCTTGACCCCTGACAAACGCAGGCAGTCCCAGCTTCGCAGATTAAATGGCGCAGACAGCTGAATAAAACTGGGTTTCTCCTAGTCAACCAGGCCACCACAACAGGACCTGTGCTTCCACACGCAACCACCGGTTGCTCACAGCCTCCCACTGCCCTGCCAGCAGGCAGGCCTTCTGATTTTATTTTTATTTTAGTTCTAAGCTTTGCAGAGCTGGGTATTAAAGGTCATGCAGCTTCCTCTAAAGCATCTGTGTGTGTCCAGGCTTGAAACAGGTAGCACATGGGACAATGTGAGCCAGACCTATAGCTGGAGTAAAATACTAAGTATGAGTACCTGGAAAACCACACACCACTTCATTCTTTTTGAGGACTGCCTGGTGCTTTCTGAGACAATCTGTAGTTTAGGAACACAGCTAATACACCAAGTTCTCTCAGATATTGCCATCCTTCATATTAGAAAACTATACTTTAGTTGAGAAAGTCTGTGGGTGATTTTAATACTCAGGAAAATATATTTTTCTAGATGAAAAATTATTGCTCTCTACAACTACCTGAAAAGAGGTTGTAGAGAGGAGGGTGATGGCCTCTCCTCCCATGTGACAGGGGAATGGCCTCAAGCTGCACCAGGGGAGGTTCAGGCTGGATATCAGGAACAAATTTTTCACAGAGAGGGTCATCTGGCACTGGCAGAGGCTGCCCAGGGAGGGGGTGGAGTGACCATCCAAGAGGTCTTTTCCAACCTGGTGATTCTATGATTCTATGACAGCTGGAGATCTGATTTGGTTCTTCATTTGGTAGTATGAAATAGGAGTAGTTTTGCTGAATCAAATAGGTGCTCAGCTGCCCCAAACAGAGCAGCGCAGAAAGTGCAGAGCGGGGCTGAAGGCTGGTTCTGCAGCCCCATGATTGCCATCCTCACCTGCTTGTGTCCTGGAACTGCAGTCGCTGGAGTAGTGTCTCAGAAAGGGACAGCTTATTAACATCTGCCACCCTGGAGTTCTCGGAGAGAGGAGCAACCTCCTTTGTCTCGCTGCTCGGCAATGCCATGAGGATGTTGCGCGGGGGCAGGATAGGAGGCGTGGGTACCATGTCTGGCAAGGAGGAAGGGAAAGGCACAGTCATCCCAGCACAGCAATTTGCCCTCCTCCCCCTCACCCACAGGCAGGGCAGCGGCTGCACCACCACAGCAGTCCCTGCAGAAACCGTCTCTTCTGAAGGGCCTCCGGTTTCAGAGCTGGAAAGCTCAGGGCTTGATATCGTCCCAGCGCTGTTCTCAGGGATGCCAGTGGTGTGAGGTCAGCGGGCTGAGCCGCCAGGCTCGGACCTCACGCGCATGGAGCACATGGCAGCGTACCCTCATCGGAGGCAGTTTGTCTGTCCCATCTGCACAGCAGCTCGGAAGGTTAATTCATTACCTTGAGTGTAACACTCAGAGAACATAACTGTACCTCATCCTTATTATTACCAGACCTGCAACTGGGGCAGAATGGATGTAGGGGCAGGATGGAAAGAGGACCAGAAGGTGCTCACGGAAAGAGGTGAACAGCTAAAGTAAACACATATAAATGGAGAAAATAGACCCTATAGCCCAATAGAGAGGGTCTGGGTGTCCTGCCTTGTCTTGTGGGCAACAAGTTGGAAGCACAAAAGGTTTTCCTACTCTGCCAGACTCTTGTCCTCCTGCTGCTCAGCACACCTCCCTCTCCTGGGAGAAGAGTGGGCTCATCTCCATTAATTCCAGCCATGGTGCCTTTCTTTCTATACCTCTCTAATACTTTGTTACACCTCTACTATGTAGTTGTTGGAGTTTCAAGGGTTGGTTATTTCCAAACAGTGGAATTTTCATCACAAAAAGATACCCAGAGCTGATCCATTGCCCCTGGGCAGAAGCCGTGATTCATAGAAGCACCACAGCACAGAGCAATGGCACAGGGGGAGGTGCACCTGCAGGGGAGCTGCGTGAGCTGGGTGCTCATCTGCCACCTCTGCAAGTCTATATGTAAGACAGCCAGACATCTATCGGCCCTACACAGCTCCAGCACAATGGCTCCAAACAACCTCCACAAAATTCTGTACATGAACAGCCCAGCCCCTGTGCTAAATCTCTTTATTTAAAGGCTCTTAGTCTTGGCTAGAACTTCATTCCCTGCTGCTCGCCTCTCTGTGTATTATTTTTGCTGTAGTTCCCTCCCCCGCCCTGAGAGCTGGAGACTCGGTGCAGCTGGCCGAAAACCAGGAACATCTTTCCTGAGCAGCTTTGCAAATTTTTGTTCTGTTTCTTCACAAGAACTGCATACCAAAATCTTCAAGCTTCTATTAGAGGTCCGCTGGATTGCTTAAACATACAGAGGCACCGCAATCTGCTCTAGCACGCGCGCCTGCCCGTCTGTCACAGGGACTATGTCCTGCAGACAGGTTTTATTGCAATGCTCATCATTTCCGGACAGACGTCAGAAAGGACAGGAAGGATGGCTCTGTGGGCATGACCTTCCCCTGGGATTCAGGAGAACAATGACAAATCCAAGGCATGATCCAAGAAAAATCCAAGGAATGATCCAAGACCATCGAGTGTCAGGAACCCACAGTGACGTTTCATCTAAAATAGTTGGGATGATGCCAGTCACGCTGAGACCGGCAGCTGCTGCGGGATCTCTGACTTCTGGTATCGTTGTTAGAAATGTCCTCCAGATCAGAGCAGATAAGGGGGCTTGAGCTTCAGATGACCCAGGACCCACAGTGCTGAATGTGGCTTGCACAGAGACACACTTGAAGTCTCTGGGGGAGCATCTCTGCTGCGGAGGCAGTGCCCCCACAGATGCAGCAGAGGGAGAGGGGCGCAGAGACACGAGACGGCTGGACATAAACTGATATAATCCCCATCCTCATCCCTGGAGGTGTTCAGGGCCAGGTTGGATGGAGCCTTGGGCAGCCTGATCTAGTTGGAATGTCCTGGCACATGGCAGGGGGGTTGGAACTGGATGATCTTTAAGGTCCCTTCCAACCCAAACTATTCTATGATTCTATAATCTACTTCTGCAGAGAGTCCTTATGCATTCCCACAGGTGAACTAAACTGATGCTCCAGATGCAGTACCACCCCAGTTTCATGAGGACTCCCGACCTGTAGGTCTTACCAGCTCAGGTCTCTCTATGCCCTGCTCCATTTTATCTCATGCCATGCTCTAGTGCCCCTGCCTGCACTGTGTACCTTCAGTCCAGAGTGTCAAAGGTCTGCACCATCACATCCCATCCCATCCCATCCCATCCCATCCCATCCCATTCCATCCCATTCCATCCCATCCCATCCCATCCCATCCCATCACGGGTTTCTTACCAGTATCCTCCTCCAGTTCATCTGCAGCCTCCTCCTCTTCCCGGGGGACTGGATATCTGAGGTGCCATATTAAACCCATGTTCTCCTTCTTGTAAAATTCTATCAGTTCCTCCAAGTTCTCAAAATACTTCACAGGAACACCCTCTGATGCCTGAAACAAAACACGGAGTCTGTCATGGTCTGGGATTTCCTACCACTGAAACACTGCTCCTCATAGAAGGGAAAACATAGTCATCAAGAGAGAAAAACCGACTACTGCTGCCCAGAGAAAGGCAGCCCAGCTCTCACTGCCCACCTGACCGCAGGCTCTGTGCAGAACGACGCCTGCAGTACGAACAGAAGGAGAAACGCACACACGGTCCAGCCACTGTCAGCAAAAATGGCAGCTTCAAAGATTCACTGAAGCCAAATGAAAAGCTCTCTCACTTGATTCAGTGTGTTTGGCTTTGAAGCAAAGCAAGACTTTAAAAAGAAAGAGTTCTCCCAGGTTAATGTTTTGCATCCTCTCTTTTAGTGAGCACAAAGCCCCTGGCTTATCTTATATTTTGTAGTATCCAGGAAGAATTTTTCTGTGAAATTGTTAAGATAAACATGTCTAAATCTAGACATTAGCACCCCTTCCAGGATTCAAGGGCTCAGAATTAGGTTCAAATGAAACAAGCTAGCAAAGGCACCGTCATAAAAAAGAATCATAGAATGCCGAGTTGGAAGGGACCTCAGGGATCATCTGCTCCAACCTTTTAGTGATCTACAGTTTCAACGAGATGGCGCAGTATCTGTCAAGTTGAGCCTTAAAAGTGTCCGGTGTAGAGGAATCCTTCAATTTCCTGAGGAGATGATTCCAATGTTTAAATGTTCTCATGGTGAAAACTTTTCTTCTGGAATCCAATCAGAATCTCTCCAGGAACAACTTACACTCATTACCCTTTGTCATTTTTCATGTGACTCCTGGTAAAAAGGGAGTCTCCATCCTCTTGGTAGGCACCTTGAAGCTTAAGGAAGCTGAGGCTCAGGACACAGCCAGGACTGTGAATGCATCAGGCACCACACTGAGCTTACCACCTGAATTGTAACTGTGACTAAACCTGTTTCTAGCACAGCCTTGGCTGCTAATCTCAGGAAATGCATATTTGCAGATGGAAAACACAGGGATAAGGTCTTAGAGGTCTTTAAGTGGCAAAGTTTCAGAGCAATTGTATCTAGGCATCAGCATGAATGGTAAATCGGCTGGATTCACCAGGCAGGAACGGTTGCTTCAACCAAGGGCCCTACCAAGAACAGCGAAATGGTTTGTCAGGGCTCAGCACAGACCTCCTGGCCAAAAGAAACTGCACTAAAGCACCATGCAAACTCAAGGAACTCAAGAAACCAACCCAAGAAAGCCTCATCTACACACACAGCAAAACATCAAGGAGCAAGGGCAAAACAGTGCAGAAATGGTGTTTTCCAGCCCCACCAGACTCTTGTTCTTGACTTAAAAGAGCAACACTGGGAATGTGTCACATCTAGGGGAGCAGCAGCAGTAAGCAATCAAAAGGAAGGCCTGATCACCCCGCCAGTAGCCTTGGCTTGCACTATTTTACATGCATAAAGCCAGATTTTGCACAAGGAATGTGGTTAGTTAATAATGGCTTAAAGCTTTGCTTCCAGTTTGAAATAACTTGTTACACAGGCAGGCTTTGGACATTCTGCTTCTGACTAACAGGCAGGACAAATTCATTACTTTTTGGATTGTAATTATCGGCTGTAAAAATTAACACACACAAGGTTTCACTACAAGTTTGAACAAGCTTATTTACATGCCATTTATGTTTGCCCAGTTTCTTATTACCTCTTTCTTATTACTTTTTTTGTTTAAAAGGCAAATGTAGCAAATCCAAGAGATTAAACAGGAGAAATGCTGGAATAAACCACAGTGGGTGGAGCACAGAAAAATGTCTTCAGTGTCCTAGCAGAAACAAGATTTCTTTTTAATTTTCCTAAAAACCAAAATCTCAGCCCAGAAATTAGGACAGTGCTTTCAACACACCCACCTTTGAAGCCTCCCTCAGGCCTGCCATCTAAAATACCTCTCATTTGTAATGACACCTGCATGTCTTTAAAGGCTCAGCAAGACACATTTCCAGAACAAATGTGTGTGACGTTTCTGAGAGCTCTGCTTGTGCAGCCTCCTTTTCTGTCTCCCAGGTGTTCATGCATTTATTAAGGTTTATTATTCTCCTACACTGGAAAACATGGCGTTCAGCATGAAAGCTGCACTTGGGCAAACACTGGATTATATTTTTGTGAGGCCAGAGGTGTTGGAAAAAAAATTGCTGGTTAAAACTTCACAGGTCTGTAAGAGCCCAGGCCAAATCCTGCTTTGCTAGCACAGCACAAAATCAGCATAAGCTGAAAGACTTCTGATTTACACCAGTTAATGAAAATAGCAGACTTCTGCTTCTTGATGTCAGCTACGAAGGGTGAGAATCAGGGAAAACAATCAAGGGAAAAAAGCATGTGTCTTTAATCCATCGTATGAAAGGATCCTGACGTTGCTGCACTGTGACAGAGTTGAAATATTTCCTCTAGTTGCTTCCATTTAACTCTGTGCATCTTCCTCTGCTCTGAAATCCCCATTTTTGTGATTACAGCAGTCCCCCCGGCAGCCCAGAGCACACTGTTAGCAGCACTGACCCTCAGCTTTCGTGCCTATCTCACGGCAGTGTCCATCCTCTGGATTTAATCAGCCTGGACTGCCTTCTGCCCACCACCTACAGCATCCATAGGTGGGTTGCAGCTCTTGAGAGACAAGGCTTGTGATGGTTTGCTTCGGCCTTTTTCACCTGGAAAAAGGCATCAGCCCCATCAGAGTGCTCACTCAGACCCAAAAACACCTCGAGCGTAAACAGGACGGTCACAGTTTGCCAAACGCTTCTTTGCTTCTTTGCCATCAGTGCTCTCTCCCACCTCTCGAATTACTGCAGCCTGCCCTTCTCCTCCTCTTCCCAAAGTTGTCTTCACACTCCCACATCACTTTCCAAAGACCTCGCTGTCTGCCCGCTTCCCCAGAACCCCTGGACAGATGATGTTCCCTCAGCCCCCATCCCACCCTCACACAGCATCCCTCCCTCCCTCTCCCAGTGCCCAAACACTGCCTTCTCAGCCTTCACAGAATCACAGAATCACAAGGTTGGAAAGGACCCATTGGATCATCGAGTCCAACCATTCCTAACACTCCCTAAACCATGTCCCTCAGCACTTCATCCACCCGTTCCTTAAACACCTCCAGGGAAGGCAACTCAACCCCCTCCCTGGGCAGCTGTTCCAGTGCCCAATGACTCTTACTGTGAAGAATTTTTTTCTGATATCCAACCTGAACCTCCCCTGACGGAGCTTCAGGCCTTGTTTTGCCTCTCAGCTCCTGCCCTCCCAGGGTGCCTGCGAGAAGACGGATTGCCCTGTACAGCTCGTTTCAGGCCAAAAAGGAGCCCTGATGTAAGTGGGAGGAAAGGCTGAATTAGCACTTTTTGCTGCCAAGGATAGTTCAGTCTCTGCAGCCGTGCTGGTCTCCGTGGTAACCAGAAGAAGAAGCATTTTGTAACAGGCCTCCTTCCTCTAATTGATTGTGCTGTAATTTAAAGAGTGGACCAAAGCCTGTGGTCCAAGGAAATTCCCCAGGGTGGCCAGAAGCTCCAACTCACATACAAGCTAGTGGGATGCACACCCGGAGAGACCCTCCTGCTCTCCACCCCTTCACCCGGTAGCTCAGCTGCCCGTCACCTCCAGCCACTTTTCTTGATGAAGAAGAAGAAATGGGATTTGTGGCCATGTAGGCTTCGCATGCATCTGGATGCACCTGCTCATTCCCAAAGAGAGACAATTTCCATCGTGGCAGTGCAAGCTCCTTCAAAAGTTCCCCTTCCCCAAGCCCATTCAGGGTAAAAAGCACCAAACCCGCACAGCACACACCAAAAAGTAAAGGACAGCACTTTCACATTTTAAGACAGGATTTGGCAGAGACCTGAACATGTGTCCTGACCAGCTGCACAGACAGCAAGAGCAGCAATAAGGAAACGGGAAACTGGTGGGGCTGGGAGCTCCAACGAGCCGGGGCCAAGCACGGAGGGAAGGACAGGGGACCATCAAACCTGTTCGGTGCCCGCTTACAGCAGGGGAGCTCAAGAGAAAGCCACAGTGGCGACATCGCCTCGCTCCACATCAGCTTTGCCATCACAAGAGTGGGAAAGCAAAGACTGCTGGATTATTCTCCCACATTTTCTTTTGTATTATAATTGTTATTATTTGCAAGGACTCTAACAGAGGAAGCAGGCGGGAAGGGCTGTGCCCCTCCAGCACAAAGCAGGGCCCGACAACCCTCTGCCTGTTTCCCTGCACTATGAAATGAGCTCCCTCTGCTCAAGGCATCCCTGAGCATCTCCAATCTCCAGGGAAAGCAGGGAACGCTGCTTTGTGCTGCCTCCCTCTGCACAGAGGCACAGGAAAAACTACATAGTAAGAACTGAGAGAGAGAACAGTAAAAGCAAGACCTCGCTGCATTTACTTCTCCCTTTGGGGAAAGGATGAGAACAAAGACTGCGTGACAGACACTAGTCACGTTGTTCAATACACAGCTGCAAGGTGCTCGGATACCACCAGCGACAAGTGTTGTGTGAGCCTCTTGAATCATAGAATCATAGAATAGTTTGGGTTGGAAGGGGACCTTAAAGATCATCCACTTCCAACCCCCAGCATCAAACAGCCTGCAACTTATGTACTAACTCCAAGGAAATACCACCACCCCTGAGGGCGCAGTGTGTCCCCAGCCCAACACTCCCCAGGACTGCAGGCATGATGCCTGCGTAGCATCAGTTTAACACAGAAAAACCGGTTCAGCAAAGTTGCAGCTAGCTCTCAGGTTGCTAGATGACCTACCTGAAGGCTGGTCTAACGATTTGCACTGCCAGCAAGCAAGGAAAGCAGCCCGGAGCTGGAACAGGTGCTTTCTTCACACTTGAACTTGTTGCAAAGGTTTATGAGTTGGGAAGGAAAAGCGGTGGTGGGTAGTAAAATACTAGCGTTGCATCGGCCCAGGTCTGGTGTGCACTGCACTAGCAGAAACTGGCCTGGTAGTGCTCTCTGAATTAATGTCCTCTAGATAAGCACACTGGATGACAGGAGTGAAGCAAAATAGAGCCTAAAATTTACACAAACTTGCTCTGGTTCTTGAGACAGGGAGGAAACAGAACCAAGCAGGACGGGGCAGCGCAAAGCAAGCTGGAGCCACCGAGCAGAGCGCAACAATGAAATCCGCTTCCCGCCTGCCTCCCCCTCTGTTTAGTAACTATTTCCTCAGGGTTATCACAGGATAGATCTTGTTTTAATTGCAAAGCAAATTATTTCAAGTCATTAGAAATGTGGATGGCAAGTGTCATCTCCACAGCAACACAACACATGCCCAGAAATGTGCTCACACAGCTTGCAGGATGCTGGTGGGCACAGAGAGCAGGAATTCCTTCCGTGGGTGACTCCTCCAGCGTCAGTGCTGGTCCCTCAACTTTGTGCTGCTGATAGCCACAACATACGGAAAGGAAACACCTAGTGAACATACATAATGTAGGGAACAGCCCACAAAACAGCAGAATTGTACAAAGGACTCTGGGTAAGAGCAAATCAGAGAATAGAAATTATACAGTGGGAAACTCCATCAGAAAAAAACCTGTCTTTCCAAGATCTATTAATGGTAGTGCCATATGTGATGCAGGAAGAAACTCTTCTGCTGTACTTGGTGCTCTAAGGCCTTAGCTGCACTGCTGTGTCCAGCCTGGGGCATCACTTAGAATCATAGAATTACAGAATCACTAAGTTGGAAAAGACCTCTTGGATCATCGAGTCCAACCATTCCTATCTGCCACTAAACCATGTCCCTGAACACTTCGTCTACCTGTGTTTTAAACACCTCCAGGGGTGGTGACTCCACCCCCTCCCTGGGCAGCCTCTGCCAGCGCCCAAAGACCCTTTCTGCGAAATATTTTTTCCTGATATCCAGTCTGACCCTCCCCGGGCGCAGCTTGAGGCCATTCCCCCTTGTCCTGTCCCCTGTCAAAGAATACTTTGAATGGAACACATGAAAACACCATAGAGGATTGCAAGGAATAATTATGAGGATGGCTGAAGAGCTGGAAAATGTGATTTACAAGGGAAGTTCAGAGGAAAGGGACTGGTACAGTCCGGCAGGCTGGAGACATCGCAGCAGCAGTCACACGAGCTTTAAATTCTCTTATAAAGAAGATGGCAACCCAAGTACAGCAGATGTGGCTGCAGTAGAGGATGTTTGGATCAGATCTCAAGGAACTTTGCCAGGCAGAAGCTGCAAAGTCAGGCTGCTGAGATAAAGCATGCCCCTGCGTCTCTGGAATCACTGCAGAGCAGCCAGGCATTCCTCACAGCTGGCTAGTGGGCACCTGATCTTGCTTCAGCCTGAAAACAGGGCAAACCCAGAGCTCAGAGCCCTCTCAAGGCCTCCTGGCAGCCCAATTCAGTGACTGCAGGAAGCCCTTTGCAAATCTTCCTGCTGTCTCTTCGTCCAGGTTCTGCTACATCTTGAAGGAGACTAGTAACACTTGTCATGACAGCCCAGGCGTTTCAACTGCATCCCAAACCAAGGACTCTTGGACCTTCTGAATGTCCTTCTGACTCCAGCACTTTCAGCTGGAAAACTCTTTTGCCACAGCATGTCTTGGGGTCTCCTGTCCTCCAGAAACTGCTCTCAGTTCTGCAGGTCCTTCCAGTTGCCCATTTCCCTTCCATCTTCTTAACGCTCACTGTACAAATCAACCAGCTACAACTTGTT
The DNA here is from genome assembly GCF_017976375.1 of Cuculus canorus. Lineage (NCBI taxonomy): Eukaryota > Metazoa > Chordata > Aves > Cuculiformes > Cuculidae > Cuculus > Cuculus canorus. Next base: position 2,927,396 of record NC_071409.1, read on the forward strand.
CTTGCCTTCACATTGAATAGCTTTCTGGGTTCTTGGTTTCATTAAATGAGGTATGACTAACTCCTTTAATCGTCAGTCTTTAGTTCAATCTTGTGATGCCTTTGCCAAATTCATTCACCTAAACTTTTCGGCATATTTTTATGTGGCTGAGATAATCAGACCTTTTTTTATTTCTGGTATAAAAAGGCCAGCAGGGCCCAGCCTACGTCTCCTCTTCTTCATTACTTCCAAGCAACACCATCTGACCACACAACACCTTGACGAAGATACTCCAAATACGGGCTTGCTGGGAAGAAGCTCTGAATGCACCTTGAAGAGAAGTTGCGAGTGGCGCATAAAGACATAAAGCAAAAAGAGATTTTAAAGATGTGAAGCCTATGTGAAGCCAGGCGAGGAAGTGGTTAACTTGGGGTTCATTACACCAATTGTATAAATAGATGGCACAGGAAATCTGGGGCCCTCAGAAGGAAGAGGAAGTGTTTTCCTTTCCTGAGCCAAGGCACAAGGAGGAACTAGGAAACTAGTCATCTGGTTATATTGCTTAAGGCCAATCTTTTCTGACCAGAATGCCTTAAAACAGGTATTTAACCCCATATATAGGCATTTCGGTAACATTCAATAAGTCTTCCAAGTTATAAAATTCTTGCAATACCCACCAGCTGAAACGGAAGCTGAAAATCAGGTCGCTTCTCCTTTGGTGTGAAAGGCTGGCAGGAACTTTTTTCCTTTTTGATATGAAAAAAAAGTAAATTCTTAGGCTTCCCGCTTTGGAAAAAAGTTGTCTCTAAGACTGTCTATTAGCTAGGCAGTCTAGGTGGCATCTTTCAATTTGGCTCTCATGTAGGCAAGCTTTGCTGTTTCCCTAAAGAGCTGAACCGAAGAGATAAGAAATCCCCAATAATTTATTTTTTATAAAGCAATCTGGTTTCAGTTTTGTTTTGTTTCGTTAGAAAACATTTCTTCTTTTTATATCAACTCTCGTGCTAAGAAATTCAGGAGCACTTCACAGGACTGGGATCATAGACAGGAATCACAGCTGGGAGGAACAGCTACTTCCTAAAACACAAGCCACCCAGAAACGGACTCAGTTTTGGACGCAACACCCCAGGGCTGAGAAGAAATGGGGCTGACTAGGAGTACGAAGGGAGACGAGCAAGTGCTGAGGAAAAAGGGGGACCCTGTGACATGGAAAGTTGGGAAAGGAATGGACTTTAATAAGTGGTGGGAACCTGTGAGCTGGCAAAGGAGTTCAGATGCTGAGTAAGGTCAGCGAGAGGGCCTCCAGCAGTGGAACTGAGCACCAGAGAAGAGGCAAGAGGAGGAATCCAAGGCAGCACGTGCCAGCGAGTGGCCGGAGCAGTACATCCTATCTGGAAAAAAAAATCTATCAATTTTGGGGAAAATGGCACAGTGTAAGTACAGTTGTAAATTACTTAACTTGAATAACATTGGAGAGAATGGAAAGTTAACGGTCCCTGTCTCCTCTGAGAGAAGAGAAGGCGGTTTTGCCTTAGTCTGTGTGCAGTCTCGTCCTGGTGCTTATTCATGTCACTTTTGCTACAATGGCCTTTTACATTTAACGCTTTCAGTGAAAATAATGGAAATCTAAGAGTTCTGGCAAAGACGGCTTCAGAATTTCTGAAAGAGATTATTCATGGAAAGGAAAAAAGAATTGCAGTATAACAACAACTAAGGACGTATTAGTTCTAGTTTGTGTTCCTGGCTGAAAATCAGAGATCTAAACAAAAAAAAACCAAACCAAACCCAAAGTTAAAAGAGTAAGAAAAAAAGAAAAGTACTGTGTTTTCAATCCTATAAAATCCCCTGTGTTCCTCAAATGCAGACAAGCTCCATTTCTTTAAGAACAATACTGACTTAGGAGACACTATGTGAATAACTGGCACCGTATCACAATTCCTTGAATTGAAAGAAAAAGGAAACCCTAAACCATTTTCACTCTCTTTCACACTAGTGTGCACAGAACATTTGTTAAAGCTCAGCACTTCCTTGCTTGCAATATGTGCATGAAATTGGAATCCTATTGCTGCCAGCTGGGTGCAAACAAGCACCCTTGCCTCCACTGCTCATTGGGCAGTAGAGAACATCATGACTTCACTTCCAAACTCTTGGGTACAGAGCAAATCTAGATTAAAACCTGAACTCCCTCCTGATCCGATGTTGGCCAGAACAGCTGTCTCACTTTTTCCTATCCTCACTGTCACGGAAACGACTCGGGAAGCACAATGCACTTTGCTCGTGCTCCATTTCAAATGCTTAACATTTCCTACATGTGGAATGTGAGCCCAGCCTGAGTTACTCTTAAAAAGATTCTGACTGTCATATCTGCCACTTCTGATCTCTTAGAGTTTCCCTCTATATGGTCCCACTCAGGCTTCATTCTGGCAGCCCGAAGACTGGTCATGTTCACAGGTAGGAAGCACTCCCATGGCAGAACTGGGACATTTGCAAGTGAAGGGAGTCTGTTGAAGAGAAGGAACATGGAGTTCTCAGTAGAGTACAGCTCGCTGCCAAATTTTTTATCTCAAGTTCCTTGTTAAAACTCTACATTCTAAAGAAAAAACATATTAGAAGTTGTGGAAGGTAAAGAACTTAGAACTAGATGATCTTTACGGTCCCTTCCAACCCAAACTGTTCTATGATTCTATGGAAGTTCTTTGAACTGGCATTCTCCCACACAAGATAAAGACATCAGTCATAAAAATAACATACCCAGATCCTATTTAAACACCTCATTCTACTTTGCTTTGCAACTCCAGGATTCACATGAAAAGGGTGGTTAATTGACAATATCTAACTAATATAGTTAGATAAAAACCAGTGGGAACCCCAAGCAATTAGAAAGCACCAACACCACCTACTCCAGGTAGTCCTTCATGATAAATAAACCATTCAAACTCTAGCAGGTCCAAAAGATTTAACCAACACAATGTGTAACGATCCAACTCAGAGCACCAAGAGAAACTTCCTGAGCAACCAGCCCTTTCAGCATTTCTCTGTGTTTTAATAAGATTTACATCAACAACAAGCAAATAAGAGTATGGTTCCATGGCAGAACATGAGGGACTGGTATTAAATTTAGCAATAAGGAGCAAGTCAGCTGAGTTAGTGATGAATGAGCGAAGACTGCAGATCCATGGGGATCTGATGCAATTTTCTTAGCACTTCTGTAGCTTGTGGGTAGACTTTAGTAGAACTTTTCGAATACGCTACTTCTAACAACTTTTGTAATTTTACCATAAGCTTTTTGAGCTTTTTGGTTTTCCACTGAAAACCTGAAGCACTGGAAGTACTTCAGAATGTATCTCACTTCAGTGATTACCACCACAAGCTTGAAAAGGCAGGTCCTCAAGAGCCAGCAAGACAACATACTCATTTCTAAAGGCGGTTTGTGGAGGTCATCGTGCTGATTTTGTCCGCACTCACTGTTGACAGTAACTGAGCTGGGGCAACTACTGCAGGTCACCAATACTTGCTTTTGGCTGGAAATTTCCATACACCCTTCAGCTTTTCCCTGTTTAGAAGGCAATAAATACATCCCCAGGCAATGGTGTGTGGGGTTTGAAGTCTGTTGAGAAATAACTTTTATCCAAGATGGGTGAAGGCGTGCGTACTCTGGCTCTGCCTGCCCAGCAGGGCTGGACTCCTCAGCTCAGATCAGTCCTACACTAGATTTCTGGGGGGTTCCTCTAGCCTGTGCAGGCAGACAGCGAGGGATCCATAACCAGCTCTCTGCTTTCCCCATTGTCTTCTCTGCTGAATGAATCCTAGTTTCAACAGACAACAAGCAGCAAATATGCCAGAGTTACATAAAATATTGAGTAGAAAAAGAGAAAATGTAAGATTGAAGAAGTAACACCAGCTGAAGACACGCTGCTGGAGCAAAGCAATGCAGGCAGAAGGTGTGTGTAGAACAGCTGCATTCACCACATTAAACTGCAGAGCTTTCTGGGACTGCATAATTAAAAAAAACATAAGCAAAGCACAGATGAGGTTAAGCACCTTAGTGTTACAATTTCCCACCTCCAGCCTGCAAAATTTCTCAGACTTTCAGCTACAGCAACTGCTTTCTATTTTCATGCCACTAAGGGTGACCCCCGGTCCTTTCTTTCAAGAGACTCTCCCTAATTTCTTTCGTTTACTGCATGAGTAAAACAAACCTTTACTCAATTAGAAGCAGGGACTGAGCCATCCGTGCTGATTGCTCAGGGATATGGTTTGGTGGCGGACACAGCTGGACGCTATGATCTTTGGTCTTATCCAACCGAACAATTCTACGATTCTATAATTGAACAGATAGAGAATCCAGCCTGAAGAAGCACTGTCATTTAATAAAACAAACCACAAAACTAACCCCAAACATAAAACATCCTCCAAACCCTCTCCCTTTATGTTCTTCCCTGAACTGCACCTCTGGAATAAAAAGAGTGGATGTAGTGTTACAAACTTTTTGTTAGACTCTGCCCTCCAAATTTTGACCTAATCCAAGGTTTCTGATTTTGCACGTACAGGGATGTGGCATGCAGTGAAGACAAACATCTGGAAAGGCTACCTGCGAACAACCCGTGCTTGCTGCATGTGGGTTCCACTGCATTCGATCACAAAGAACACTTTATCCTAAGACTTTTAAACAACACGGGTCACTACATCCCCGTTAAGTTCTGGAAAATGAGGTCTAATCCAGAGTTCTCTGGAAATTTTAATTCAGGTTCAACTGCCTGCTAACAGGCGGCAATCCCAGCCCATAGGGAGCTTTGCTATCCCGTGCCCACCGGGGTTTGACGAACCCAGATGTGTAGGGTGTTAAACATGAGGAAAGGAGACCTTCACAGCTCTGGGATGGAACAGAAGGGAACCGACTTAAACTTTCAGAGGAGAATCAAGATGGAAAACTGTCAGAAGTTATGAGCTGAAGGAGATATAAGTCAGACAGTGGGGCAAAGACCTAGGAACGACTGAAAGCTGCATTGCGACTTCATTCTCTCCGAATCTGAGCTATCTTTGCTAAAGTCTGTTTCATTTCCCTAAACTATTTTGTCATTTGAAAGCAAGCCCTGTGTGGTTTTGCATTTACACAGCAATCTGAAAACTAAAGGATTCTCAATTGCTATTAAAACTTCATGAAATACCTTCAACCACCAAAAGGTACATTTTAAAAGTATTGGTGGAACCGATCTAAAACAAGCGCAACCACGACAACACTCTCAATTGAACATGTAGTTATTTAAAGGTGATTGCATCTTTATATTTTATATTTATACCAGCAAGAAGCCGTAGTGCAAGTGCATGCAGGGTCTATCGTTGCCGTTCCTCGAGGCTGCAGAGCAGACTGAGTGAGCGAGATCTCACTGGAGCCTCAGTATTAATTGTGACTTCCTTGGGTGAGTTACAGCTCTGCATGGGAGACGCAGCCTGCAGTGACACATCTCATCAGCAAATCAAGATATATCTCTGAAGAAGACAGAGCATCACCCTGGCAGTAACAAGTGCAGAAGCAATTTTGTCCAGATGGCGATATTTGCCATAAAACTCATTGTAAATAAATTCAATAGTGATGATCTCCAAGACTCATTCCTGTCTTAAGTGATGAGGACAAAAAAACTCAGATAGCACCAACAATACATGAACTTCTCTTTCTTTGAGAAAACAACTGAAGATTTGCCTGAAAATGAGTCCTTTTCTCTGTGACCCATTATGCCTCAAAGCACGGAAGCAATAAAACATAGTGCTTCGTTACCACTCAGCTGAAAGAGGAATCATCTGTCGTCTCCCTGAATACTTTAAATTCAGTTATGAAGCTTCATTGGAATTCTTTGGAAATATGAAAAGGATAATAAAATGAAATGGTATAAGAGGGAGGCTTGTGGGACACAAAGGCTATGTGACTGGGAATATCCTAAAGCTAACATCCATTAAATTACAGAAAAACTAGAATATTTTCTTGTTGACAATATTGGTTGTGTAAGTCTCGAATCATTTTTCCTCACCGGCCATAAGAGGTTGAGACGTCCATGAAAATTTTCATTTTGTTCGTCTGGGAGATGTTGAACCGCATGTTCCCAAGGTGCTCATCTCAATTAGGGCAAAACAGAGGGGCTGAAGGGAGAGCAAGAACTTCCTAAACTATAGGAGGGGAATGGTTTTAAGCTGAAAGAGGTGAGATTGAGATGAGATCTTAGGAAGAACCGTGTTCCTGCAAGGGTGGGGAGGCCCTGGCCCAGGTTACCCAGAGAAGTGGTGGCTGCCCCCATCCCTGGAGGTGTTCCAGGCCAGGTTGGATGGGACGTGGAGCAACCAGGTCCAGTGGGAGATGTCCCTGCCCGTGGCAGGGGGTGGGACTGGATGGGCTTTGAGTCCCTTCCAGCCCAAACCATTCCATGATTCTATGATTATATTTGCTGCTGGAGAAGGTTTCTGTGCTGTTGGATGCTAAGGTCCCCACCCTCCTACCAAATTCTTTGGCCCATATTTGTGCCAAGAGCAAACCTGATTGTTTGCACGCTAGAGCCCTTATAGCGGGAACTGAAAGATTCAGTAGGGTAGGAAAGAGCAGGTGGTGGGGATGTGGTTGCGAGTAATCGAAGGACAGTAAGGTAAAATAATTATTCTTCTAAACGAGTAATTGTTCAGCTGGTTACTGCTTAGCAGCCCTAATCTTCGGAATCTTTAAAGTATTTTGCGGTGCCTGGAAATTGCTTTTGTACATTCAGCGACAATTGCCTTCATACAGTTTTCAATTGTTTAAGTGTGACGACGGCTTTCTGACATAACACATTTCTTGGAGGGCAGACGGCAACCAAAATTGATGACATTCTTTGACATTTCACTCTTTGGAGTGAAATTTTATCTGAAACCACGTCCAGCTCTGGAAAAGTGATTTCACTTCATGGCATGCATCAGCTTTCAAATAGCCTATTTAATTTCTTGAAGCTTGAAAAACAAATTAATAATATCACTTTAACTTGATTTAAGCCATCTTCCCTGAACATTTTTTTTTAATATTTTCAGGAAACTGGAAACTTTCTGGAAGGTTCAAACTAGACAAAAGCTGGATATGGTTTGTTTGTATGAAGAAATTTGTATACTGAGATATTCAGGAGCAGGAATGTGCCTGTTTCAGGAAATACCCAGTTCTCTTATTAAATGCTCCTTCTTTCAGTATTTCATAACCTATGAAATATGTTTACTCGTACCCTTAGATGCAACAGCGGAAAAAACATTTTCCTTGTATAAACAGATTTGGATAGTTTGCAGAAACACGAGGCATAGATTTCGCTAAGCTCTGACTGCAAATTATTTTCAGTCCTACATGTAAAAACTATGAAGGGTTTTACAAACTGATTTAAATCAACGTTAAATTATATCAAAAAATATTAAAACTGGAATATCTACAGTTTTCAGTAATTAAGTGAAAAATAGTATAATTAAATTTGGGCATACCAGGAATGTGTTTCCCTAACCATTTTCCAAACGTTACTCCTAATTATTATCTAGTTGTCCACTTGTCTTTTGTTTCTATCCAAGAAAAGCAATTATCCTAATTATACCTCAGCCCTTCAGTGCCGACGGAGTACCACAAACAATGCAAGTTCTCCGTGGTAGTGACAGAAAATCAACCCCATCCTTGGAATTAACTTTTGTTGAATTCACTGTTACGCAAAGCATAAAATCCCACTTCCTCACAGAAGCTCTGCGGCTCTGAACACCAAAGAGCTCTTGGCTCTCCAGTGAGGACCCCAACTCCAAAGCTTTGCTGGGACCTGCTAGTGGCAGATAGGAATGGTTGGACTTGATGATACAAGAGATCATTTCCAACCTGCTGATTCTATGATTCTCTGACCTTTCTGCCTCTCCCTTCCTCTAGAGTGCTGGCTGTCCAGCTGCTGCCCCCCAGCCCACCGAGCATCCTTCGTGGTGGGATGCTTGGTCTCCTCCTGCCTTTCAACACAGAGGGAAGCCAACAGTGCCCGATGCCTCACGGCTGCAAGCAGACCGTAGATATCTTACAGTCTCCACACAGCCTGAAAGTCATATTTTGGGGGGGCTGTGCTTGCCCTGCCCTCCCTGGAGACCGTGAGGTTTTAACATCAACCTGAGTAAGCAGAAAATCCTTACAACGTTGTGAATGAGCGAGCATCACCCGGAAGGTTTTGCTTTGCGTATCTCCCACAGCTCAAGTGTAACTTCATAGTAGAAAAGTTTTGATCAGATAGAGATAGATCAGCAAAATCTAAGGCAAAGCATGAAATCCTTCCTATAGAAAACCTTTTCTTGGCCACACGAATCAGAGCAGCACAGCAGATTAAAAGAGAATGACAGAAACTTTGCATCTCTCTAAAAGGGCTCACAAAGGATTCGGTACTGCAGGTGTCACAGCCAGACGCTGCCTCCGATGTTGGTGACAACAGCAGAGACACCAGGAACGCGGGAACTGACCTAAACTCAGGCTCTTATCAGATCTTGCTGGCAGGATGGGCAGCCGTACATCTGTTCTCTCAGAGCAGGTTTGCAGGACAGGTGAAGCTTTTACACTGAGCTCCACCCTGTAAGACTCAAACAGAAGCCAGAACAAATCATGCCTAGAGGCAGGGACAATCCTGCTGACCTGGCCTCTCCTTCTGTGTCTTGCCTAGCCCAGCACAAAGCATTTTGACCTTTCTGGGCTAATTAGCCAACCCATGCGCAGACAGAGCACAAATCTAGGTGTTTCCCCCAAAATACGTTCCTTGAAGTGTGCTAGAGAGGGAGGGGGTTTCAGCAGGAAACCCCGTACACAGAATTAATCGTCTCTCCTCCCTTCTGGGAGCCAGTGCTGCAAGTACACTGTAACCTACAGCTTCAGTGTCAGTTGATGCCGTGAGTCACAGCCGCTGGCCTGCTTTCTGACTGCTCTCATAGCACCGTTTGTTTCCTGTTGCGCACAGCCTCCTACCTGACTAGAAAAAAATAGACAAAAAAAAGCTAGATGATCCCTCAATGTAAACCAGCACTGCCACGGCACCCCTCACTTTCACCGAAGGCAGCAAAACCTACGGGTAAATAGGGCCAGGTCCTCTCTTTGCAACAAATAGTAGGTATAAACATAAGTTAGTTTTTAAAAGCCCTTGCAGCGATGGTGAATCTCAGCACGAATGAGATTTTGTGTTTGTGCTCACCAAAACCATTCTCTGGCACTAGAACTGCAAAACTGGTATCTCCCACACTTACTCACGGAGCAGAAGCTGCGAAGACGGATGCACATCGCTGCTTTCTGTCAGGGCAGCTCGGACAGCCCGGGAGGGTGAAGTGAAAAGGAAAAGGCAAGCAGTGACTGTAAAAATACTGATGTTTTCCATACTGTAACACAGTCTCTTGCCTGGCATGAGAAGAAAGGTAATCCACAGAAGGTGCCAAACTCTGGAGCTGGTCAAACGGTTTGGTTCAAACAACAAAAAAAAAAAAAGCTTATTAAGGAAAAGAAAAAGAAATTTATGCAAAATTGAAGGGGGTTGGAACATGTGCTAAGCAAGGCATGGCCATCATTCAGTCCCACTCTCCCCCACTTTTTCACTAAAAGGGTGAAAAGTTCAAAATCGCTTATCTGGACTTATTCAAAAGGATGTCCCTTTTTTTTCCATCTGAAATAACGTTTTTCTTCAACATCCTGGCAATGCTGTGATAACATCGGAGATGTTGAAAATGAAACATTTCACCTGAATGTGGGGTTTTTTTTCAATTTTCTAGTTTGCTTGAAAAGTTCAAGCGGTTCCTACTCCAGGCTCTGTTTCTGCCCTCTCCTGTGGAGCAGCCAGGACACACACACATTATTCAAGGTGTTCCGAGTGATGGGAAGCCTCGATCTTTGGCAGCCCACAACATTTCAAGGCAGGTACCCACCCTGCGGCAAGAGCTCTGACAGGCGTGAACGGGGAGCAGACTTAAGAAAAAGAAACACCAACAGGTTGTAAGAAGGAGAAGGAAAAAGCAACCTTGCCAGAAGTAAGCAGCGAGGGTCGGTGAGGCCCAAGCCCTGAGGTGGTGGACAAATGTTTCTGGTTCAAGTTGTGAGCTGCAGAATGGAAACGTTACACGACTGAGCGAAAGCAGCAGGGCCTGCCCACAGGAAAGCGCTGGGAGGTCGTACCTTCCTCAGGCTCAGAGATCAGACAGTGCCACACGGCGCAGGAGGATACGGCACACATCGGTAAAACCTGTCCATGTCACTGAGCTACCAAAAGCCTACTCTGCAGATGAGCCAGTTTCTTAAGGAGATGCCACCCTCAGCAGCAAGCTGAAGCTGTTCCCAGAATTACAAGGCTGGTGTTTTGGGCAACAGCCCTGTTTGTGCAGTGTGGACAACTGTCCTTCAGGATGTCCCCTCTCAGCCTTCACGCAGAGTGGCATGAGCTGAGCGCTTGATCCTGCCCGTGATTCATGAGGTGTTATCTGATAGACAAGAGGCCTAAACTCAGATGCAATCTATCTGCCACGGAGAAATGACTGCTTGCGCAGTAGCTAGATTGCCGATCATCCATCAGATAACACAAGCTGCAAACTCTTAGTTGAGATGAGCCAGAAGCCTGGAGAGATTAAACTCCACAGCGTTTTAAAGATGCTACCATGCTACCCTATACCAATTTGTACTTACTGACCAGCCCACTCCAGCATCTTCTTCCTTCTCACCACCTCTTTCAAGCATCCTCACTCAGGAGGCAGTTATACCCTTGACCGTGAACTTTTAAAACTGCAGCATATAAAGCCAACACAGGGTGAAGAATTAGGCAAAGGCAGTAGCACAGTTTTTCAACAGCAGCTTTTGACCTCAGCGTCTTCTCACGCTGAACAAGAGATGATGGGAATCTCCTTACCTGACTTCAGCCTGTCACGTCTGGCAGTCTGAGGGGGTTCTTTGGGTTCTTTAGACAACAGAGAGAGAGACAAGACCTGCCAAGTTCACGCACCAGAGACAGAAATCTGTTTCTTTCCTGCTGACTGTGGAGATACAACTCAGCTTCGACTACACACAGCTATGACTGCACACCTAACACGAGGGGAGTGGATACTGATGTATCTCATCCTGGGAAAGTCAGCAAGGGACAGCTATTTAAAATTACTTTTGGTAGCCCAATCCTCCTTAACAGAGCGGGACTGAGTTCCCCATTTGTAAAATGGGAACAAAAGCACTTCCCCTCATTGTGGAGATGCTAAGATCACAAGGAATTCAGATTCTGCAGCTCTGAGGGTCAACCTCAAGATAAAGGAGATGCTTTAAGTGACACCATAGGAAAGTTTTATCTTGTGTGAAGCTGGATGGCAAGAGCTGACTATAGACACACAGCTTAGAAAGAGTTTTAGTGTCTTTAGTGATTCCCAAAGACTCTGCTACTCCATTCCTCTCGCACAAACAGGATTACACTCAGCTAGTCTCCAGACTTTCAGCAACTCTGCACTAATTATGCCTCCCCTTTTGAGCACGGGAAAATCATATTTGTTTTTACAGAGAGGAAAGCTGAAGCCCCCCAGCTGTGACTTGCCCGACAGGAGCCAAGCTAACTCGGGGGCAGCTGCTTTCCAGCCTCGTGCCCCTACTCCTGCGTAACTACATTTTTCACTGTCTTCCTGCCTCAGCTTCTCACTGTTTTACTGCAGGCTAACAGAGATATCTTGATGACTAATTGTTCTGAGCCAAAGGACAAAGATCGCCGCTTGCTGTTACAGATCCTGTGTGTCAAGGGGTTTTTTTAACTCCTTCCCCCTTCCTAAAATATGTTTTCATCAGCAGGATACATCTTTGATTCATCCAAGCCATAGACTTCTTTGCCTATATTTTAAAGTCTGCTTGATAAAGGAATTTTCAGCAGTCCCAGAAAAGAAGGGAAAGAATTTATATTTGTCTTTAAAGAAAAAAGTCTATGACTACAACCTCTGTGGCCTGGTTTGTTTTGGGGGGACACCAGTTTGATCCAGAACATGGTAGGCAAGAGGGATTCCTGACTATACCGACTGTTCTCGAGCTGCTGCAGTTGCAGAAACCTGATGGCAGATCATGTTGTCCACCACAGAATGAGGGAAGGACATATGCAAATATTTTTTTCTTCAGCATGAGTGCAAAAATGTGCACCTCAATGCAAAAATATGCAGCTCCTTTTCTGCCAGCTGAACCTGAACAGTTAATTTAACCATGCAAAATACGGCACTGAGCAGCATCGCCAGTGCAGGACCAGGCTCTAACTGAAAAAAAAAAAAAAAAAAAAAAGAAAATTAAATGTATTTTCCAAGATTCAAAAAACATGAAGCAGCTTTAAAGGTGAAAAAACTCCACAGAGTGGCAGAGGGAGAGCTGTCATGTCGCAAGTGCTGTGTATGTAGCTGTGATAATCAGATATCTTCTGAACCTGCTGTCATCATGACAACTGTCTGACAGACAACAGCTCAGATCTGGGCAGGAAGACAACTTTGTTAGCTTCAGGAAGGAGCACTGTGCAGGCGAGAAAAGGTCACATTGCACGACCAGGGCCCGTGTTTGTAAAAAACATAGGCTGATCCCAGGATTTAGTATTGAATCTTTCCTATGTCTCTAATTTTTTTTATAAATATGGAAATGAGAAGCATCTACTGATTGCTGTAGAAGAGCAACGAAGCTGGTGAGGGGCTGGAGAACAAGTCTTATGAGGAGCGGCTGAGAGAGCTGGGGTTGTTTAGCCTGGAGAAGAGGAGGCTGAGGGGAGACCTTATTACTCTCTACAACTACCTGAAAGGAGGTTGTGGAGAGGAGGGAGCTGGGCTCTTCTCCCAAGTGACAGGGGACAGGACTAGAGGGAATGGCCCTGAAGCTCTGCCAGGGGAGGTTCAGGTTGGATATCAGAAAAAAATTCTTCACAGTAAGAGTCATTGGGCACTGGAACAGCTGCCCAGGGAGGGGGTCGAGTCGCCTTCCCTGGAGGTGTTTAAGGAACGGGTGGATGAAGTGCTGAGGGACATGGTTTAGGGAGTGTTAGGAATGGTTGGACTCCATGATCCAATGGGTCCTTTCCAACCTGGTGATTCTGTGTGATTCTGTGTATTCATTTAACTCCTGTTCCGATTCCATAGGTTTAGTAGACTCTTTTCTAGTGGGATTTTTTTAACATCAAGACTCCTTCCTATTCAACAGCTCTTATGTCCTTGTACAGCAGAACTATTGGTTTTTAAAAATCTGATCTTTTAAAAAACATGAAGTAGGTTTTGGTTTATGCAAAAGCCAACAGACACGCGACCATAAATGCGGCCCAGCTGGAACAACGTACCAAGAGCAGCAGCCAACAACATGAGACTGTTTTACTCTGAGCCTCACCGTGTTGCCAGAAGCCATCCCCCTTCTTCTGCCTCTCCCACGGAAAGTGGAATAAAGCAGCGCAAAATAGGAGGTGGTGAGTCTTCAAAACATGAGTTAACAACACACTTTATTTAGCCTACTCCTGATACCCAACCTACAGCTCCTGGCACCCCAGCATACAAAGGTGTTCCGCCACAGTCCCTCCACATCCCACAACAGATAAACAACAGAAATCCCTCACAATCACAACACAGACGCCAACGTAATCTTACAAACCAGCCTGGCTGCTCTTCTATTGATCGTATTTCCTGAAGGGATCTAGTAGGTTTCAAAAGGTTTCATCCATAAAGATCCTATGGAGTCCTAATAACACCGTCAGGATCAAGCAGGATTATAATAATCACTTCCATCCCATATTTATTTGTAAATAGTACCCTGCAGAATTCTTTATGTAGAACTAGAAGGTGAGGAGGAGAAGGTGTGAGCAGTGGGGAAAGCCCAAGCTGATGGACATTAGTCACATCTTCTGCTTGTTTGTAAACCTTGATCCAGCGTGGGAGGTGTCCATTGCTACAACAGAGAGAAATGCTGATTTCTCATGCCTCCAGTGCTCTGATTTGTCAGCGGATTGGAATACCTGCACATGAAAACAGGTCCTTTGTCGTGGCAAAGCACTTACAGGTCCAGTACAAACTGGGAAACGTAACTCACACCTTCCCAGGTTGTAACGTACAGAATCATAGAATGGTTTTAGTCCGAAGGGAACTCAAAGCCCATCCAGTTCCAATTCCCTGCCATGGGCAGAGACACCTCCTGCGGGTTGCTCCAAGCCCCATCCAACCTGGTCTTGCACACCTCCAGGTATGGGGCAGCCACAACTTCTCTGGGCAACCTGGGCCAGTGTCTCACCACCCTCACAGGAAAACATTTCTTCCTAAGATCTCATCTAAATTTCCCTTCTCTCTCAGCTTAAAACCGTTCCCCCTTGTCCTGTCCCTGCACTCTCTGATAAAGGGCTCCTCCCCAGCTTTCCTGTAGCCCCCCCTTAAGTACTGGAGTGCCACTAGACAGTCTCCCTGAAGCTTTCTCATCTCTAGGCTGAACAATCCTACACGCCAAGCCTGCTCCATACCTTAGCTGGTGTGTCCTGGGAGCAGCCTGCAGCCCTGCACACAAACATGCTGCTCTGAACTCGTATTTTAACCCCTCTTTGTAATTGGTGCCCTTCTAGAGGCAGCATCACTCACACCACACGCCAGCAGGACCAGCGGAGCCTGAGGAGGGGCCCAGGGCTTGCCTGGGGTGCTGAGGGCCACCTGGAGCACTGGAGGGCAAAGCATGGGCTGTGTAACCCCGGGCCTTTCTTTCATCGCATCCCTCGGGTGAAAAGCCAACATATGATCATTTCTGTGCTTGTTTTCTAAAAGACAAAGCCACTGCCGAACTCATACCCTAAATCCATTCAGAGTTAAGGTTCCAAAAGCTCCCTTCCTCATCCCAGTGTCAGTGCAAAGTGCAAGGACATCAGCAGCAGCACCAGGCTCCCATCCTGGCTCTGCCACAGGGCTGCGGTGGTGCTGGGATAGTTGTACCTATTGCCTGCGGTGCTTCTTTGTGAGCAGGCAGCCCAATGAGCCACTGATCTCTGCAGCGGCTCGAGGGACTGTAAATAATGATAAACACCCTATCACCTTCTGGATGCCTATATTACCATTACTCTACATCACACCAGCACAATATGCCAAAACACATTATTTAGGACAATAATGCTGAGATATAGCAGATGGTGAGGAAAATCAAGCATTACTTTAAAGAGCCTGCAGCATGCCGTGTGGAGCCAGGTCAGAATGACAGGTTATTCATTCCAGCTGAGTGCTGGCCTTGCGCTAGCAGCCTGCAGAACCTGCACAGCCTCCTCTGAACAGTACTACTCAGTGGTCTGGGAAAATGGATTAGCTTTAGCGATGTGCCATAGTACCGCATACACACCCAGGTCACGTCTGGCATAGTGTCCTGCTGCCAATTCCTCCTCAGGAACAGAAGTACCGTGGAAAGTGAGGCAGAGATATCTCAATAGCTCTGGGGGAACCAGCAGGAGGTGGTGAGGCCAGTTGGGACGCTGGGCTGGTGGCCGGTCCTGGGCACACAGTCCTTGTGAACACCACACCAGGGGCTCGGCATCGGCCTGGGTGGCAATACAGCTATGTTTGTGCAGAGTGGCATCCGAGTGGGGAGCCTCAGAACAGCCCAAACCTGAGCCACCCAAAAGTGGTTCTCAAGGGAGACAAGCTGCGTGCATGCACTCAGGACACGCAATCCACCATTCTTACCTACAGCTGAAAGCAAGCTGCTAGGTCGCAGCTCTTCTCACTAACCTGATCCCTTTAGCTTCAGATAAGCTGCTGTTTTGGTGCAGATTCCAAATTAAAACTGGTGATCCTGAAGCAGGTCAGGAAATGCTGAAGTAACGTGGTGCATGTGAGCTGCATGTGGATTTGGCAGAAATCTGTATTTCTAGCGTGGGAAGCTAATTGTCATCGGAACTAAGAAGGAACAAATGTAGACTCACTTTGAACAGCAGCGCAGACTGGGGCGCATGGGTAGCATGGGCATTTCTGTTCCATTTTACAAGGGACGTTCCTGTAGAGGATGGGTAGGCTACAGCCCCCGCTGCTCCTAGTAAACCCACTGCTTGAGGCTGTAAGAGAATATGCCTCCCTTCCCACCCCGACTTTCACGATATATATTGAGAAAACGAGGGCTGAGAGGTGGTACAGGAAGGGGAAGTTGCTCATTCGGGATCCTAAAGCAGAATAGGAATAAACAGAAGGTCTGAAACTCCTGCCCTCAATCCTAATACTTTGTGGATCCTGCGACCACAACTCAATTTACATTCTCTGGGTTTGGGTAAAACTGTGCTGCAATTTTGGATTTGAAAGATCCACAATGTGTAGACAAGACGCTGGCTTCAAAGGAAAAGGTATTGCTTGAGCCTAAGTGCTCAGTTATATAAAACACGGCAGTGCCACTGGATTGAAGGCATATACGTTAACGGTTGTGGCCACAGCAGTGGACTGGAGGCTAGCACTGCTCTGCCAGAGGCATTAGTTAAATTCTTAAATACTTTCTTCTCTTCATGTTAGAACCACTGTGAAAGAAAGCAGTGAGTGGTTTTTAGGTGCATCTTCGTAGGATCTAATGGCTTACCTGGACAATTAGCTTATTTTCTTTATCTGGCAGAATTCGGTAGGTATAGACGCAATTTCGGAACCTGGAACAGATCAGAGGAGATCTGGTTAGACCATGTGCAGAAAGGAATCACACTGTGGTGCTCCTCCCCTTAAGAAAAGCTATTGGAAGAACCTGAGATGCATCAATGTCTTCACGTACAAGAGTTTTAAATATTTCTCTTTATTTCTTTCCCTTGAGTATGTGAACTAACATAAACCTGTGTATATGTTAGTTCTTGGTCACCGAGACATGTTTGCAGATGTCACTGCAGAAAGTGATATCAGCATCAGGCTCAGAGTGAGTTACTCAACTCTTCTTCTGGCCGGAAAGAAAGAAAACACCAAATGGCTCTAGCTGTCAGTGGAGTGGGCGTCTCAGGAAGGAATGAAAAAGCAGAAATCCAAAATACACAGGGCCAAAATCAGCAATGAATGAGTAAAGTGAAAAGCTAGAATGTGCATTGACTTGTACTGGAAAAAAAAACCCAAACAAATAATAGATTTCAGCTAAATCACAGTAAACCAATTGATTGTTAGACATGTTTCCAGGCAGAAATCCTAAACAACAGCCTAAATGAGAATCCGCCTCGCTCTCCTGGTGCGGATGCACACTGTCCATGTGCATCTGTAGATCGTCAATAAGGAACATTTCATCCCACCTAAATTCAATTAGATTCTTATTTAAGGGGGGATGGAAGAGTCTTCTCAGGTGGAGGGCCGTGTTAATGAGCCCAAGGGAAGCCTCGGCAGTGCTGTGAGGTGGTAAGCGTGACCTTCCTCAGCAGCTGTGAGACTTGCAGAGTTTGCCCAAGAAGCGTTGACTAAAAAATGCATTTTTACCTGTCTCCCAACAGATTGATCAAATCTTTTAAGTCACCTGCAAAACTCTATGTTAAAACATACAACATGGCTTTAAGCCAGCGTATGATTTCAACCCCTTTCTCTCAAAGGGAAAAACAGAATCCACTCCCAGAGCTTCCTTGGCTGTAACAGAAACACTGCATTACCTGTGGAATTGTCGTGAAATGCCCAGCTGGGGAAATCAGGGAGAACAATAAAACACCCTCATCTCTTTTACAGTTGTTGTGAGTCTGTTCACCATACACCTTTCAGAATCACTCCATGCAGGAGAGAGAAAAACAGGTTGGCAGGATTTTGGGAAACCTTATACAAGGAGTCACAAAGAGCAAGTGGAATGAAAATAAATTACTCATAAATCACAACTGAGCTTTTCCAGGGTGTCTGGGAGATTTTTTTATGTATCTACATGAACCTGCATGGTGTGATGGCATTAATGCAAAGGACACGGGAGAACTGGAACTCCTCCCAGAGCTCAATACCACTGCACTAAGCAATGTAAGACCATTTCACAGGCACCTGCATTCATTCATTCATTCATTCATTTGTTCGTTCACACATCTGAGGATCTGGTGCAGAGCTGGCAGGCACAGAAATGATCCCCCCGCTGCTTCGGATTGCCACAACACTGCCAAATTCACCAAGCCCATGGCAGTCAACTCAGATAGGCACCAAGGAAGGGTATGGGGTTTGTTTTTATCTGTCAATGCACTTCTCTTACACCATTTCCTCCTGCTGATATGCAAACAGGGCTAAGCAGAACTGCTCCTGCAGCTGATGAAAGAAAACACGTGTGTGGAGATTATGAAACTGATAAACCAGCTCAGTGGCTCTTGCGTCGCAAGGGGACCCACCTCGTTACCTTCACAAAAAGTGCCCCATCACACAGTCCTGATGAGGCTGCTGTCACAATACTTGGAAAGCGGTTTAGGCTGAGGACGGGCAATTTCAATGGAAGATGAGAAAAGAAAGGCTGTTGGGTGAGACAGGAGCAGGGAGGGACGCTTCCTAATATCTAAAGCAGGTATCCAGGCTGCCCAGGGGGGTGGTTGAGTCCCCATCCCTGGAGGTGTTTAAAAGGTGGGTAGATGAGGCGCCTGGGGACATGATTTAGTAGCAGACAGGTATGGTTGCAGCTGATGATCTCAAAGGTCTTTTCCATCCTAATGATTCTACAATTCTATGATTCTACCCTCTTTAGCAGTCCCCTAATTTAGTGCCTGTGGATGGAGAAGACTGGAACTCTTACTCCATTTCTATCCTTCGTCTTTCTCTCCTCAGAATCCTGACTGTCAAGTTACGTGGTCACAATTACTGTCACATTCCAGGTCCACCCTAAAAACTGAGTTGAGTTTAGGATTGCTCAACCATTGTTCAGGCTGTCTGTGTTGGGGGTAGATACGACATCAGCCACAGTTTAAACACGTCTCCAAGTAGTTTGTCATCTCTGTCCTCTCAACCAGAGGAAAAGCACCCAGGCTTGTGTTTTCTCTTTCCTCTCCTGCTGCGCATGTTTTTATGCACAGGTGATGATGTAAAAACTGGGAGTGCCTGGAAATTCCAAACAGGACATGGTGCCAAGTGCCCTATGAGAAGGATGGTGCCACCAGGGGATTGGGAATGGGATTCACAGGCAGAGGGATTCCAAAGGATCTGAGAGGGATCCCAAAGCTGCAGCTAGCCTTTCAAGGGTCATCTCTAGACTCCTGCAGCCAGTCACACACCAACAGAAGATCCCCTGGAGGAACGATACCAGCTCAGACAGCACACCGTGAAAGCTAAGCATGCTCTTTCTGATTTCAGGCTCCAGGCATTCCTCATCAGGTAAATTAAAGAGCCCGATGTTTGCCAATAAACTGGCAGATCAACCGATCCAAGCAGAAAGGAGGAAGAAAACGGCTTTGCTTCTTGCCTTTTTTGGGGCAGTGTGACCAGCGGAGCAGAGGACAGCAGTGCAGGGAGGAGCTGTGTTTGCTGACTGCTTCCACTGCCAGTGAAATGCTGCTGCTCTGACTCTCAGAAAAGGAGAGGAGCTGCTCTTAAAAGGCCCCGTAAAGACACCTCCTCTACTTGTCTATATTTATACAAACACCATGTTTCTAAAGCAGCTTTTCAAGAAAATCAATATTTCCTTCTATTATCTAATAAGCGCTTTTGTTGAATTTTGACTGATCTGCCCAATAAATATTAGAGCTTTGCAGAATATGACACTTCTTTTTCAGAGCAGATTTCGTGGGGTTTTGTTTTCCTTATCTACACAGAGTTGACACTTTCTCACTTTCAAAGTAATTCGCTTTTTATTAGAACGTTTTGCAGTCAGGCTTTCAACTCGCCTCTCTCAGTCTTTGTCTCCAGTCTGTTTTTCCAACAGAAGTGACTGAAGAGCTCACACTGCAAACATCTTCCAGTCAATAAAACAGCTGAAACTGATACATCTCTGAGGAAGTTTTCAGCTCCAGCAAAGCTGCCCGTTTTGACATTGGCTGGGAAAGACTGATTCACTGCCTTTAACCCTTTCTCTTCACAAAAGAACTGCAAACCAGCATAAGCTGAAAGCTTGTCAGGTATAATACTTTGAGAGAAGTTTGTGAGACATTTCTCAGACTGTAATGAATGCCAACCCTTTGCACCGCAGATCCGGCTGCTCTTGGCTGAGAAACCTGGGTACTCCCAATCTCTTTAATTAAGCCATTCATGTTAACCACCTCAGAATGGATTTAAGAACCTTTGGCTCCCGGTTCAGAAAATCCTGGTCATGATATTGTTTCTATTTCCTGATCCCATGTCTCTCAAGTCACAAAAGGCTTTCAAAGTTGGCTGCGTAAACATTTACAATGGAAAAACTTATGCAAATGTATGTCAGTCGACATTTTTACAGCACCTTCCCTTTCTGTAATCCCCACCACCACTCCATAAAAATATTTTGTGTACAAAAAATCAAAGCGGTCGTACTAAAAACACTCAATGGAAGCGACGGTCTACTCTAGTAAGACATTCCCTGACTTGCAGCTCGGGCACTCAGCTACATGATTGCCCGTCCTTCCTCTCGCTCGTCCTGGCTATTCATCTGCAGTTGCCCTTCATTCTTTGCTCCATCCAGAAAGACAAAACTCTTCCCCAAGTTGTTACAGGCAGGCATAGAGGCTGTCTGCTCCTTGTGAACACTTCCACTACCCATCCGCCTACCTCTGCCAGTCCAACACCTACGCTCACAGGGCAGTTACTCAGCCCCATGCTTTTCTGCCGATGAATCGTCTGCGGCACTGTGCTGTCACCAGAAGTCTGACCTCAGAGACAAGCAGTTAGACCAGAGTTATAGACAGCAGCACTGCCTTTACCGCTGCAAGAAATACACTTTCAGAAAGAAACTACACCGAGTACTGAGAAACCCGCCTGTGATTTAATGTGGGGTAAGGAGGAAACGAGTTTTATTAAACTGCTGCGCCACGGCAGCAAAGCCGATCTGATGGGCAGAGTGGGGTCCCACAGAGGCTCTCTTGAGCTCTCCCAAGCGCAGAGCACCTCATATCTCTCTGTAGTGCAAAGTCAAATGCTTCAGACTTCACCTACCGCCTTCAGCCTGCTCCTCCCCCTACGCTCCAGCCTCCAGAAATAACACCCACCCCTCACAGACCCAGGATGGGAGGCACTGCTCTCGGGTCCCCCGTCCCAACCCGGCACACAGCGCTCAGAGCTGCCAGCACTTCTTGCCTCTCCCCATTTCCCACACGAAATATTTACCCTGCGAGGCACATTAATGATGCAGATAGATTCATCGCTGTGCCAGGTGTATCACACACTGCTCCGGGAACTATTTCAAGCCTTTTGCTGAATGGGACATGACATTGTGGGTCAAACACACTGAACCAGAGCATGAAAAGCACCTGGGAGGGCACCACAGAACCACAGAATAGTTAGGGTTGGAAGGGACCTTAAAGATCATCCAGTTCCAACCCCCTGCCATGGGCAGGGACACCCCACTAGCTCAGGGTACTGCACTAAACTGTCCTTGAGCTGTTAAAATACGTGACCCAGGCTGTTAACAGGAGCGACCAAGAGGTTTTATTTTCTCTCAGAGCACAGCTGCAGTATCTTCGATTCTTCTCACCATTTGAACCACAGGCAAGAGCAGCACGAGCAGGGCAGTAGTAAAAGCATATGGGCTTGTTCAGCCCAGCCCTGCTCCCACAACCCTTCCCTACCCTGTGGCCCAGGCAGGTGAAAGCAGCCCCGCTCGGATGTGGGCTGCACCTTCCCAGCGGGTGCAGTGGCTGTTTGTTGGAGAGGGTGCGGGAAGTGACACCCTGCACAAGCTGGGACAAAAGTGTCCACGTGAAGCGCGAGGTTGAAAGCTGTACTTACAGCACGCAGAGTGCGTATGCCGAAGCAATGGACTCACTGGCCCGCACAAGGAAGCTGCCATCCTTGCCTACTTTGGAGAGCAGGTCTTCGGCTCTGGAGCGAGTGATGTTGCCGTGGTACCAGCACTGATCCATTTCTGGAGCTGGAGGAAACCCGAATGCCAATGCAGGAGCTGCCTGTGTGTCTGTGTGTAACGATCGGGCAGCTTTCAGCTCACCAGCTTCCTGTTTCAATAGTACAGAGAGGGAAAGGAAACTCAGCCGCGGACAACTTCCTCAACTCAAACAGCTCAGAGAGTGAGTGTGACATGTTCCTGCAGCCCCCGCTCTCCCTCTTCATGCAGCAGCTGAGGTCACCAGCAAGCCCGTGTCCCTTGCCTTTCCCTCCCCTCTCATGTCCTGTATCAAAAAGTCCCAGCTGAGCATCTCTTGTGCTCCCCCACCGATTCAGTCCCCCAGGCTCTGGTGGTCTGCCATTCCATTTACGATCACTTGCCAGACACTTGGAGTTTCCATCTTCTTCCTGTCTGTCTGTCCTACCCACTACAGGTCTCCATGGGGAATAAATAAACGCAGACTGATCAGAAACACACCGTGCATTAGGATACTCAGCACTGACTGCCTCGTTCCTGCTTTGCCTACTCCTTGCATCTAGCTAGGAGTGAGGAGGAGACTTTAAAGAACTGAAAAAATACTACCCCTACATGTCTCTGTGCACAGAAGCAGATGTAGAGGCTGATTTGCTCTGGGGATTTGTGACCAAAGCTCCCAGTCAGCTACCGTGAGATGGATTCAAAGATCTTTCCTATTCTAAACCCCCGAAGGTGGGATGGAGCAAAGCCATTTTTGGCAACCTGCGTCAGAGAGCAGAGAACTGGAGCTTTCACTTCCCTTTTCTTTGTCTGCACATCTGCCCCTGGGCTGTGCTGCGTGGCATGCTCGGAGCGGCATCTCCAAGCCGGAGCAATGAGGGGCATGTTTGCAGCAAAGATGGACATTGCTCCAGGGGCACTGCCTGCACGGCAAAACTGGTTGCCTACCCCGTAACTTCAAACCCTTTGCCTCTGAAGGCACCACTTTTGCACATCCATGTTTGAGCTATACCTAAAAGCAGCAGCTGAGCTGGGACTCGGAATACAAAGCGAGTCCGCAGGAAGGGCAGGCACTCTGCTAGTACTTTGCAACCCTTAACTCCCAGAGCAGGGAGAAGTGCTGGAACCGTGATACCGGGATCATATACGCAGTGCTGCCTCTGTACACAGCAGGGACAGCAAAGCAGGAGAGAGCAGA
Organism: Cuculus canorus; assembly: GCF_017976375.1. Taxonomy (NCBI): domain Eukaryota; kingdom Metazoa; phylum Chordata; class Aves; order Cuculiformes; family Cuculidae; genus Cuculus; species Cuculus canorus. Next base: position 2,950,447 of record NC_071409.1, read on the forward strand.
CTATTACCCAACAGGGAGAGACAAGAACCTGTGGGTATGGAGAGGGAGAGTGAACCAGTACAGCCCAGTATTCATCCCTGCCTGGCCTCCAGTGCTTTCAGTTATCCAGATATCTGCTCTGCAGTGATAAGCTCAACCTTTGCCGCTGACATTAAACCGTGGGCACCAGCAACTCAAAATTGTGTGGCCAGAGTAGAGCTCTGTGAAACAGGCAGAACTGCAACGTGCAGGGCTTCCTGTCTGCGCTGAGCAAGCGCTGTCTACAGACCAAAATTAGCTCAGCTGGATCTACCCTTCAGCTTCCCCCGGATCACAGAGGGCTTTAGGATCCAGACTCCCGTGGCTTCAAGTGCTTAAATCAAGTCAGATGCTGAATGCCATGAGGTGGCTCTGCCTGGACAGTAGCTGTAAGCTCTTGTAACAAATTACAGAGTGGTTGCAAACACCATTTTCCCCAGAAAGAAGAGCGTCTACGTGTGGCAAAGGGACTGTGCAGCTCCTTGGGCAGTCTTGCCTGGCTGCAGCGTGCCGCTAGCCTCACTTGTACCAGCTCTTTGGGGTGTCTGGTTCTGGCAGTAGCTCTGGAGTGCAGCTGCAGCAGGAAGCAGAACAGCTCTGAATGTCAAACCGCTGCTTGACCTTACAGTGCTCTCCATGCGAGGACCCACATGTCAATGCAGAGTGGACAGAGCCGATGCACAACATGAGTTTTGCTGGAATGAAACTCTGCGTGGAGAGCTTCTGGTTTACTGCAAGATAATCCAAGGTAAGAGAGAGGTACAAGCCCTCCTCTCTCTACCAACTTTGGTTTTTTAGCAAACTGTTGCTATTTCCTCCAAATGTGCATGTCTCCTATCCAGCCACACACAGCTCCTTGACTTGGAGACATAAACAAGGGGAGGGGATCCAGACACCTGTAACGATTGTAGCAATAAGATGTAAAGGCTGGTTCCTCTGCATACTTCTTGGTCTCAAAAGAATGCACAGCACAGCTCCAGCTGCTCAAAAGGTGACTCCCAATCTCCTCACACAAACAGCTCTGTGATGGCTCATTCACAACACTGCCTGAAGAGGAAATGGCATTGGTTTTACTTCTCATGGTGCTGGCATGTGAACTCTGCCGCGCTGGAGAAAGACTGATCCCTGCGTGGTCAGCACACACGTGTGTGCATGTCCTGAACTACCTGATTCCCAAAGGACAGTGTTAACTTCTGTCCTGCACAGAGACAAGAGGCTGTTCTGCAGCAGATACTTACACTGTTCATTTTCTTTCCATTCGTGCCTGTGTCGGAGAAGTCTGGTGAGTCGATCTGAGGAAAAAGAGATTATAGAAGTTACCTAAAGGGGAGTTGGAGTGTTTGCCATAGAGGGGGAATGCACTAATTGTCCTGCACCAGTTACGTGGTGGCTGGTACGGTGATACTACAAACATAGCCAGCACAGCCCTGAGGTTTCCACAAGGAATAGGATGTGCTTCGAAAAGTCTACACGGTCATCCCACAGTCGGGACAAAGCACCGTGTGAGAGCTGTGGTAAAACAAAACAATAATGGGTACATCTGTCAGACAAATCCAACCCAGACTCAACAGAAGCTTTCAGATAACTGCAGCAGCAGCAGTATTTCATTTAAACTTACTTGAGATTATGAGGCCACAGACAAAGAACTGGGACGTATTTTGATGTTGGATAATAAAAAATTATGGCTCTGGCAGTCTATGGACAAGGCAGACATTATTTTTCCCCACGTTAAGGTATTATTCCAAGCTGTCTCTCAGACATTGCAATAAACATTTGATCTAAAGTGAGTTTGCTACGGATGTCCGGGTAGTATTTTACCAGCTGTCTGTGAACTCATCAGCCTGTCCAGGACCAGTAGATAAATACAGTCTGCAGCATCATTCGAGATGGACATCGGTCACCCCAGGTCCCCGTATATATCCAATCTGTGCAGTGCATCAGCAAGGCCACTGCAGGCCTTGGTAGGATGAAAAATTCTCAAATATGTGCTTTCATGTCATGAAAAAGAAGTATTTCATAGTATGCCTGATGAGGGATGTTAAGGCTATAGGAGAGCAGTTACCTTTGCTCTAGTCTAGATATAACATTCCCTCATTAGGCATCAGCATCAGGCAATTGGCCACAAAGGTGTATTTAGACCCTGGCCTACGCGTAAAGAGCACATGAGTAATACTCACAAAGTACTGGTTGGTTGGTTGAGCCACTCTGCGCCACTCCACATTACTGACCTGCTGTTTGGGAAAGGCTCAGGAAATTACAGGTATATTTTGAAGGCCATGAGATCACTTCCTTGGTTCAGGCAGCCTCCAAGTGCCCTGAAAAAAACCTAGATAGTGAGAAAAATCAGGGTCCCTTCTCCCACTGCCCCTGAAAGCTATCAAAAGGCACGGGTGGGAACACAGAACAAGCAGAGACTGGCAGACCTGAGCGGTGACAGTGCAAAGGATCCTACGGGACCCGCTAAGCACTCCCCAAAGGGGATGCGCTCTGAGAGCACTCTTAAAAGCACGTGTTTTTCTTCAGCAACAGAGCAAACAAATATATTTTCCTTGGAGCCATCCCACACATGCACATACACACAATACAGCACACAGCAAACAAGCACAGACTGGTTCATAGAACAGAATTTTGTCCAGAGGCATGGGAAAAGCTTTCCTAGCTCCATCTGCTCTGACGTGTCTCCCTTGGTACCCATTCATTTCGGGTTAGTCCTTTTGTCTACTCACTGCATAATAACTCCTTTCAAACCACACCGTAGCCTCAGAATAGCCTCTCTCTCACCAAAATTGGGGCTGTTTCCTTCAGAAACCTGCTGAAAATCTGTCTGGGCGTGAAAGCCTTCCACCTTGAGCGCTGTCAGGCTGCTCTGAGCTTGGTCAGATCCCCTTCCACTGCCATCTGTGCCTTTGCAGCTCGTTGGAAGCGGGGCAGCGTTATTTGTTTGACTCACTTGTCTCAAACGCCAATAATACCCTGTAATAACAACAGCCATGCCTGAAGACATCGGGTTGTCGCGATGACAGCGGTTGCTCTGTGGATCATAGCTTAGCACTTGTGTTAGAAAGACCAAGTATTCCCCTTTTCGACCATAAATTGGGAGCTCCCTCTGCAGCCCTGTCCTGATCATGCAGTTTCGATGCTGGTGTAATGCCATTCCTGCCACTTGCCCTGTCCCCAAACACGCGGAGGTCCTGGCATCCTGCATGGGTTCTGCTGTCTCTGCCCAGGGAGAGGGAACAGCACGTGAGGCTGTGGTTTTCTTACACGTGAGAAACTGCAGCTTCTCAGTGCAGTGTAAGCAAAAGGGTAAAGAAGCAAAACCACCCAGCATGGGAAGTAAGGAGAAGGCTGAGTTAGGCCATGGGAACACAGCCAGGCAACCCCAAATCCATAGCAGAGGTGGACGAGGAATATCCCAAGAGCAAGGCATCCCATGGCCTTGCTGAAAATGAGAAAAGAGAAAGTCCTGAAAGACAGAGTTGCCAGCAAGTCCTACACTGACTGCAAGAAGATGCGCACCTAACCAGAGCGAGCCAAAGCAGTTTTCTGAAGAAGGTAACTGCAGATATAGGGCAGAAAGCCCACTGTCCTCTTTAGCATTTTCTTCACAAGTCACTAAATAAAGCTCAGCTTGAAATCGCTGCTCTCTGTTCCCACGCAGTCCCCACGCTGTCAGCTTGCACGTCCCTCCTCAAGCCGGTCAGAGGCCTCAAGGCGAGAGCCCCACACAAAGGTCATGCTTGTTTTGAGCACGTGACGTTGAAGATAGCAGCCAAAGGGAAAGGTGAGAAGAGAGAGCAGCCAACAGAAAACAAAACCAAATGCATGTTCCATTTTAGTATGTTTAATAGACTTTGTAAACTATAGACGCCACAAGCTGAGTGCAGGAGTATGAAGAAACCTTTTGCTGAAAGATGAGAAGTGATGGTGAAAAGAAGTGTCAGCAAAGGTGGTTTTCAGAGGGATGCTGATGGAAAGGCTCAAGACTCAGCACTCTGATGGAAAGACTTGCTTCAAAGTGAACATTACAAAGATTATCTCTTCACATTGTTGGTGGGTCCCATATTCAAAGAGGCAGGAGAACAAGGGTGAGCCATCTGGCCCAATCCCCATGTACTGCAGATCCGAGTAAGCGCACAGGCCCTTGAAGAGGATTCTTGGTTTTGTCCAGCTTGCAGGATTTAAAGGGGTTTTGTTGAGGTAAACTCCTAAATCTTTACGGCCCTTTGGGTTTGTAGGATGACTGTAGAGCAACCAAGTGTCTCGACACTTCTCATCAGGGGGAGGTGGAAAGGCAATAATGCTTCCATGGCATCCAGAAGGAGGTTCTACTAGCGCTTCAACACGCTGGCCTCCCTCAAAGTCCACCCCGTTGTTGTAGCTGACAGCCTGGATTCTTGCTCCGTTGCTGCTCCTCGCGTTGCAGTAGAGGACCTTCCTGCCGCAGCTTTGCACCTCCGCTACCTGGCACTCCACTGCACTCTCCCCCCCCACAAAGTGCCCCATCTCCCACGTTGTCCCATGGTCAGAGCTGATGAAGCAGAAGGCGTGAGGGGTGGGATGTTTCTCAGGGTCCAAGATCCGATAGGCATAGGCGGGAATCACAAGGCTCCGGGCCTCGTTGCTCAATTGTAATCCATGACCTGGCCCCACGGCAAAAGTGGCCCAGTTCTTGTGCTCTCTGCTAATGGTACTTTCGGTGATATCCTGGACAGGGCTCCAGGTGAGTCCTTGGTCCATGCTTGTGACGTAGCAGAGTTGTACCAAGTTGATCTTTGTCCTGAGCTGATGCTGCTCAGAGATCTTTCCTGGGACAGCTATGAAGAACAGGAACAATTTCCCTGTGACCTCATCGTAAACAGGACAGGGGTTCATAGAGCGATGGTCTTTCAACTGTGCACTGACAATGGTCTCCATGCTACTCCACTGCCAGGGCCCGTGTGAAGGGAGACAAGAACAAAACATACCATTACAAACAGATCCACATTTCAGTGTAAGGATGCCCAGATAAAAATTACAGAAGAGCACGAGAACAGAAGGGAAGCAATTTAGTGGATAGGGCAAGAAATGGGAAGACAATATACCAGCATTGCCAAATGTAAGTGAAAATTATTTGGAAGACACAATGTACTTCCCCAAACAGGTGGGTGATGTCCTTTTTAATTGCTCCTTGCTGAGGAGCCGATAGCTCCGTACCTCAGTGCAGACAGCGCCTGGTGACGCTGCTTAAAAACTGCAGCAGCTGAATTTCCAGAAATTCTTGTAAATATGTATATATGACACAGAGACACGTGGTCAAAGTGTGCTGGTACAGACACTGTAGTGTCAGTGTTTCTTTGGAAGTCAGCTAGATAACTGAGCCCTTTTCAAGTATCCCAGATGCTGACAAATTTCTTTCCATTCAGACTCCTCTTCCTCCACTTTGATCCGTGTGTGAATGAGCATCCCAGCCTACGCGGAAGCACCTTGCTAGAGCCGACTGCATGCCTTTACACACTTTAGTGTGAAAACCTGGACCCAAGTTGTCTGACACAGAAAACAGGTCACAGAGCAGGTATAACTACCCTCCAAGCCCTGTCCTTCTTGACAACGAACGACACATAAATACACTCGCATTTCTAACCCTAACATTGCAATTCAAAAATTATCCCTAAATAGCATTATTGGTTTGGTAAAAAATGCAGTGTTTTCCAGTAAGACTATTCTAGTCAGCTTTTCTACCCTAACTTGCTGATTACCCTTTTTGGTCACGTTTTATTTGGGTCTTTTCAACCAGTATTAATTTTTTTGGACTATTTAATATTTCAGTTTTAAGAACCTCTATCTTGTGAACCCAAATCACTATATTTATGACCAGCTGAGTCCTACTTAACTGAATTACAGGAGGTTACGCGAGGCTGAGCAAAGAAGCGGGTGAAGGGGCTGGAGAACAAGTCTTATGAGGAGAAGCTGAGGGACCTGGGGTTGTTTAGCCTGGAGAAGAGGAGGCTAAGGGGAGGCCTGAAGTTGTAGAGAGGATGATGTTGGCCTTTTCTCCCAAATGACAGGGGACAGGACAAGCGGGAATGGCCTCAAGCCGTACCAGAGGAGGGTCAGGCTGGACATCCGAAGAAAAATTTTCACAGAAAGGGTTTTTGGGCGCTGGCAGAGACTGCCCAGGGAGGGGTGGAGTCACCATCCCTGGGGTGTTTAAAGGACGGGTAGATGAGGTGCTCAGGGACATGGTTTAGTGTCAGAAAGGAATGGTTGGACTCAATGATCCAAGAGGTCTTTTCCAACCTGGTGATTCTATGATTCTATGTTAACTAAATTGTATGAGGCTGCAGGTGTGTTCTGAGGCTGCTTCTGCTAGGCAGATTCCAGCTCTCAAGAGTCTATAATCTAAGACAACCAGTCACCAACAAAGGATTTGAATAGAAAAATATAATGACTTTTTTTCTTTTCGCAAGACATTAATTCATTTGCAAATGCAAAAAAAAAAAAATGATTATAAATAGAGTATCCACCACCCCCAGTCACCCAGGAAGATAACTGTTAATAATAACCAGTAGATTAATAAGGTAGCCAATTCACTGGCAGAGACAAACCAGACAACACACTTTTGCGTGGGGAGACTAGCTGTTCTCAATTGTTTTCTAAACCATAAATTAGTCCTAGAAGATGAATTAAAAAAAAACCCAGTCACCGATTGCTAATTTGCTCCCCCCCCGTTCCTGGGGCACTCCCCATTTCTGCCCCTCCTCCACATCTTTCTTGTCACAAGAGGACTTTTGCCCCTTCTCTCTATCTGCCTACTCAGCTCTGTGGTGATGGATTCAAAGCCATCCCTAGAAAAATCTGCTGCACCTGCCTGTTTTAGTCCCCCCACCAGCGGCTCCATGGTGGGGTTGAATCCCTGCAGTTATAACAATACACGTGTTACTTATAAGCAGATTTGTGCCCTGTAACTGGGGAGAAGGTGAAGCTGCCCTTTTTGTGGGAGGGCAAACACACTCAACTCATTTGGGAAGAGGAGAGGAGCACAGGTGGGAAGTCTCCCCCATTTTCTCCCCCCACTGGAACCTGAACATGGTGCGTGGCTGGGTCATAAATGCCTCTGCGCATCGCTATTAGCTTGGCATGTTCATCCACCGCATCCTCTCGTTCCTCAGCAAATGCCAGGATGATGCTGAAACGTGGCAGGTAGAGCAGGGCTGGAATCCGATAGGTCCAGGTACCCTTCTGGAACAACGTCTCTTGCTCCAAGACAGGAAATGAAGCCATTGTGCTATGGGGAAGACAACAAAACAAATTGCATTTTGACCTACCCTTAGCCTAGCAAAACATGAAGTGGCAGATTCCACTGCTTTTTGCACACCCCAATTAGTGGAACCCGTCCTGCACGGAAACACAGTTTCTGCTGCTTTCAGCTGTCTTTTCCTTGTGTTTTTCTGACAACCCATGTGTTGCACACTAGCTGACAACACAGACCAGGCTTACCCCAGGAAACAGCCCGGTTGATCTTACTGGAGTGACGCAAGGTAGCTACACTAAAAGCAGTTAATGAAAAAGCTGTCTGTGGTTTGTTTATTCTTTTTAATTAAATGCACAGACTGGGATTTTTGTGGGTTTGCTTTGTAATTCAGAAAACTGTTGATAATCAAACATTATAGTATTTTCACTCAGAAGACTATTACCGTCTTTGTTGACGGTGTTTCAAAGACCCAACAGAACTTCTGCTTTGCCAAATATGACTTAAAATTCCATATAAACGACATGCTGAGGCAACCCCTGACCATAGCTGTGCCCCCGTTTGAGGAAGGTAAGCATTGAGCATGACAAAAGAAAGAACATCCTTCCCCCTGCCAGGTTAAAGAAGAGTCCGAATGGTGTCCCATCACATTGGGTGGGACTTCTGGCCAGGCAAAAACTTTGTCATCTGTATAGTGACTTAAAAGCAACATTAGGGAGGAAGGCAAACATGAGGAGGCATTTGGAAAGCTGCCTCTGTGTAACTGGTCTGTGCTATGGCCCCACATAGTCTCTCTTCCTCTTCTCAGACCCACTCAGCTCTCGGTCCTCTTGCAACAAACCTCTCCTGTGAGATCATTTACCCTGGCAGAAACCCACTGGCTCAGGGGAATTATGTCTGGGGAGAGGGAAGAAAAAAACTACAAAGGATCTCCAACATGATGTACCAGAAACTGAAGGCTTGAGGATCCTCTGTTCAGCAGAGGGGGGAGGGAGAAAAATAAATTAAAAAATAAATAAATAAAAAAAATCAAGGCTTAGATCTCTGACGCATTGAGTGGGCAGGATGGCAGGGAGAAGATGACAATACACTATGAGTAAGAAATTAAAATGCCTCCTACCTCAGCTGAGGCAGGATTTGCTGCACTCTTCGTTGAGGTTCTCCTATTTACCCAAAACTTGGAAAGCACTATAGTGGCTACTGGCTATGGAGCAGATCCTGATGGTTCTGAAGGCTGTCTGGACCTGATGGAGGCAGCCTGAGGATTGCTTGTGCAGGTGCGCAGTGCCTCTACCTACGTGGAGAATAGTTTTCACTCTTCCACCTTTCAAAAGAAATGGTTGTGTTAGGCAGCTAATAGAGACTCAGTGAACAATTTTTTAAATTCTTTTATTACGCTTCTGATTATCAGGCGAGGACAGCACAGATAAGCTAAGCTCATCCTCCTCAGATGCACCACCACATTATGCTCTATCCAGATCCATAGCTTGGCAGAAAGTATTCAAATATTCCTTGCTTTTGCCTCCCAGGCGCTATAAATACCAGTGAGATTTCTGAGCTCACAGCACTGATCAAAAGGGTCTGAACTGCAGCTGTAGTTAAATCCGGCTGTGCAGACCCCAGCAAAGCACAGCCCCACTGCCACTCAAATGCAAAGCCCCCGGAGGCAGAAGATTATCTCCAAAGGGTAGCTGCTCGCTCCTCGCTGTCACTGAGGTTATAACAGGCTGAGAAAAGGCAGCAGAACCGCTGCTCTACAGAAACGTTACCAGAATTTGATCGCAGCTATCTGTGCAACAACATGAAGCAAAATAGGAAGACCTTCCTAGAACAAATAACTGTCCTGTTCACTACTCACCAGCCTGGATCTGGCTATTTATATAGACCACAGTCGTGGCTGTGTTCTCATGGCTCCCGAAACAGCAGCTCTCTAGAGCACTTCCAGACTATTTAAAGGGAGATTATTTACAGGGAGATTAGTCAGCTTGTCTAGTGCGGCACAGGTTCCCTGGCATTCCTACTCATGATGCTGTTCTAATATTGCGACCCTGCTTCAGGGCAGGGCAAGGAGGAGGCCAAAAAAGAGAAATAAGTAAAAGAGAGAAAAGAAAAACAGAGAGAGGGAGATCTGGGCTGCCCTACAAAGCCCCGAATGCAAAGCCAAGAGAGCAGTGCCCAGGGAGGCTGTGCTGCAGCCTACTTTACTCAAGTCCCTCCTGTCATTTGCAGACAGCTCTGCCCGTGCTCTTAGCCACTCCGTGAGATGCTCAGTGTGGGTGTCACAACACACTTCTTTTCCTTTTATTGCCAAATGGGAATTGAGGGAAGGTGGGATGTTAAAAGGCTGGGAATAGCTGCCATAGAAACAAGCCTGAAGTTCCTGGACGCAGCACCCACAACCATAATTGAGGAAATTACTAGAACCAAATGACTCTTCCACCTCTTCAGAAAGTAAACAGGGATATGTGTATGAGTGTACACATACATACACGTTTATATATCTACTCCCTACACACAGTGTGGCTATTATGTCTGTATGCATATGTATACACATACACACCATGCGTCCATCTGCAGAGAAACTCTTCCATCCTTTTTTAAACACATGTGAAGTCAGTACTAGGCTTCTTCTACCTTCTCCCTTGTGGATCCTCAAGCAAAGATTGAGTCACAACAGTTTGACTTTCACACAGAATCAAAAATGCAGAATCTTTAAATACACTTAAAGTTCTCTTTCTATATATACATATACATATATATATATTTAAATAGTGCCGCTTTAGTTACCTCCCCAGCCAATTAAAAGGAGTCTATTTTTCTCTTAATCTCTACCCATTTTCAAAGACAAAATCACTAGCTACACCCTCCTGAATAAAAGAGAAGCAAAATCATTGATGGGACAGCAAATCATCACCAGGACAGTCTCACAAAGACTGTTCAATATTCAAATGACTGTTCAGGAATTCAAATGATACACGCCAGTCCCTTTGAGGTTAAATTGCCAAGGGCTGCGTGTCCATGATGCTCCTTTGTTCCTAAACCCTACTGAAACAGCACTGGCTGGCCTGCAAGGCCATAGTGTTGCTGCTAACATGGTTTAAGAACGTTGCCATGGTCTATAAACTTTGTCTTGGCAGTATCTTTTAAAAGACCAAGAGCTGCAACTGAAAAAAAAGAAGAAGACGACAAACCACTGAGAATGCATAGGGCTGAAATCCAAGCAGGAGACTGAAGAGCTGTACACAAAATGATGATTTCTCAGACCTGTATCAACTCAATTAACTCAGAGAGAAAAGTTAGCTGTACTTTTGTGAGGTAAAGCAGTGCGGAAGGAGAAGCAGAGCTGATTGGGAATGTTTTCCTAGGGGAAAAAGAGGGAGCTGGTAAAGTTTTTCCAGATGACAGATGCTAGCGAGGAGAAAGGAAATTTAGCATGTAGCCATTAAGCCAGTATTCCCTCTGTGCTTTGTGTTTATTGGCGTTTTAAACCTAATTCCCAGGCTCATCTTTGCAAAATCTCCTGTTCACGGAGACTGAGGTTTCCCTGCAATCTCTCTCCATGGCACCAGGGAAGCTGCTGCACTGAGATCCAGTACCTCACCTCCAGGCAGAACTGGGTGGACAGGGAGAAAGACAGGCGCATTGGGAACAAGTAAGAGAAAAGGGGAGTCAAACTGGAGGAAACCATTAGTCACGGTTCGCAAGTTGTGCAGTTGTAATCATTTCCAAGGCAGAGACTGTTTCCAGCACATCAGAAGAGTCAAGAGAAGTAATAACAGTTGTCAACAAACAAAACTAAGATGGATCTAATACCTGGAAGGAGCCCAAGTTTCAGTAAGGTGTAGGTGCTGGTAGACGCCAGGAGAGGGTACTTGTTCCTTCCTCCCATGGACTCGTCTATAGAGCAGGATGAGCCCTTGCGTGTTTATTTGCTTTAAACCTTCTCCAAGAAAAATGACTGAAAAGGATAACATTTCCACTGGCCTCAGCTTCTGTAAAAACCTATCCTTAACATGTTCAGATCCAAGATGAAACAATAGTCTATCTTTTAAAACAGACCAGCAGAAATGAAGCCATGTGCTGAATTCTATCTCTTGGTCCCCATCAAGAGTGCTCTGTGCAGGAGGCTGCTTGTCTTGAAGGAATTTAGATCCCCCAAAAAACAAAACAACCCATTCAGGAAAGTTTTAGGAGGGAAACACAAACAAACAAACAAACAAAAACCTGAGAGAATCAAGTGCAAAACCCAATTAAAATTCTGCTTTTCAAGGCAGGCACAAGAATCCAGAGCCAGTCATTCTCTACTCAACATCAGACTTTGACTTGCAGTGTTATCCAAACTTAGAAAAGTCAAATAAGTGCTATGTTGAAATACATTTCTTGTTTCACTTAAAGAAGACATTTCCTTTGCGATATTGCGTAGAGGGGAGCCAGGAGTATCCACATTCCAGTTGTACAGGGCTAAGGAGACGGTTTGCTTCTAGGATACTTGCTACACAGCATATTCCTTTGTGCAAGCCTTGCGTCCTAGCTAAACAGTGTGACTGCATCCATCTCTGCCAAACCCCAGCGCTCCATCTCCAGGCTTCTTATACCCCGTAGACCAGATCCTACACTAAATCTAGGCCACGGGATTTCTCAACAAGCCGGGCAGCATGCAATTATTTAGTCCAATAAACCACCCTCAATGTAAAGAAAGGAGAGCTGTCAGGGAGATCTGTCAAACAATAAACCTCTAACAGAATTAAACATTCAGAATTCAAAACACAAAAAGCACAAAACTGGAATTACTTTAACTCAGCAGAAGCCAAGTGGATTAAACATTTTAACCACACTAGAAACAGAAAGTTTTTCTTGTGGTAAAAAAAATCCTACCACACTTACAAGGGGATTTTCAGCCTCCCCAGTACATATTTTTCTAAACAATCAATCAAGTTCTGCTTTTACAGTGTTGTGGCTTAGCCTGGCAGCAGCTCCTGTGCCTTAAAGTGCAGGTTTTCTTAGCACTAGAGAGGAATTACATGAAGAAACAGTACTTTTCTTAGCAAATGGTTGATGGAGGAATACACAAACTGCACTCCTACTTGAACCTACAAAACGTTGAGGTTACCTTTTTAGTTCCTAGTAATGTCCACTGTTATGAAAAAAGATGGGTGGTTTGTTTGTTTGTTTAAAAAAGAAATTAAATAAATAAATAAATAAATACCTCTTTTACTCTGTTTCTCCTGGAAGCCACGTCAAAGGGAAAAAAAAAGAACCCAAAGAGCCAAAAAGCACTCCTATTGGATTAGATAAAAGGGAGGCTCACCACAATCTTTCCAACTAGTCTCCAACCTGCAAAATTATTTATATTGGCAGCAACGTCAGCTGCCTCGGATCCCCAGAAAACCTAGCAGCTGGCACGTATGCACAAGCTGACATTTAAATAGCAACGCTGTTTTGCATATAAGGGAGGTTCCACATGAGCTGGACAAGCAGCCTGCGAAAGACTTTTAAGTTATCATATTAATTAAACAGCGTATTTCTGCCTGTATGGCTTGAGAGCACTGGGGAACGGCTTTCATTGCTAATGGCTATACAGTTCAGCACGCTGTCTTACTTCTCGGTCCCCTTGTCCCCTTATGAGGAGGAGGGGAAAGTTCCTCTAGTCCCATCATGCAGACTCCTGGCGCTTCCCCACAGAGTGCTCCTGAGCTCTGGGAAAGTTGGCCAAAAGAAGCCAGAAAGTGGTTAGAACCAGCAGGCGATGGTGCTGTGATAATCTGATATATTCCTCTGGTGGCTCCATCCACCTTCCATCCATTCTCTCATGTTGTTATGGGTGAAGAGATGGGTTAACACAGGAGTGGAGATGCTGGTGCAGCTCCCAGTAGCCTCCGTGGAGGTGTTACCAGGGCCACACCATCCCAGCAGCTGCATTCAATGAGCTAATGGGGAGAGTCAGGAAGGGGAACGGAGGGGAGAGTACGAGCCTGGAGTCCCAGGTCCAGGAGAAGAGGACAGCATCACCCCTTCTCCCATTGGTGCCCTGGCTGGCTTAGAGGCAGCAGCTGCCGCTGCTGGGAGTACCCAAGCAAATGACTGCCTTGTTCTACTGATCTAATGTTGTGTCGCTGCTGTCAGAGGTGACCTTTTCTATACCATCCCTTGCTGTTTCTCTTGCTTTCCCCTCTTCTCTATTTCTCCATGTGTTTCCATTGCTGACATTAACTCTTCTTGTCTTTGAAGATCTGAAACAATTGAAATAACCATCCTGCAAACAGATTTTGCTGATAATGAAAAAGGAGGAAGAAAACTAAGAAAACTCTCCCCATTGGATGGCGGGTTTTTTGATCTGTGCAAGCCAAACGGGGAGTTGCAAATGTGTGGATTTAAAACCAATCAACCGACTGAATTAATGTAAAGCTTCTGTATTGCTGTCTTCCATCTCTCTTGGGCAACCCTGTATCCCTTCTTGTGCCAGCACCAAGGCTCATCTTACCTTGGCAAACCATCAGAGGATGGCAGTCTGGCAGCAAACTATCCAGAAGGAGAAAAGTGAGCAGTTTTCTGCTAGGTCACTGTCCTGGACTGCGTCAGCAAAGTCAGCCAAGCAGCAGGATCGGCAGTAGGAGAGGGAGTAGAAGCACGAAGCTGTTGACAGGAGGAGCAGACTCACTTCTCCAGCTGGCAGCTAGCCCATTAGATCAAATTAGCTGAATCGTAAAATCATACCCCATGTTTACAAGCCTTGCCTAACCGGGCAAGTAAAGTATTGCCTGAACTGAGACGACAAGAGAAGCCTCAGGGCATTTGTATCTCTCTGCTTCATCTGGAACTAAACAATAGTCAATGTGAGGAAAAGTCCCTCCAGAGACAATGGCATTGATATCCACCAGATAGTAACTTTTAACAGCGACTCCTGGAGAAAATCCAGAGTCAAGCAAACCAGAAGCAATTAAGGAAGGAAGAGAGACACTGAAGAGGCTGCAAGGGCGCAGTCCATCAGAAAGCCAGACATGAATGATTGCTTTGTGGATTTCTTCACCTTTTTCCTGCTCCCTGGCTAACAGCACTCTTACTCAGGTGGTGTTCTGAGTCACACGCTTTGCTTCTACAGCCAGACAACCCATAAATGCTCATTTGTCTAATGGAAATCACCTTGCCCAGCTGCAGCTTTCAAACTGGTTGTCTGTCTCTTCTTACAGTGGAGAGTCCCAAGTGTGGCTTCCTGTGGTGGTGATGGTTCCCTGCTCTGCACTGCACAGGGCAGAGTGGCTTTGTCTCTGGTCGCCCGCCATCACCCCGCTCCCCTTCCCCACCTTAATTCATAGAATTATAGAATCTTCTTCATAGAATTATAGAATCATTTGGGTTGCAAGTGATCGTGAAGGTCATCCAGTCCAACCCCTCCGCAGTGAGCAGGGACATCTTCAACTAGACCAGGTTGCTCAGAGCCCCATCCAGGGTGGCCTTGAATGTTTCCAGGGATGGGGCATCTTCCTCTGCAGCCAGCTGGGGTCCCCTGTCTTCGGACTACTTCCTGGGGAGTGGGTGCTTCCCCTACATGGCCAAGTGCTGCAGCATCCATGCCTCCAGCACTGCTCCTCAGAAAAGCCCATACCACATTCCAGAGACAAAACTAAAACCAAAACAGCTTCCCTCCCAATAAAACTGCTTTTTTCCAAACAAAATGTTGTGTGCTGCACTATTTTACCAAACTATTTCTTCCTAACTATAAAAAATAGATGTCTCAATGTAGCCACCCTAGGTTTGATCCCATCTCTTTCTTTTAGGTGTAAATCAAAACTGATGTCACCAGTGAAGTTCAAAACTGGTGCAGATCTGAAGAGAATCAAGCTCTACACTTCTATTGTTCCACGTTTACTTCATTGCCCTTATATCTGCTCACTGTAATGAAAATGTTTTTTAAAAAGGTTAAAAAATGCAAATGGGGTGTGTGGGTGCATTAATGAGAGGATGTAAAAATAATGCAGAAGATAATACAATGACAGAATACTGAACAATGGAGCATTTGCATTTGGAGGACCACATTCGATTCTGTGCTACCTTTTAGGAAAGATACAGCAATAGCTGCAAATGCAGGCTAAGAGAAAGAATTCCTAATGCTTGTGAGAAATCAGTAGGAAAACAAGAGAGGTTACATTTAATCATAGAATAGTTTGGGTTGGAAGGGACCTTAAAGCCCATCCAGTTCCATCCCCCTGCCATGGACAGGGACACCTCCCACTGGCTCAGGCTGCCCAAGGCCCATCCAACCTGGCCTGGAACACCTCCAGGGATGGGGCAGCCACAGCTTCCCTGGGCAACCTGGGCCAGGGCCTCACCACCCTCATCGTGAAGAAATTCCTCCTTATGCCCAGTCTAAATCTGCCCCTCTCCAGTTTATACCCACTGCCCCTTCTCCTGTCACTCCAAGCCTTTGTGAACAGCCCCTCTACAGCTTTCTTGTAGCTCCTTCAGGCACTGGAAGGTCTCTATAAGGTCTCCTCAGAGCCTTCTCTTCTCCAGGCTGAACAACCCCAACTCTTTCAGCCTGTCCTCCTATGGGAGGTGCTCCAGCCCTCTGATCATCCTTGTGGCCTCCTCTGGACCCACTCCAATGATGAGTGATACTTAGTCCATTAAAGATTATTAATGCATATTTCCCTTGCAACAAATTCAAACCTGAATCCATCGATTCCTTAAACTATCAGAAAGGTAAGCCTGGCTCAAGTAATTCAGTGTTTTTGCTATGCTGTGCAGTGCAGGAGCTGTCATCAGGCAGCTATTGTTAAAATCAAGAGGTCTTCAATGGAGTCAGGCCATGCAAGACAGCAATTGCACCAGTGTGCAGATTTTCAGTTCGCGTTTTGGGCTGCTCTCCATCCATCAGGGACTATGATGTCAATCGTGCAGAAAAGAAATCCTGGGCCTGACTGAAAGTCTGCTCTGTCAGGGAGAAAAAACAAGAAAAAGCCAAAATAATAATAATTATGAAAATAATGCACAAATTGTAATAGCAGAGGTCTTTGGGAAAGAGGATTCACTGGAAAAAAGAAATATTTTATTCCAGTTCTGGTTAAGGAAATGTGTCTTTGGCACACTTAAAACCAGCACCTCGCTATCCTTACCAGCTGCGAGAGCCACAGGTATGAGGAGCGGATATGCTGGGTTTCTACCATTTCACTCACAGAATCACAGAATCACAGAATCACAGAATCACAAGGTTGGAAAGGACCCATTGGATCATCGAGTCCAACCATTCCTAACACTCCCTAAACCATGTCCCTCAGCACTTCATCCACCCGTTCCTTAAACACCTCCAGGGAAGGCGACTCGACCCCCTCCCTGGGCAGCTGTTCCAGTGCCCAATGACTCTTTCTGTGAAGAATTTTTTTCTGATATCCAACCTGAACCTCCCCTGACGGAGCTTGAGGCCATTCCCCCTTGTCCTGTCCCCTGTCACTTGGGAGAAGAGCCCAGCTCCCTCCTCTCCACAACCTCCTTTCAGGTAGTTGTAGAGAGTAATAAGGTCTCCCCTCAGCCTCCTCTTCTCCAGGCTAAACAACCCCAGGTCCCTCAGCCACTCCTTGTATGACTTGTTCTCCAGCCCCCTCACCAGCTTTGTTGCTCTTCTCTGGACACGCTCCAGAGCCTCAACATCCTTCTTGTGGTGAGGGGTCCAGAACTGAACACAGTATTCAAGGTGCGGTCTCACCAGTGCTGAGTACAGACAGAGAATAACCTCCCTGGCCCTGCTGGTGACCCCATTTCTAATACAAGCCAAGATGCCGTTGGCCTTCTTGGCCACCTGGGCACACTGCTGGCTCATATTCAGTCGCTGTCAACCGTTACCCCCAGGTCCTTCTCCGTGCTGCTCTCCAGCCATTCTTCCCCCAGTCTGTAGCGCTGCATAGGGTTGTTGTGCCCCAAGTGCAGGACCCGGCACTTGGCCTTGTTAAACCTCATGCCATTGGTCTCGGCCCAGCAGTCCAGCCTGTTCAGATCCCTTTGCAGAGCCTCCCTACCCTCCAGCAGATCCACACTTCCTCCCAGCTTAGTGTCATCTGCAAACTTGCTGAGGGTGCACTCAATGCCTTCATCCAGGTCATTGATAAAGACATTGAACAGAGCTGGACCCAGTACCGAGCCCTGAGGAACTCCACTTGTGACTGGCCTCCAGCTGGAGTTAACTCCATTGACCACCACTCTCTGGGCCATCCAACCAGTTTTCAACCCAGGAGAGTGTGCGCCCATCCAGGCCAGAGGCTGACAGTTTCTGAAGCAGAATGCTGTGAGAAACCGTTGATTCTGGTTGTTCTTCATTACCATCAGGAAGAGTAAGCAAAGAATCGTGCTGCCAGTGTTTCTTTCCCAGTAAATAACAGCCTTTTACAACTTATTTTCTCTCCTGATGGAAAGAACTGAGTAAATCCAGAAAATACTCCCTTGACCCAAAGGGCAACAACATCACCCCGTAATGGACCTGTAAGTCATCTGATGCTCTGCAGTGAGTTGTGGATTTGTCACAGTGCAGCTTCCCTGCCCTGTGAGAGGCAACATCCAATAAACAGCCTATGATACACATTACACCATCTTTCCATTTACTTTGCCCATTCAGAACAGAAAAATAGACTTCATTTTTGTAACCAAACAAATGGCGCAATCTATGGGGAGCAAAGGAAGAGAGGTGGTGAGATTTACAGACAAAAGCAGGATTGTAGAAGCAGGATTTATTCAGCCCACAAAATAGCACCACCGGAAAGGAGTCACTGAAGCAATTTAATGACTAGAAAATGCAATAAAACCGGAGTCCCTTGCTTCACACACTCCACCAGTGCTGGGCCACTCAGATAAGCAAGTCTGAAGTACAAGGCCAGCAAGATTCACCCTGGAGCGAGTCTTGCGACAGAGAGGAGCCCAAATTCCAGTGTATCCCTTATTCCTATGTCCTGCTAGCTCACACCCCAAGCACACAGGCCTGACGGCAACCACGATTAATCATTACAGGATTAACTGCTGACAGCCCAGGCCAAGCCCCCAGCTGATGTAAAGGGACACTGACAGCGGTGATGACCAGCCTTGTATCAACCAAAGCTTTGCTCAACGACCAGATGGCCTTCCACAGGCTGAGCTGGGCATAGAGCTGCATGCTCTGCTCTCTGGAGACCCCGCCTGGAGTATTGTGTCCAGTTCTGGAATCCCCAACATAAGGAGCATATGGAACTGTTGGAATAGGTCCAGGGAGGCCATGAAGATGATCCGAGGGCTGGAGCATCTCTGCTATGAGAACGGGTTGAGAGAGGTGGGCTTGTTCAGCCTGGAGAAGAGAAGGCTCCAAGGAGACCTTATAGTGACCTTCCAGCACCTGAAGGGGTTAGAAGAAAGCTGGAGAGGGGCTGTTCACAAAGGCTTGTGGGGATAGGATGAGGGGCAATGGGTATAAACTGGAGAGGGGCAGATTTAGGCTGGGCATAAGGAGGAATTTCTTCACGATGAGAGTGGTGAGGCCCTGGCCCAGGTTGCCCAGGGAAGCTGTGGCTGCCCCATCCCTGGAGGTGTTCCAGGCCAGGTTGGATGGGCCTTGGGCAGCCTGAGCCAGTGGGAGGTGTCCCTGCCCATGGCAGGGGGGTTGGCACTAGATGATCTTTATGGTCCCTTCCAACCCAAATCATTCTATGATTTTAAAAGGCATAGGGTAATTTTTTTTTGCCAATTAACATATTCTGAGATGACCGAGGCACTTGGCAAGTTCCATGAACTTCAACAAGGAAAAAATCAAGTGGAAGACTAGCATGAGCCTCAGCAGGCAGGGGGAGGCTTTTGCTAAGAGTCATTCAAACTACAGGCTTAAAAATACCAAGTGAGTTATCCAAGGATGAGGGAAAGCTTCTCCCCTAAGTACAGCCATGCATAGGTATCTACAAGGAATCACAGCCTTCCTTGTCTTCCTTTGAAGCACTGCTGCCTGCAGAAAAGGGACAGTCAAACAACAGCAAGCGAGCCCAGTAGAGAGAACAGCAAACCTGAACAAGAAATGGAAGCACTTCAAGGGTGAAAATTCTAACAGGCGTTTGGATGAACAGATACAAAAAGCCTTAAAATAAAACCAGACTGGCTCTGCTGGATCCACCCCAGTGCCCAGGTATGTGAATACATGTGACATTAAAAAGTGTCAACCTAAAAATACTCATAAACATTTAGGTCTTTTCATCTCAAATGGCTGTAAGTAATGTAAAGCAAGAGGTGTTTCTCCGTCACTGGGCCTTAAAAGTGTAAGCAAATACCATTTGCTGTTTCCACGTATTTGGACTTGCAGATTTAGACCAAAGTTTCACCAAGTCGTTAAAAGATTTATACAGGAGGTTTAACAATGCCCTGTCATTAAGCCTTTGGCACAAGCAGTGCAAAGGACATTCAGGGCATGTTTGTACTAACTTATCTGGGTAAAGCGAAAGCTGTTCTTTTAAATTATGTTTGCCGTGACTCTGGAAACTGAGCAAACAAAGTCTGAGGGAAACTTCATTCTCAAGCAGAACTGACAGAAGTTACAGGGACTGAAGGACGGGGCCTTCTGTAGGACATACCTGCCTCGAGATTCACAACCGAGTTGCAAATCTCTATCAACCTGGGGGAGTTATTCCAGACTTGTTGGATATACCTCATCCACATGGCAAATGAGAGACTGGTTCAGCCCCAGACTGTCAGGTGAGTAAAATCCTATTCCGGGGGGAGAGATGCTGGAAAAGGAATGGTCTAAGGAAGAAACCTCAGGTCACAAACAAAGGCACAAATCCAGTGCCCAAGAAAGAACCAACTTAGCTCTATGAGCCAAGTCAGATCGAAGCAGTCCTGTGCAACCCAGACAGAGCACAGCCCTGACGCTGCTGAAACACTGGCCACCGGAGAGGAGAGACAGCATTGGCACAGCTTGACAGGCATGAAAACCACCACGGTTTAAAGCCTAGTCAGAGAGGAGACCCAGCCTGCTCAGAATGAGCATTCATGGGACAAACTAAACAGCAAACACCCCCAAACCATCCAACCAAACTGTGTGTCTTTTTCCAGGGGCAGGACGTTGTGATTTTTTCCTGGCAACTGTTTATGGGTGATCTCGCCTTAAAAAATAATACATAAATAAAATAAAGACAGGAAATATGAAAAGCAGCCTGTTTTCCTCCTAACACCAAGCTGATCCTTCCCCTTAGACCGTCTTGTCTTTCACTCTCGGGAGACTAGTTGCTATGTATCCAGTGTAGCTGTGAACTCCATCCCAGTAATTAGGTATATTTTTAAATGCACAAAGTAAACAGGGACTCAAATCTCCTAAGAAAATCTAACTCTTGAGATATTAAACTAGCAATAGATTCAATCATTACAGCAGAGCTACCACTTCCAGATCTAGTCGAAAGTAGGAAATTGCACTAAAATAACTACGATTTTTAAATGTTTTGCTGTGCTTACAAAAAGGATGAATTAGCTGACATTCATTTTAAGAGAGGGACAGATATTTTATTCAGATCTGATTTTCTCCAGGCTCCAATTTGGACTGATAAATCTGATCCACTTTAAGACCAACTGTAAATACAGGAGTACATGTGAAATGCCACAGCAATTACCAGAAAAGAAGCACCCAGAGACAAAAATCCATTGTCTCACACTGCCATAATTTGGTGAGGACATTTGCAAGACAATATAAAATCCTTTAACTATGTAATTACGATCATCTGTCCCTGAGTATGTGGCCAATGCCTGGGGTTTTCACTCAAATTCTCCTTTTGGGAGTAGCTTGTTCTATGATTTCTATAGGCAATTATATAACTG
Organism: Cuculus canorus; assembly: GCF_017976375.1. Lineage (NCBI taxonomy): Eukaryota > Metazoa > Chordata > Aves > Cuculiformes > Cuculidae > Cuculus > Cuculus canorus. The sequence continues at coordinate 2,971,502 of NC_071409.1, forward strand.
TTTTTACCACAACAGTGCCTGGAGGCTGCATTTCTTGTTGCCAAGCAGTTCCCCATGGAAGTAGCCCCATTAGATCTAAAATAAGAAAAACTGACAAGATTCAGTAAAACCTAAAACAGTGAAGAAACCTCGCCTCCTCCTGACTTCTCTTTCCCAGCCAAAATCATCTTTGCAGCAGATGTCTATGAAAAAACAGGTCTAGCAAGTTGCTCAATCCGCAAAATTTTGCTGTTCCAAAAGGGAGCAATTCCTGAAACAATGATGTCTTCTTAAAAGAAATTGGAGTCAGCTCAAATTAAATTTAGGAAGAGCACAGGGACACTGAGGAACTAGGAATCTAGACAGAACACCTGCTTTTCACTTGGGGATGGAAATGAAGGAAATAGCAAATGAAAAATAACAAAAAAAAAAAGAGAGAATATCCAAATTGCTGCTTCTTTTCTTTAATTACGATATTGTCCGGAGCTGTTTTGAGCCCATCAGGCTATCTTATGTCATGCTCTTGTACTTACACTGAGTTCCCGTTGAAATAATTCAGAAGAAAAGACTACGGGAGAAATGTTTCTAAACTATAGCATACCCTTCTCGGTCTGGAGATGGGGAACTACCACCCAGGAAAAGCCCCGATGTGCTCGAGATTGCCCAGGGAACTGCAGCAAAGCTGAGAAATGAAACCTGCTCTCACAAGACCCAATTCAGTCCCACAGCTGTGAGATTCACTACCCATATCCCAGCCTTGCTCTTACCATGCTTAAAAAAAACAGAGGAGGGTAACAGAGGAGGGTTACAGGAGGGTTAGAAGGGAAGGTCTGAAAGGCAAAGGTTTACCAATTTTCGCAGCACATGGGGGAAGTGAGCTACAGAGTTATGGTTGAGGAGACTACGTCACTTGCTTGACAGAAAAACTGAGATTTACCGTGGATGCAGACGCAGGCAGCGAGCACGGCAAGTGTGCCTGGTTTTCTACGGTGCACCACTGCCTAGCGCTGTAGCTGGCAAACCGGAGGCAAGCAGCGGGGGCTTCTGGACGTGATTGCCTAAACATCTCTGTTCCAGGACAGAAGAGACTAGTCTGCATTAAAAGTGGCCTCCTGCAATCCCCTCTTCCTGCCAGGGTCCTCCTTTGGGGCTAGAAAAGGCCCTTCTGGAGGGTGAGTTTGCATGATTGATGCTTCTTGCTGCACAGTTTCCAGAATTGTCTAACAAGCATTTTTCCTGAGTTACTAAAGACGTGCAATCAGTGTAACGTGTTATAGGAATAGTATCAGCTTATGTCAGATTTGAAATCAGCTGAAATTAGCTTGAGGCAGTTGACAAGGATGACCTGGCACAGACGCGCTCCAAACTCACTCGGCATTTCAGACCAGTAGAAACAAGTGTAACAGGATTCTGATGTCTTATTGACTTCTGGCTAGCTTGCAGCTATGAATCTGCAAGCAGATTCACCAAACAGGCACTCCTTGGACCCTCCACCCAATAACCACTGAGGAGAAAAAAACTGAGAGCTCTACTATTCCTTGATCCACAAAATCAGCCCTCTTCTTTCCCTGCTGCTGTATAGAAGCTTGGAAATAAAAACTCCTTTGAGTTCTTACCTCTCTGCAGCTCAAATAACCACCCATGCTCATTTCTTCCATAACAAGTGTCTCATACACACCCAGAAAATCCAGAAATAGAAGTGGATAACATTATATTTTTTCCCCAAGAGCAGCACGGGTGTTGTCTGCCCCAGGGACACCGGGCCTGCCTGCTTATGAACAAGTCTCAAAAAGATTTAACCAAGGCAGGAGGAGGCTTTAACTTCCTCCTCTAAGTATTCTGGCATTACTGAACCTCCCTGCTTACAGTGAGTTGTTATACCCAGGACATTATTTCTTGTACCACGTCCTTGACTAAACTATTTCATCACAAACTAAACTTCCTAAACCTGAGTGGTTTAACTTTTACTGTGAACTTTGTTTCCTGTTCTTCCAATGGCCAGAAGGCTTCACATGGTCCAAACAGAAGAGAACAAACAAAAAGGAACAAGGACTCACAGCTCACATGTGCAACCCTGTAAAAGAGGAGAGATCCCCAGGAAGGCAGCTGAGAGCTTTCTTGCGTGCTTGCACAGTACATTGGTAAATGTGCTCTGAGGCTATATCCTGTGATTTGCACCTAGCCCTGAGCTGGTAGTCGTGCACTCCCCCCAGCCTAAGAGATGCAGTGATTTGGGGTTTAATTATTTGCTCACCTTCCAGCGATAAGCCTGGAAAACCTCATGAGTTTTAGACCAGCTACTTAGCAACAATTTCATTAGTATCTTCTAAGCAGAAATAAGGAATGGAATGGCATCAGGAACAACAACATTTCATAAACAGCAAGGAAAAGGAAAGGGGTTTCCTCTAGAGGCAGGAGTTCTTCTTAGTCTAGAGAGATGTCAGCGGTGTCAGAGGAACAGGATGAGTTTCATACCTTTTACTTCTTGACATTCTCCCAACATCTTCAAGTAGGGATGTACTTTCACCATTGCATGGGCACTAATTTAAGGAAAGGAATAAAAATAAGGTCAGGTTTTTGCTTAATTAGTTTCAAGAGCTTATAATGAAAATCAGAAGGGCTTGTAGATTTCCACTCCTGCTCTTCTGCACCCTCTAAAAACTACGTTGACTCTCTCTACATAGCTGGAGAGCGCACGTGTGTTTATGTGTGCATACATGTGTGCACGTATACACACATGCAGAATAGCTCCCAAAGGGGAATTCTTGAACATCTTAGCTATAGCCCGTAGCTATGTCTGCTACACAAGACCCAGGGGATGAAGCACGAAATGCAATGTGATAGGATTGGGCCACTCAGACTCAAACAAGTACATATATGAGAGATGAAAATTGCTAGTGGTATACAAGAAAGCATATATTTTTAATCATTATTTTTGACTCGTAAAGAATCAGTAATCAGTCAAAAAGAGAAATCATATATATATATTGATATGTATTAGTTAATTAACACAGAGTAGCTGCTATAAATATGCCATGTTTCATTCAAAGGGAATTGTGTGAAGGCATGCATCCTTTTCTGTTGTATGAAAGTAAGCATTTATAGGATACACACATTTTGTGTCCATGTTTACACACATATGCTTACCTCTACCCAGAGAAGGTCCCACAATTCCAGACTTAATTCTGGAAAAATTTTTATATCTAGCAAAGCCATTTCAGTAATTTTTAGCTGTTTTAAATGTACTGGTTTCTCTCCCCGAGCCCCATTTGCTTGGTCTCATGGTGCCTCCAAAGCACATGGCTTTCAAGGCTATATTAAACATATCCAATGCATTTATTTTTGGTCTCTGCAGTGTTTCTAAAACAGGTTCTCTGTAACATATGTGCAAGACATAAAGGTTTTATTGTCACAAGCATGTAACGAACTGCATAATTCTCTCTTAGTTTTACTTGCTATAAATAAGGTACCATCACTAAATCATGGCAACCACTCTGCCACCTTTCTCATCTGAAAGACTATCTCAAAATCAGAGTGGTTGTAGTTTGATCCTGTTAAGATAATTCAATCTTGTTTACAAAATAAGTACAAGATGTTTGTTTTCTGGAAACCTGTGGGGTCAATTTGGTATTCTTTCAGCCAGCCCCAAATGTACTGTCTACTTTCCTCTGGCTTTTGCTATGAACCCCTTCTGGCCGTGTCTCACTTTCTGGTTGGTCTGTTCTCCTGCTCCTCCTGGTTTCTCCACCCTTGTGCTTCTACTTTGGCCTTGCACCTAAATAGTTCAAATTCCTTTGTGGGATGTCATATACGTTTGCTTTGGACAGGGACGTGTTTAACTGTCTCTTGCCACCACCTAAAAGAAAGGGTCAGGATCGTTAACAGTTCCAAGGACAGGTTTTCCCAATCAGTAACAATGGAAATGGAATGATTAGACATCAGGAAAGATTTCTTCACCAAAAGGTTTCTCAGGCCCTGAAATGGGTTGTCCAAGGAGGTGGTGGGGTCACCATCCCTGGAGGGATTCAAAGGATGGGTAGATGAAGTTCTTGAGGATATGGTTCAGTAATGGACAGGTACAGTTGAACTCAATGACCTCAAAGGTCTTTTCCAACCAAATCACTCTATGTTTCTATGAAACATAAATGTAGGCATGGCTTCAGGCGAAGGTGTTATTACCGTGCCCAGCTCCCTATGCATCCTTCTGCTGGAAGTTAGCCCTCCTGTAGCAGGGGTAGCTCAACAGGACATGTGAGATTGCCTCACTTACATCAGCTTAAGATCCGTGCATTAGTTTCAACTACTGATAACACTAAATGAATTCATAGCTACATTTCCCAAGAGCTAAATCTGCCAGAGCCTAGGGCTGAGTCTGTGGGTGTTACTATTCCCCTGACTCAAACAGAAATATCTCCTGATGCAAATGCAGGCCTGAGCCTGTGTGGAACCTCGATGCCTTCAGCAGGGCCCACCCGCGGGTGGCACTCCTTAAGGGATCAGCACCCACGTGAGCAAGAACGGCAGCTGATGAGTAAGGGCTGCTGCTGGATTTTGGACTGTGCCCCATCCCCATGGAGCTGGTTTTGCCTCATTATGATGCACTGTGAAACAGTTCAGAGATGACATTCCATTCCACTTAAAACAGAGGAAGAAGGGGAAAAAAAAAATCAATGCCTAATACACGAGCAGGGATGCAACAGGGGACCGACGGTGGTGGGAGGCAGAGGTTTGTTCTCAGTGTGCACAAGGCTTTCAAAATAATGATAGCATTTTAGGAAGAAACTGATAAGATGCAGCAAATTTGGAGTTCACACGTACATTCTGATTGTATTTTAAGAAGAAATATTAATGGACACATGTTAACTATGAGGGCTTGAAGACAGTGTTAGGAATGGTTGGACTCGATGATCCAATGGGTCTTTCCCAACCTTGTGATTCTGTGATTCTGTGATTCTGTGACTTAAAAGAGTCTCATTTTCATGAAAGATGCATCCCTGCACTCAGTGTGCAAAACCTTCATGACGAATCATTAATAGGGCTTAAACCTGAAACAACTTCAACATATATGCCATTCTATAGCGCAAAACCCCTACAAACAGGGCAGCAATTTCTGCATTGAGCCCCAAAACTTTCCATTGAACTATACGGGATTTAAAAGGGCATCCAGTCACGGATGGATTTAGGGTGATGGTAAAAATAACAGACCACTAAATAACTCAGTGTGAGAGTTCATTGTCCTCTGTGCTGAAAGCACCTGCCTGCCCTCCGGTGGGACACAATCCTTGCATATTTTATGTGGCCACTCAGGCCTATCAGTACTGTTATCTTGTCCCTGGTGGTGCTCGGGGTACGTAATACAATCAGACAAGGGCAATTTGTCTTCTGCGACTGCACGTCCCTATACAGAACAATCACACGGTCAAGCTGGATTCATACCTGTTATTTCCTGCTTTGAAACACCTCTGAGTTGCACAGCTGGAGATTTCAGCCTGTCTCTAACATTAATTAAGCAATCTTCACCACCCTTCCAGACTAGGCAACAACATTGTGAAACGCTGGCAAATTGAGCAGTTTTCATTTCAAAATCATTAAGCATTCTTGATGTATATACTCTCTTACTACGGTATTCAACACTCTTCAGTCAGACAATGAACTTGCCCATTTTAAAGGGGAATTAAGAAGTTAATAAGAGCAGAGGCAGTAGTCTCATCCTATTGCACCCCTTGTATTGCAAGGAAGGCTGAATGTAGGAACCAGCCAACTCTGTGGAGCAGCAGCTTCAGCAAGGAAAGGAAAAAGAGGTGGTTCTTCACAGCAGGCAAGGCACCACTTGCACCTCTCCTATTTCAACCACAGCTGAGGCCACCAGCCAGCCTGACTTTCCAGGACTGCCAGTCCCCAGCAGCTCCCCCTGCTACTCACCGGGGCTGCCACACAGCGACAGAGCACACCGCCTGCCTCCACCACAGCTCGCTCAGCTGTGCCCGCCTGGCATGGCATAAGTTGAACAGAAAGGGGATGATCAACCGATATTAGAATAAACCTTCTGCTCCAGACTCCTGGATCAAACTGCCCAGATTAAACCCATTTGAAACACCTCTGGGGTTACACAGCTGCAATCGCAACTTTCTGGGTGCAGCTTCTGCTACCAAAACCATTCTTTTCTTCGATTAGCTCTAACTGATTAAACAGAGATGCTCTTTTGATACATCTGACACCCTTTCAGTTCCTACCGGCCCTCTCTCTTTGTATAGTAGGGACCAGGAGTGAGTTGTCAGCATCCACAGCCAGAATATGCCTCGCAAACACATCCAGTCCCAGTCTCCCAGAAGGAGCAGTGATCCCTGTTTCCCACACACATCCACGTGTCCAGGTCCACACTGCTTTAGGAACCTCACTCCCTTTTGCAATTTTTATTACCCTTTAGGAACCTCACTCCCTTTTGCAATTTTTATTACCATTTTATGTAACATACTCAAGTTCAGCTGCTCTTGTGCAACAGCAAATTCACAGCATTTGTTGGTAAATGCCTTTTTTTTTTTTTTTTGTAACATTGGCAAGTAAAGTTTCTATACAGTCAAATTCCTGGAGGCTGAATGATGTGTGAGTCAAAATGCATATCTCTAGTGCTGCTGTATGTGCAGCACTTGCTGGTTTCACTGCTGTCGTCTCTCTTTTTCCCTACAGACTGCTACTTTGGTTATCTTGAACTACAGAGAAGTATGTTTGCCTGCAAAGCACATTCAGGTAGGTGATGACGCTGCAGCCAGACATGTGATCTCAGGATACATGGGCTGGGTTACTCCTGACGCAAGACCTGTGACTATTAGAGATGAACACCTCCTTCAAATATTCACTACAAACAGACAGGGATAGTTACGGTCCACGCCTGCTTGAATCATTCATCCTCTGTCACTAAATAGCTTGACTGCTACCAGAAAAAAACCTAATACTAATTTTGAATGTATCCTTTAAACTCATCCCGAATTTTTAATATAATTAAAGCAACTGCAAAATCCAGGACTAACTGATTGACATACCAGTAAATGGTTTCTCAACAATCTCTTAGAGTATCACTTTCGGAATCAGAAGCATTGCCTTCAGAAACATTCTGTTCTTGAACTTTTCACTGAAGAAACTAAAAATGTATATATTGTTTAGAGCCAAAAACCTGGAATTCTTTCTCTCATCCACTGCTGTATTCCTTTCTGGACAAATATCTTATTTCTTAGGGACAGTTTGGCAGCCTAACAGCAGGCTGTTCAGGATGGACAGCCCTTGTTCTTCTGATGGACCAAAGTAAGTGTATCTGGCAAAGATAACTACACTGGTCTGATTGTGCTGCTGAGAACAGCTATATCTTTGGGCAGGGCAGCAGGGTTTCACTTAGCCATGCAAAAGGCTCATTCTCTACTAAGCATCTTTGTGAAAGCCCAACAATGACATCCACATACATATTCACATATTCACCTAATGATTCCTTTGGAGATTTACAAGGCTTTGAAACGACTCCTGACTGGTGAGCAGCTCCTGTGAAAACTCATTTCTCAAGAAAACACCATCAGCAATTTGCTAAGCATTGAAAACTACATTGGCACAAAAAAGAGACGGGTCTCTGTCCCAGTGTGAGTAACATGGACAAGGGGTGGCCACTCGAAGGATGTAGGAGATTCGATATAGAGGGGATTGTTACAGGTTCATCTCCCCAAGCAGCAAGGCATAAAGCAGTTTATAGAAAAGAAATAAATACAAAATAGAGCTTAGGATTAGGAAGGATTATAGGTGTAATATTAATTGTGGTCCACTTAACTGAAATACTTCCATCGCAGCTGCAACGATGAAGCCTTTGGGGCTTTAGTCATGGGACAGTAAGAAAGGTACAGGAAAAGAAATAGCTGCTTCTTTCTTTTCAGGCTGTCTCCAACAGGAGCTGTTTTTATTTTGCTGTTCCTCTGAGCCACAGAAACAGAAACAGGCTTAGTGAATCTCTATACCTCAGACTAATTTACAAACCAAACTTAACACCACAACCAACAAATGGGCCCTTCATACACTTCCAGTAACACTGGAAACAGTCCCAGAGCAACCACCAGTTCCAAACTGTCCAGCGGTCTTGGGAGAACTGAAGTCAGGATCCAAATTTAGCAGGTATGAGCTGTGTGCTGAGGTTCAGGTTATGAAAGGAGAAGGCAGACTTTCTCATCTGTAGAGCCAGGAAGCAGAACAACTCGGGCACAGCTCATGATTTCTGGGAGTGACTTTCCTTTCATAAAGATAAAACATAGGGCCCTCAAAAATTTTGGAAAGCAAAGGATTCACAGGTGATGTCCCAGCTATCACTGATGTCCCTGGGACCAGGTGAAGTGACCCTGGGGGTGAGGAAGGAAAAGGTTTGTGGCACACAGTGATTGCAGAAGACCCAGAACAGAAACTCAGACACTTACCTTCTAGAGTATCTTATATACTGGATATACTGCAACTTAACAAACCAGGGATACATATAACTACTCAAAACATCATTAATGACTAATACATAGCACTATTTTATGTCCTTCTCTCAGCGAATTGTCAATTTTACATTCACATTTCCTCTGCAGCGTTTCTTTCTACTGTTCACATTAGCCCCATCAGTCACAAAATCACATTATGTACTTAGAAAGGCTTTGACAGCTGGAAGAATTCAACAAGACAAAGCCAGCAGTGAACATTTAAGTAATCAGTTCACATTTACCCAGTCTTGCAAAGGCTGAAGGATCAACTATTGTTTTGCTGTTTTAGTGTTTTACCTTCTAAAAATGCTTGTAAGCGCTGCCATAGTCCATGTACGGATGCACGGAGCAGGGGGACCCCTGTGCTGAAGTCCCCGTGTCACTGAGCAGGTACATTGGCACCTAAGAAAACAAAATCAGGTCTCTATGCTCTCCACTGCTACATAATCTTGTCTCTTCTACCTTCACTCCCCGACAGCTATGGATTTTTCTTCACTTATCTGCACTGCAGGAGTAAGTGTTGTTCATAAGTGCTAGAAGGCACCCAGCTCTGTGAAAGGCATTAATTCTTCTCTTACAAGGAGAAGTACACAGATAATAGGCAGATTAAGAGAGCTTTCTCTTCAGCTGTTACTTTCTCTTCCGTAACATTTTCATCCTTAAAACCAAGGACATGGCTATTAGCTGTATCCCCTCTAAATCAGCTTGTAAGCTAGTGCTAACAAGTGACAAAAGGGAGTGGTCATCAACTGAGCAAATACAGTCATTTTTCCAGTGACATCCGTGGCAGCATGTTGTGTGTCATGTAGGCACATCAAAGCGATGCTCGGGACCTTAGAATAAGGCTTGTAAGGTGGTGATCTCAGAATGATCTTAGACAAAGTCCTGGAGAGTCCCCTTTATCCTAAACAGATAACGCATCGTAGCCTCTGAACTAACCAGAATTTGTCCTCTTTTCTTCTTTTGTTGCATTTTGTTTGTCTGTTTCCAGCTCCAATTAAAATCAAGCTGATGGAGTTGTGGAGGCTATCTGTCTTCTGCTGTTCTGCTGCTGATCCATAGTCTCAGTTGCCATAGAGACAAGATCTGGAAGTCATGGATGGGCATGGGAGAGAAGCCGCTGGCAGGCTCTCTGCCAGTGGGCTCCAGCAGGGCCTTTCTCAGCAGGTACTGAGAGAGTCAGGTTCGGTCTCAGAAGGTGAGGAGGAGTCAGAAAGTACTGATTTGGAGACCCATGAGAGGGACTCGCACACACGTTACATTGCCATTCAAAGAAATTCCAAGTACTACCGGTCCATGAGGCTGCCGAACAGAGAGAAAAGAAAGTTATCCAGAGAGGCAATGCATAAAGGGCGTGCTGCAGGTGAGTACTGACCCAAACAGCATTACGCTTCCTTTTCTAGTCACAATAGGAACTATAGGAGTCGATGAGATTAGAAAAGGGGCAGGGAAGGTAGAAAGTGGCTCAGCAGTCAGCACGTTACAGAACACCTCTACCCTATGGCAAAGCTCGTATCTTTCTTTGCTCAGCTTGGAAGTGTAAAACGGATGGTTGTTTAAACATGCTTGAGAATCCAAACAAAGGCAGGATTCTCTTCTGCCATCCCTTTGCCCTCTAAGAGAAAAATCATTTAAGCAGGGAAAGGCACGAAGCTGTCAACAAAGCTGGAACTTCTTTAGAGTATAGAAAGGACATATTGAAAAGCCGTAACTGTATGGCAAGCCGAACGGCGTATCGAGGAAACCGTCAGCAAAACCAGAGCCGTACGTTTAGGGACCAAGCCTGTGGAAATCACAGCGGAACATTATGAGAGGGGAGCGAGATTTCTCTGAAAATGCAGTTGCTGCCACCCCGCATGGAGTCCAGCTGTAAGAAACACCTAAGCTCCCTTTGAACTAAGAGGCTGAAATAACAGGAGCACCATCCAGAACACACATGCACTCAGCCATGGCTTCAGTAGAAACAGAACAAGTTGGCTTTCTCTGCGTGTGAACAGCACACAGCATGACTGGAAGGCCAGGATTTCACAGAGCTGGCACCTTGTCTGAGCAGCTCTCTGTGACAGAAACAAGAGAAAGATATGAGGAGCTGAAAAGAGAACCAGGAAAGAGCGACTGCAACACACTCGGAAGCAGTGCAAGAAAAAAATTAAAGTGGTTTTAATCTAAACGCCAAATGAGAGAGATTTGGATCTGTGAGAACAGAAAATGCCCTTTGCTTCATCTCCCAGGTGTTCAGAGAAATGGAGTTTCATAAATAAAAGAATTGCAGTGAAGACACCAATCCTATCTTCAGGTTACAATCTAACAGAAACAATGTCCTGGCCTCTGAACTTCAGCTTAGATGCATGAGTCAAACAACACTACTGACCTTGGAGTGCCATGCAAGCCACTGAAAGCTATTGCTTTGTTATGCAGTAGTAGAGCACGCCCTTCAGCCCCTGAAAACAGACATCTTTCTCTAAGAAAAGAAAGAAGACATCATCCACCTCAAAATAAAGGAGGTCTGGGAAATGTCTCCAGGAAAAAGGGTGTCTCCTGCCCGCCTGGCCAAGGGAGACACGCAATTTCAGCACTATAAAGGCCCATTCAACCCTGTGGCATGGACAGAAGGAAAGTTCCCTCCCTTCTCTAAGTTTCCAAGCAGACAGCAGCAGAGCAAAGAGCTCCTGTTTAATATTCTGCTACTGTTGTCAATGAGGTTTGTGGATAAACCTCTGCCAGAGCAGAGCTGCTCTCCACCCTGCCAGTGCAGCAGCAGGACCAGAGCAGAACTGTCTTTCACCGCCTTCCCAGATCGCTGCTGCAGAGCAAGCACAGAAGAGGCTCTCCCTCTCTCCTGCTCCCCAAGCGTCACAGCGCCCAGATTGCTGCTGAGGAGGCCCTCTCCCCTATTCCTTCCTGGTGTCACTGCAGCAGGACCATCACAGCAGGGCACACCTTCTTCATACATCTGCAGCATCACGGCGTCAGGACAACGGCACAGGAGGACATCCCTCCTGTCTAGCCAGTGTCATTGAGGAAGGACAAGCTAAAAGAAGGGCTTCTCTCTTAGCAGCTCTTGAGACCACCCACAGAAGCTGATCTGCGCTTCTCTCCCACACTCCCCTCTCTGTGTTACCACTGCTGAAACAGGATCTGTTCCAAGCAGGGCTTTTTCTTCTAGATCTGCAATTGGTCAGCAGGAAACACTGGGAACGTTCCTTTTCTCCAGTGCCTACAGCAAGACCTGGGCTAGGAGCAACAGCTCTTTCTCCAGTATCACTATAGCCAGTCCAGCTCAGAGCTACAGATTTTAAATTCAGCTAGGACTGTGTAAGCAGCTCTTCTACCCTCTCCCTCTGCTCCACTGATTCCATTCCCTCTCCCCGAAACTGGACAGCGGGTGCTTCTACACCAGCCTCATTTGTAGCAGGAACAACTTCTGCCAGCAGTTGCTGACGTGCATGGGAACAAGGGATGGGTGAGCTCTTTTATCTTGACTTCAAACCCATTTGAACAGCAGCTATCCGAGTGTCTGACTCAAGCTCGAATGTTAACCTGTTCTAGGGAATGACTAGGGGGGAGGAGAGGGGAAGGAAAGAAGAAAGGAAGAGAGGGAAAGATACAGGGGAAAACATAGAGTAGGATTCAAAATGGGAAAAATAGACTCAAGAAATGAGAGCAAGAAAAGTAATTTAGAAGAGAGAAAGGCTTTTTATATAGACACCCCTAGCACCAGACTAGCTTTGGCTTATAACCTAGGAGCTGTAAAACAAAATAGATGCTTTCCTTTAACTGGAAAAGGAGTTTGTTTTTTAAAGCAATCTCCTCTGACAGAAGGGCAAAATGTTTAAACTATTTAAAAGGCAAAGAGAATAACTCAAACTAGCATTTCATAACTCCTTGGCACTGTTTTGGGGAGTTTAAAAATGTCTGGATTTTACCCTTTCCCTCTGAAAATCCGTTAGCAATGATTAAATGGGTGCATCAGAAATCAGCTTGGTCAGAGCACTGACCTGCCTGTGCTGTCATCAGTTTGAAATGCAAACAAAATTATGACTTAGACCAAAATATTTCTAATAAAAAAAAAAAAAAAAGGCCATTTATCAACAGGAGGTTTCATTTGAAAAGTGAGATGCAGCCTCTCCTGCCAAGTACTGCAGTAGTAACCCATGGACTTAAGACAACTTTGGCTCCCTGAGAAAGGATCAGAGGTTCATCTGAGGGAAATTGGAGAAGCAATTAAAAGTAAAGCTCCTGTCTCTCCTGTCTTACCCAAATCTAGTCTTGATCTATCCAGTAAACTGAACACCTACTGTGTGCCTGACAGCAGAGCAGTAATGAAGGAACTTGGGGAACCAAATATTGGCATGCACACACAGCTAAACCTTTACTGTTTAGAGAATGGCACTGAAAATCACTAATTTTGGTACCCAATTTTCAGTGGTAAGAGTGCTACTCATATTCATAAGAAATGATACTCCCTATCTGCATTCACCTTTTCTCGATTGTATGTGCAGTTGGGACAGAGGCTGTGCAATCTTGCACTAGGCAAGCTGATGACATTTCGATCTTGTTTGAAAATCCAAGCTAAAAATACAGCCATCTCTGTGTCTGTGGTATTCCTATTGCCTTTGGTGTAAGCAAACCACTATCTACAGTAACAGTAAGGATGACGCTTAAAAAAAACTACTGTTTTAACACCCTCTTGGCTTTCTTTTATGTCACAGGTTCACTCAAAAACAATGAGCCCATCAAAGAGCCTCTGAATGTTTTATCTCATAAGGGATCACCATCACCAGTAAACTCCGATAAGGCACAATTAGATGAACTATGGATCCAAAGGTAAGCAAGTGCACACATGGGGTATTGAGGACAAATGTAGTTGGAGTGGTGCAAGAATGCTTGTATTGACAGCTGGACTAAGCTATAGCTCTGATATACACCTTCTCTCTCTGACTTGCAGTGCTGTTTTCAGTCTTAACAATACATATCGTATACTGCTAGCATCATGGTATGAAGGGGCTTATCAGCATGAGTCTGGAGAGGACAGTGAAGGAGATAGGGGGATCAAGAAGACGGTGGGGATGATTGGAAAAAGGGGAAAGTGATGTAGGAACACCCAGTGGTGTAAACAAAATGGGCAGATTGCCTTAAGCAGCTTGTTGAGAGTAAGGAGAGCCTGCAGGTGTTGCCTTATGGAACATCCCAACATAAGGGCTCTCCTGAAGCCTGTTACAGAATCACAGAATCACAAGGTTGGAAAGGACCCATTGGATCATCGAGTCCAACCATTCCTAACACTCCCTAAACCATGTCCCTCAGCACTTCAAAACTTTTGGGGTTACAAAACCCCACATGGAAAACAGGACTTTATAGCTGAGGAAGTAGCTACAAATATGCTTTCTAAAGTATTCTGACCTTCTGCTTGTTGTTTACTTTGAAGAACTGAAAGGCAATAGGTGCCTTTCAGTAGTGAGGTAGCTCCTTTTTGGCTTAAATCCTTCAACAACCTAGGTCCAGTGAAAGACTGTGATCCCACAACCAATAAATTTACATACGCCCAGTATATCTGCCCTCATCCCTGCTCTCTTGCCACTGCAGCCAGGCAGAGAGAGGAACAGCCACCTAACCTTACATTTTCCAATGTATGAATGAGATATTGTCCCAAACTCCCTCTCTAGCTCCTCATCTCCTGTGTGTATAACTACAAGACAGATCCTACTTGTACTGTAGAAGATCAAGATGAAAGTGCTACACACTTGCCTTCTAAAGGTGCATGCATTATGCTGCACCGTGTGGCTCTAATTACCGAGCCCCGTTGTGCTGGTGTAATGCACAGTGCCTTTCTGGGGACATTTCCTTACGAACACAACACCAGTAAAAAAAATATAGACAAATTGTCAAGTTGGATTTAAATAAACTAATTGCCCTGGCTAAAATTGATTGCCCTTTGGCACTAAATCGAGCATATGAAACTAGACAGTTACAGTCTGCTGCGATGTCAAACCCATCTGCCGCCTTCTCCTTGCGGCATAATCATCGCTGTCAGTCGCTGACATCCTGACACGGGCACTTAGGCAGCTCTGAAATGTGCAAATTCTGATTCTCCCTGGAGCTGGAAACAATGAGCCTGTGCTGGGAGCCAGTTTTATCAAAGACACTGCTGTGCTCAGAGCTTGACAGGTCAGTACAGGTTCTAAGTCATGTGTCTGCTAAAAGCAGGCAATGCTGCTGAGTGACATCTCTTGAAATCTGACAGAGCATGAGACCAGAGTTCCAGCTCAAACTGACCCCGTGTACTCCTCTTCCCTTCTCCAAAAGATTAGCGGTAATTTATAAGAGCACCACTAGAAGTCTGTATTGTGGAAAGCCTGCAGGAACCTAGGGATATTGCCATTACTTGCAGTAATCACTGATCTCCCTCTTCTATTGGGTAAACAGGCTGGGCAGGCACAATCCCTTCTCCAGCAGGTTTGACACAAACAGGTTCTTTGCAGGTAGGGATGTCACTTCATGTATAGCCATGCTACAGAATTTAGGCCAGGAAATAAACACAGCTGGGAAACCTAGTAAGTGGCTCAGGAAAAGGAATTATCCGCACTGTACTCACATGAGACACAGACTTCAACACTCTGATTAAGGAAAAAGCACCATAGGCTCCTTCAAACCCACCAGTGTCTTGAATCTACATGGCACTCAGAGCTCTGAGAAGAGCAGAATAGTTCGTTGATCTCAGAACACTGATGTCTGAAAACAAGGTGACCTCAAACATTACTGGTGATGTTATAAAATCTGCCATTTGGCCCCCATAAGCTTCTTAAAAGCATTTTTATGTCTAGTTATTCTCAAATTATTTTTTCCCATGACTTTTTTCCCATGCGATCCCCAGCTCCCCCTCAGCACTCTAGAGTTCTCCACAAAATCATGTGGCTCCCTCCCAGTCTTCCACATTATGCAAAGATCCAAACCCTTTGCATGATAAGCCACTTCCCAACAACTCGGCTGACTCGCCCTGCACAATTCAGTGCAGAGCTTCCAGCACAACTTTTCTTTTTCAGAGTAACCAGAGCCAAAGATCTGGAAGGAACTTAACAAAAGCTGCTCTTCCCCACTGTGATCAGTCCTTCCAGCTTCAGAGCAGCAGCAGTTGTGCAGACTGAGATCATAGAAACCCATCACAGAAGAACATCCACACAGGGTGTCCAGACACACTGTCAGCCTTAGCTGAAAGCAGCTCCCATAGAGACCAGAAAATTACTTATTTCAAATGCTAGAAAGGAGATTCACTAATCAGGGACCTGTCTTTACCAGCAGCCAATAGAATGTTGACTTCTCTTCATTTCTAATACAAGACAGGTATTTCAGTGGCGTGACTGTATTATTTACCTACCATTTCCCACTGAGTCAGATTCCAAAAATGATATATCTCTATTAAGGGCCAGTGGCTAGACTGTAAGAGAATCTCAGTGTGAAATTTCACATTGCAAAGCTCGCTGTGAGGTCATTGGTCTGCCAGCACAGAGCAAAGCCTTTGTTTAGGCTTGTTATAAAACCTCCAATTCAGAGAAATGAGCATAATCTAAAACAGTGTTTGATTATGTTTGTTCAGAGCTCAAAGAACAGAAGTATTACAACGGGGACTACAGTCACCTTCAGCAGCAAGAGGGAATCTAACTTGTTTGAATTCATGCAAACACATGTCTTAGGAAGAAACAGCACGCATGTAAAATAGAGCAACGCTCTGAAGGATGCTTGTGTGAATTTGGGTTAGCATTCCTCAGCACAGCACTGTTTGTCCTGGGCAGCAGAGGGCACTGCTTTTATAGCCAGGTTTGACCAGAAAAGCTGGGAAAGCCTCTAGGGAGGCTGGGACCTGTATTGCAAGAGGCCCTATGCTGTTCTCAGCAGTCTCTTTCTACTTAAGAAATACATTTCTTACAGTCACCTCTTCTGACTACCGTGCCAATGCTGCTTCAGTTTGCAGGTGCTGAAGCCTGTTGGCCAAATCTTTATATTTTCTCACACGACAACAATTTTTTCTCTTTTAGAAATAGATAGATAGATAGATAGATAGATAGATATTTTTTTCCTATCCCTCTTTCTGTACAATCTGAATCTCAGAAAGTCTAACAGCAACTGTATTTTCAGGGAGAATAACTTTTAAAAACTAATAAATTTTCTTTTTGGTAAATAGAGCCACTGTAGGTATTAATATGTGATGACTGTCAAGATCTCACGTTTCACAGGATCATACAGAATAGTAAGCGACGACATACACAATGCTGATTACATATACTTTCACCATGCAGCCAATGGAGATCCCAACCCCAATCTGCCCACCTATTCCATCCAGTCTCTATTTGTCAGGTTTTTCAGTCCAGTAATGGCTTTATTACCCAGCAAGGTCTAGGCTCTGCCCTCCAGCTCTCCCAATCCAATCTGCTTCTTTTGGACATCCCCTGACCCTCAAGTCCTCAACCAATCTCTTTGTTTTCTCCTTTACTACCAGTTTCAGCTTGTAATTCCCTGCACCATTTCCTCAGTCTACTGTTTCCCAAACACATTATTCCTCTCTCTTCCCTCCTGCAGCTCGTATCCCAGTGTCCTGCCATTCCCCAGGCTCTTCACCCTTTGGCTCCTCACGCACTTTTAGTCTCCCAGCCCTCCTCCTAGCTCCAGGGCTAGGTTGTACAGCCTTTTCCAACTCACCATTTCCTGAAGCATTCGGCTGCAGTTGAGTTCCTCTCTTCGTAGCAGTCTCCTGGTCCAGAATTAGAACCCTACCCTCCCTGTGCTTGTATCTGGTTTTTGCTCCCTCTGTTTTTCAGTCAAGTACTGTTCTCCATCGTGCTGCCTGGACCCAGCATAAGGATCACTGAGGATACAGCAGAAATGGCCTTTATTTGCATTTATTATTAGGACTGGACCAGGCAGATTTTGACAGCTGCGATATCAGAAATGTTGCTCTCAGCTCTGAGCAGGGCACCCGTTCTCTCCATGGGCAGCAGTTCATAGATTTTAGATGTTAAAACCTAAGAATAAACTTTCTGTGTATTGCAGAGAGTGCAAAAGGGCCTATAATTTCCGTGGATTTTCATAAATGTGGCAAAGACAAAGCCCCAGCAAATCCCAAATTTCAACTTGTGTTTCAACAGAAACCAAAGCTTCTCAAAGGACAGAACAATAGGTTTCCTGTTTTTCTATAAGAGGATCCAGTAATATTTTCCTAAGCCTAAGAAATCGTTGTTTTTAATATATAAAAATAACCTGCCAGCAGCAGATGGACAGTAGGTAAGAACGTCACCTTGATGATTACGAGCATCAAAAGGTTTGAAACACCTAAAGGTAGGGAATCTCATAATAGCAAGTTCTGAACATTTTTAGTTATTGGTGAGGCTGCAAGCCCTAACAGATATAATTAAGGTATTTTGATGAAAGCTTAAGCAGGTTCAGGAACAGATGTGGTCTAGGCCTTTAGGATCTAAAAATATTAGGGATGAGGAGTTCCACGTACCTCCCACTAAAAAGTCAAAAAACATGAATAAAAATTTCACAGACATATCTATTGTCGAAACACTGCTAAAACCCACACGTGAGCAGAGAGAACCTGAATGAGCCTGAAGCATGGAAATATCCTTGATAGAGAGAGGTATGTCAAGATATAATCTTATTCAAATCTATTAGTAACTTCACACTTCACAAATTTGGTTAATTCAGAGCAAAACAGCGCTTCTTACCTCATCTTGTGGCCTTTCTTGGTGTGAAACTCCCACTAACTAGAAGGGCTCGGGGAATTTTTCATGAATAAGATCTGCTGGACTGCCTCTTCTCTTTTTAGTTTCTGGAAGAGGAGGCCTAATTGCTAAAAACTGCTAAAAGAGAACATTTAAAAATTAATTTCAGAATCCTTTGAAATCAAACTCTTTGCACAGATTCATTCTAGGGGTTGCTTTTGAGTTTAGAAATCTTAATTCAAATGATTAACTATTTTTTCAAAACTACTACTGCCTGAAAATACAGATTGAGACTTCATTCAGCAAACATAACTTAGATGAGATCATTGGAATAAACTAATTATAAACTCACACCAGTTATCACATTTTAAATGCAACCATGGACTAGGTCAGCCAATATTTAAGATCTTTTCCCACAGCAGTACAGTGAAGCTGGGATCTCTGCAACAGCATAAACCCCTCTTTGCAGAAGGGAGGCAAGCTCAAACCTACTCTCCTGTGCCCACAGGGAGCTGAACCATGGTTGAGCTCTGTGTCACTGGATCATTTCCAGTGCTTGTGTGCTTGGGGATGCTAAGAATTCCTGAGACAAATTGGGCTTTGGTCCGTCAGAGTGGGTGCTGGGGTAGGATTTTTAACTTGTGTATTGCAGTAGTCAGATTCTTTAACCTACAAATAGAGAGGGAGTTTTAGGATTAAATACAGGGAATTTGGTCAGAAAAGTGATCTCTCATCATGAAATTTTACTGATTTTGATGATATGGGGGAAAGCTTCTTAGCCCCCGAGTCAAATTCAGTGTGAGAAAAGAAAACCTCCTCCAAACTCCTACCCAGAGGGTTAAGATTAGGTGGAGTGGGAACTTTTGCCTGAGCCTGCTGTTCTGCAGCAGTGTAAAATAGTCCAAGGTGGCACTGCCATGGTCCTGCCATCCATCTGCATGTCTGCCACCTCGGCTGTGCTGGCACTCGCATTGAGCTCACTCTGTAGAGAGACAATTTAGGCTCACACAAAGCTAAAAAAAAAAACATTAAAAAAAGAATCATTTTCCACCAGTTTTGCTGCCCAAACCTGCTCACCAAGAATGAGATGAGGTAGAAATCTGCCTCAGGGAGTCGAGTGAAAAGTGGAACTGAGCAGCTAGGTCAGATAAACTGTACAAGTCCTAACAGTTGTGGAAGCAGGGAGAAAGACAGAGGCAGCTATGCTGGAGCTGTTCTACTGAGCAGAAATAGTCCAGGATTGACTGATCCAAAGCCATATCTGGTCAATAAGGCATTCACCAGGTTCAAACACCATTCCCAGTGACCAGAGAAAGCAGAGCAGCTCCAAGAGGAGAAACCAGTCTGCCTGGGAATGACACAGCTAAGACTCCAACCTGGATCCCTCACACCCAGTATGAACACCCCAGCCACCAGACCACTGGGAGAGAATCGCTTTCTGCGTTCCTTCATTTTTCATGACAGCTCCCTGTTTTGTCTCCAAACAGAAAAGCAAGCTTTGGAACATCTCAACAATTTTTTCAGGACAAAAATATCTCCTTCTTGCTCAATACATATTTTTTTCGCTGTTGGGAACGCTCTTATCACCTCACTTGGAGAAAAAGCATCTCTCTTGTTATGGGTGTTCTCTGTACATCGACATGAAGAATAAGCCTAGAAAGGAAGAAAGAGCAACAGTTTTGGAAGACCAAATTACAATGTAAAATGAAAAAAAGAAGTTCTGAAGGAAGAATAAGTAGCCTATTGGTAATTGCTGCCCAGTGGAACAGACCTGGGAGAGACAAAAATATAAGCTGTGGCCTCCCATGGCCACAGGGAGCATTTCACTCCCAGCTGGTGAACTCACCTCTTCCAAAATTCCTATTATTGTTCTTACTTTTACTGATATTTTTCAGGTTTTTCATCTCAGACCAAGGAAAACATGAAGGAAAAAGAAAAACAGGCAGGACCAAATTACCGTATAGTTACAGGAGATGCTTTCTATTCTTGAATGTTTTTATATCATGACCCAAATGCTTTTTCTAAGAAGAAATTCCAATTTGTGGCAGGTTTAACCCTTCAGAGTGAAGCAATGTGAGGGGTTAGAATCCGTTACGCTCTTAATGCATATTTCTAAAAGATATATGGTTTTTTAATAGGTAAACCCAAAAGTTATATTTAGGTGTCTATTCATTCTAGCAGTGACAGTAGAAGCTTGCACACTGACTTCCCATTGATTACTTGGGAGAACTCCCCACTGCTCTTAGTCCTTCTCTTTAGAAAATAGTAAACAGCATCCCTGCTTTTCCAGAATTTGAGATAACGAGGAGGCTCAGTACGGTTAACGTCCTCCCTCCCCTTTTCTGAGAAACAGGCATTTTAGCATGCCATCCACTTACTAAAATCTAAAACCCTTCACAGTATCCCTGCCCTGGCAGCAAGCCACCAAATCACCAGTCATTAGCCCGAGCTTCACCTGGTCTCTGCTGCTTTATCCTTTCTATGAGGTCTTGGCTGCCCCCTCTCTCACCTGTCTCCCCAAATCCCCTTGGCCTTACTGTGTCATGGCTGATAACCCACTTTCACACCATACTGACCACCTACCCCGTGACAATCTCTCCCTGCACAGCCTCGCTGTCAGGCTCTCCTCCTCTCAAAGTGCGAAATAGGCTCCAGCTCTCACCTTCACCCCGATTTTTCCTGTCCACTGTCTGGTCCTTCCAACCTGCCAGTGCGGGACTGGACCTGAACTGGACTGACAGTCTTCTCCAAGTCTTCAAATCCCTCCACTGATATTTCCAGCTGTTTTTCCCTTCTGTTCTGCCTCTTAATGACATAAGGACCGATCTCTCAGTGTGCCAGATTGAGATCTAGTTCACATTAGCTGAGGGAGCTTTCCTAGGCATCCTGTCCTGTGCTGAATGGAAGCTATCACGATGTATCGTTTAGCAAATACAACATAAAAGTGATGGAAAGGAAACCATTTTCCACATACCGACCAAACCGTGGATTTCATGTTGTTGCATAAATTACATTATCACGTACAGAAAAAACCCTACAGTTCCTTATGCAACAGGGAGAAAGCGAATGTGAGGAATAGCTGAGCCTTTACCGACTGTTAACTCCTCAGTTGCAATGTGGTGCAGATGACGTTTTTTTGGCTGGGGGTTACTAACGTGTAGAGAAGAGCTGCACTCAACCTGTCCGCAAGCACTTGAACCGATCCGAGGGTGTAGCCGTACTCTGGAGCTCAAGAGGATTTATCCCTGAGGCGGAAAAACAATTACCTGAAGGAAGACAGATATAGATCATTGAGTACTGAGATGCTTACTGCCTAAATGAGACAATATATCCTTATGGAAGTAGCAGTGCTAAGGAAGGGGAGACTGGGGGAATGATCGAGCCCCGCTGGAGGAGGAGAGAAGGATAGCGGTCAATCCTGTGGGGTAATTAGGGGTGCAGTTCCCGGCAGGAGGGATTAGGCTGAGTTTCTCAGTTACATTCCTCCATCTCAGGGTTTCATTCCCGGAGAAGAAATGCAGCATACGCACCAGATCTGGAAGCAGTTCAGGAGAACCCCTTTCTCCCACTCCTATTTCTCCCTCAAAGCCGGTGCCAGCCGCGCATAGGCAGAGGGGTGCAGGGACTAGGGAGCAGCGCTGTGCTCCGGGGCTGAGAGAGGAGAGGTCAGTGCCAGGCTGGACCCCCCCTCTCCCCCCGTGGGGTGGCTGTGCATGGAGGAGAGGCTGGTGCATGGGGTGGCATGGGGGTGTGGGTGCTTGCCGGAGGAGGGTGCCTTGCTGGGGAGGGAGGGGATGGAGAAGGGGCTTCCCTGCATCTGAGGAAGGAGCCTCTCTGCAGCAGAGCGGAGGGGATGGAGAAGGGGCTTCCCTGCATCTGAGGAAGGAGCCTCTCTGCAGCAGAGCAGGGGGGATGGAGGTAGGGGTGCTTGTGGAGGTGGGGGGCCCCTGAGGCAGGGATTGTTGCCTTTTGGGGGGGCCCTTGGGGAGGAGGGATTCAGCCTCCCCGCGGAGGAGGGATCTGCATTGGAGCGCTGGAGGGAAGCTGGGGGGCTGAGGAGGTCTCTGCGGACAGGGGTGCCGGGCACGGGGTGGGGGGCTGCAGGGGGACGTGGAGTTTGCGGAGGGGGAGCCTGAGGGGTCTTGGGGGGCTGAGAAGGGATTTTGGATGCTCTGAGAGGTCTGATGGGGGGCGGGTGGGAGCTCCAAGGGTTGAGTTTGGAGGGCTCCGAGGGGCGGTGGAGGGAACTTGGGGGTCAGGTGGAAGCTCTGAGGGTTGAGTTTGAGGGCTCTGAAGGGCTGTGGGGGGAACTCAGGGATTGGGTGGGAGTTCCAAGGGTTGACTTTGGGGGCTCTGAAGGGCTTTGGGGGGAACTCAGGGGTTGGGTGAGAGCTCTGAGGAGCTGTGAGGCGAACTCAGGGGTCAGGTAGGAGCTCCAAGGGTTGAGTATGGGGGCTCTGAAGGGC
This sequence comes from Cuculus canorus, assembly GCF_017976375.1. NCBI lineage: Eukaryota > Metazoa > Chordata > Aves > Cuculiformes > Cuculidae > Cuculus > Cuculus canorus. The sequence goes on from NC_071409.1 coordinate 2,994,155, forward strand.
TGTGGGGTAACTCAGGGGTTGGGTGAGAGCTCCAAGGGGCTATGGGGGGAACTTGGGGGTCAGGTGGTAGCTGTGAGGGTTGAGTTTGGGGGTTCTGAAGGGTAACTCAGGGGTCGGGTGGGAGCTCCGAGGGTTGAGTTTGGGGAGCTCTGAAGGGCTGCGGAAAGAGCTCAGTGGTCGGGTGAGAGCTCCAAGAGGCGGAGGGGGGAACTCAGGGGTCGGGCGGGAGCTCCGAGGGCTGAGTTTGGGGAGCTCTGGGGGAGCTCTAAGCTCGCGGGAGGGATTTGGGAAAGGCTGAGCGGTCTCCGCGTGGACTTGGCAGAGCTCTGGGCGCTCGGAGGAGAGCGGGGAGCAGAAAGAGGGGCTCCGAGGGGGCTCTCTGCGGGTTTTGCGGGGGGAGCCCCCGCCAAGCGCCGCGCGGGATCCGAGCGGGGGCGGCTCGGGGGGCTGCGGGGGGAGTGCTCCGGGAGCCCCGGGGGCGGCTGCCTCAGCTTCCCCCATCGCTGCCGCCAGGCTGCTGCCTTCCTGCCCCCGTTACCGCGGCAACCGCCCGGGCTCCCCCAGCCCCGCGCCTCCGGCCATGGAGCTGCTGGCAGCCGCGCTCAGCGCCGCCTGCGCCCTCGAGCAGGACAGCGCCGCCGGGCAGCCCGGCAGGTGAGCGGGACGGGGCGGGAGGGGATGGCCTGCGAGGGGGGAGTGACGGAGGGAGGAGGGGGTGACAGAAGGAGCGAGTGTCCAAAGGAGAGGGTGACCTGGGAAGGAGGGGGGTGATAGAGAGAGGGGGTGACAGAAGGAGGGGGTGTCCAAAAGAGAGGGTGAGCTTGGGGGGGGGTGTGACAGAAGGTGTGGGTGTCCAAAGGAGAGGGTGACCTGGGAAGGAGGGGGGTGGTAGAGAGAGGGGGTGACAGAGAGAGGGGGTGTCCAAAAGAGAGGGTGAGCTGGGGAGGGGGGGTGACAGAGGGAGGGGGTGACACGGGGGGGGTGACAGAAGGAGTGAGTGTCCAAAGGAGAGGGTGACCTGGGAAAGGGGGGCTGACAGAGGGAGGAGGTGACACGGGGGGGGGGGGTGATAGAAGGAGAAGGGGGTGACAGAAGGTGTGGGTGTCCAAAGGAGAGGGTGACCTGGGGCGGGAGGGGTGGCAGAGGGATGGGGTGATGGGCTGTGCAAGAGAAGGGGTGACCGGGGCAGGGGGTGACAGAGGGAAGGGGTGACCGGGGGGGGGGGGGGGTGAGCAAGGAAGGGGAGGTGACCAGGGGAAGGAGGGAGCGACAGAGGGAGGGGATGTCCAAAGGAGGGGGTGTCTGGGGCTGGGGGGTGACCTGAGGAGGGGGAATGACAGCGGGAGGCGGGGGGGACAGAGAGAGGGGGGTGTGACCTGGGCAGGGGGTGTCCAAAGGAAGGGGTGACCTGGGGAGGGGGAGTGACAGAGAGAGAGGGGTGACCTGGGGAGAGGGTGTCCAAAGGAGAGGGTGTCCAGGGCAGGGGGTGACCAGGCAAAGAGGGGGTGACCTGGGGAGGGCGAGTGGCAGAGGGGGGAGTTACAGGGAGAGGAGGAAACAGAGGGAGGGGGGGTGACCTGGGAAGGGGGTGTCCAAAGAAAGGGTGTCTGGGGCAGGCAGTGACCAGGGGAAGGGGGTGACTGAGGGAGGGGGTGACCTGAGGAGGGGGACTGGGGGATGGGGGTGACCGGGGTAGGAGCTGCTGTCAGACGGAGTGTCCACAGAAGGGGGGTGACCAGGTCGATCCCTGAGCTGCCCCCTGCCTGCAGGGACCCCGCGGCAGCTGCTGAGTCCCCCACCGCTGAGGGGCCACCCACGCACCCCATGACAGCAGATTCCTGGAGGAACCTCATCGAACACATTGGTGAGGACGCGCCCTGTGCCCCCTTTCCCTGGCCACTGTCTCCCACAACTTTTCCTGGTGTCCCATGCTCACGGCAGCACCGCAGTCCCTCCAGCCCCCCGCAAAATCCCCTCTAAACCCCCTACCTCCTCACTGAAACACCCGATCCCCCCAAAAGCCCAACCTTCACCTATCCCTCAACCCCCACAAACCCTCCACTCTTTCCCTGCTCCCCCAACCTCCCCCAATCCTTTTACGTCAATCTCCCCATTCCCTCCTTAAACACGTCCTAATCCATCTGAAACCCCCAGCCCCACCAAATCCCCTTCCCATCCCCCCAATCTCTCCCTAAAACCAACCCCCCCAACTCTCCCTAGTGTCCCCCTACCCTCACAACCGTCCTACCTACCATCAGGCCTGAGCAAACCAAACCCCAATCTAAACCCAGTCGGGAATGGTCCTTGGGCAGGGGCTAGCGGCTGCATCGCAGGAGCCCATTTCTGTCCTTCCTTCGGAAAACTTCTCACTGACGGTGTATGAAGAGAGGCTGAGAGAGTTGGGGTTGTTCAGCTTGAAGAAGAGAAGTCTCCAAGGAGAGCTTATTGCCACCTTTCAATGTTTGAAGGGGGCTTGTAAGAAAGATGGAGAAAAATCTTTGCGGCAGGGCCTGTGGCAATAGGACAAAGGGTGATGATTTTAAACTAATGAAGAAGTTTAGATTAGATATTGGGAAGGAATTTTTTTTACACTAAGGGTGGTGAAACACTGGGATAGGTTGCCCAGAGAGGTGGTGGACACTCCATCCCTGGAAACGTTTAAGGTCAGGTTGGATGAGCAACCTGGTTGAGTTGAAGATGTCCCTGCTCATAGCAGGGGGGTTGGACTCGGTGACCTTCATGGTCCCTTCCAACTCAAACCATTCTATGATTTTGCTCTCTTCAGAGGCATCAGGTTTGCACGCTGCCTAGCAGGGGATTTAACACCATCACTGAGCAGCTTTACCTCCATTCATCAGTAACACTTCTTACAAAGCAGTAAATTGTTAGGACTACAGCCAACTTTCTGCTGAAATCTGATTTTGTGTATGCAGAATGGTGTAAGACTAAAGTACTGGGTCAACACCAACACAGAGACTGTGTTGATGGACCTCAGCTCTACGCAGCGAGGTCAGCGTGCATCCGTAACAGCCACTGGTATAGGATTTGCAACAGAGGAGAGAGCTATTTTGTCATTTGTGGTCTCTTTGTAAAGGCGGAGTTGAGGTTATCAGGGTGGCTGTGGTGGAAAGGACTGTTATGCTTTTGCTCTTGTGGTATTTTTTTTTTTTTCCGTTTTTCTTGTGGGATGTGGAGAGGACCTTCATAGCTTGTTTCTTGGTTTCCCACATCTAAATTGTGACATTCCTCAGAGAGATTTGGGTAACTGCGAAGTTAACTCGTATCCTGAGGCAAGTTTTATGGTGGGAATAGAGGAGCTTCATTTTTAAACGGTTCTGTTCCATTTCAGAAATGAAACTGCAAGACTCTTGAATCTAAAGGGCAGGAATGTAGCACTTAGCATGGAAAAACTGGATTGATAACTCTCATGGGCAGCAAGGCAAACCTCCCTGGCGAGATTGAGGAGGCTTGTAATGCTGTCACTGCAAGGGGAGAGCTGTCACCTTCCGTGTCAGGTCGTGGCGGGCAGGGCTGATTCTTGGAGCACCTGATGCCACTGGGACAGTGAGGAAAGAGGCTGGTGAAAACACCAGCCTGCCAGACAAGACAGTCGAGGTCAGGGCCTTCAGGAGGGAAATGGTGAATGATTTGCATGGATGTTGCTACATCTGTTACGTGCTTTTGGCTATGCAGGAACTAATCTCCTGAAGCAGATGTGTCAATATGTTGTCAGTTTACTGGGACTCTGCTGAGAGGCACAATAAAAACACTGAAAACATCAGGACTTCAAAGCAACTCAGCTCCTATATTCATACGTATTTTTATATCAGAGGGAAGCGTTGCAACAGTTCTGTGCGCATCCGTGTAACTGCAAGTAGGTCTGTTGCACCTTGATGGAGGAGATAGGGTTTTGACAACCAGAGATGCTGTGCCAATCAAACAGCTGGAGCACACTCGCTCCCTTCCATTCCTCCTGCTTTTGAGGCAGTAATGGCGTTTTGCCTGAAATTGGAGCAGAGGATTTCAGAGAAAACGTCTCTGGACCTCCTGAGATTTTATATAGCTTTCAATGTAATAACGTTTACTTTAAGAGCACTGCAAACTCTCTAAGGCAAGCATTTTCCAAGATTAGTAATTAGTTTTTCAATTCCCATCCCAGTTTTTGAGAGAGCTGGGAAGGGAGACTGTGGCAGCAAAATTAAATGGAATAAATGTAAAGGGAAAAGTCTATTATGTACTATACAAACTATGTAAATACCGCTTAGGAAGATCAGCCTTAACCACTTAAGTCAACAGGCAGCACCAAACCCATGCTCTGACCACATGGTTAACCTTTAGCCAGGTCACAGTAGGGACAGCTGGGACATGAAGCAATGGATGGAGTTTGTACAGGTCTCTGACATTTTGTACTTGTTCACTTACTAAATGTAAGCATTTCCTAAATCATCTAATCATCTTCTGAGTCATGTTCAACTACTGATCCCTGTTTCTTTCTACACATTCAGTCGGTTCCCAGATGTATTGCTGTCCTTTCAACATATCAAAACCCTGTTCCTGACCTTGCATCAGTTATGCCATCCATTCCGTACCTTGACCATCTCTTGCTTCATCTATAGCAGTCTTTTGCGTGGTTTCTCCCCCTCTATCTCCTCTAAGCCTTTGCTCCGCCTATTGCAACTTCTTTACTGATATGCAGATGGGCCTTTTACACCAAGACAGCAAGGATATGTTTTATCTGTGCTACCACAGCCCTCTTTTGTTTCTTCCTACCCTTCTTCTGCCTAAACATCCACCTGTCTTTTGGCTTTATTCTGGTATCCCCTTTCTGCTTCTTGTCATATTTCTGTCTGAGATGATGCTTCAGCCAGTTTCTCGCCGGCTCCCTCCTTAAAACGAGTTACCTTGCTGTCATTTCCCAATGAGCTCTGGTGGTGAATGTCTTTATTCGATCAGATCTCCTGTCCATATTTGCCCTTGCCTGCCACTGAAGGCTCCGTAGGTCTTCTCTGTTTGGTTGGTCAGACAAGGAACCTGGAAACAAAATGAAGTTTCATTGTCTGGATTTTATTTCCTTAAAAGCAAGAGGCAAAGTTGTCTTGAGGATCTCTTTTTTTAAAGGGCTGCTTTCCAGATCTGCAGAAGGGATACTAAATCCCTCTCACACAAGATAGTTTTAATTGCCTCCGACTCACAGCACAGACCCACCAGCACAACATGGCTGTACAATCAACACTGCACATGTAAATTATCTCTGATGTGAGAGAAACAGAGAGATTACGCTTTGGTTTCCCAGCATGTTTTCCCTTGAGTGAGGCACTGTCCGTCCTGCTGCAGATACTTGCCAGCCTGTCCTGCTCTCCGGTGCACAGTTCGGTGGGGCAGCAAGTACCCGGTGCCCTACTGCATCAGAGCCTTCCAGCACAGGCTGAGCTTATGGACCAGTGGAATCGTAGAATCCCTAGGTTGGAAAAGACCTTTGAGATCTAGTCCACCTGTAGCTGTCCCCTACTAAACCATATCCCTAAGTGCTTCACCTACCCATCTTTTAAATACCTTCAGGGATGGTGACTCAATCACCTCTCTGGGCGCCAGTGCTTGAGAACCCTTTCAATAGAGTCGGTACCACTGAAAGCAGCTCCCACTTAGCAGCCTCGGCGCTTCATTCCTGAAGGGGCTTTTCCACCCCACCACATGCTTAGCACCCTCACTGATGCTGAATAGCAGGCAGAAATGCTTAGGAAAGCTGTATAAGCCTCTTTGATGCAGAGAGACATTATATAAGTAGCAGCAGCCTGCAAAACTTCAGGGGAAGTCTGCTCTCTTCGGTTATCGTGTAGGAAGCTAACAGAAGACTGTATGGTTTCCTAGGCACAGCTACCCTCATTGCTATTTTAATCCGGTGTCGAACATCTTTCCATGGAGAATGGATAACAGGATACGTTCACGGACTGCGGTACTTCTGTTCTTGTGCCTGAGCTTTTCCCCAGCATATTCCTAATGTGGTTTTAAGAGACTAGTACAGCGCCTTGTAAAAGCTGGCCCAGAGATTTCGTAGGTAGTAACATCTACATTTCTGCCCTCCCTGGACAAACTCCCCACCCAGTTGTCTCTGTCCTTGTTAAATACAGACTCTGCTTCTGAGATCCACTATCACAAGAGCATGTGACCAGATAGATTTTTTAACCCCTAATGATTCAGACAAATTATGTAGGGGTTTTTTTTAACATTGAGGACTTTTCTCTCATTCATTCACGTTACACTGTGATTCAAGTATAAACCAAGGGAGATAATGTAAATAGCGCTGCTTCAGTTTGAGTAAGTGAGGAGAGTGACTCAGAGCAGGCTCATGCTCTCTTGTCTTTTCGTATCTTCTAAATTAAATTCGAGCAATTAATATTCTGGGTCCTACAGATGGCTCGGAAAGAGAAATGGAACAGTTAGCAAGCCTTGGAGGGACAAAGGATCTTCTAAAGATGGCCAAGGAATTTCAGGATTCTTACCTTTTTTGTGTGCTCAACTGAAATCAGGAGCAGGGGCAAATTCTGTGCAATTTCGCCTGCTTCCCAAGTCAGTAATTGGAACTCGGGGGACACCTCCTGTGATTGATGTGCTGCCACTGCATGGTGATGTGAATTCATAGCCTCTTCTTTAGTGCCCTGTCATTCAGGTACCTTTTTAGTGTTCGTTTCTTACCTTCAATCATAATAGAAACAGAAGGAAATTATGCAACATGTGCAAGGCTAATTGCAAAGTCAGTAGCAAAACAAAGTAGCTGTGTCTTGTTGTCCCAGTGTTTACCTGTCTAATGCCTTAACTGCAGCTCAGTGTTTCCTCCTTAAGAGGGTTTTCATGGCCACCAAATTGCTTCTTTAACGTAGTCTCGGTGTGTGCATTACAACTTCTCCAAACATGCACTCACACATACCTGTCAATCTACAACTCGTAACATAATAATATTGCAGAGGAAATCAAGGTTTTAAAGAAACATTTAAAAACCTGGCAAATAACAAACTGCTTGTTTTATGCCTTCCAGTTGATCGTGGATTCATCTGACTGTGTTAACTAAATGTTTCGTGACAGCAGATTGTTGACAACACTTTAGATTTAGCAATGGCCTTCCATTTATAGTTTCCACTTCTGGCTGAAATAGGAACACCATAATTGGCTTTTTCACTCAGCCCGGAAGGGATCTCTCTCACCTCTGCCGAGGTGAACTAGTGTGAAACAGCTGTCCTTTCCCACAATACATTTCTACTCTTGTTCAGCTACAACATCTCAACCTGTTGTGTTGCCTCCTAGGGCTCTTGTATCAGGAATATCGAGATAAATCTACACGCCAGGAGATTGAAACTAGGCGACTGCAGGATTCACAAACAGACCCTGAGGAGAGTTCACCCAGTGAGGAAACTCCATCTGAAGCAGAGCCCACAAGTACAACTGAAAGCAAAGCTCCACCACAAATCAGTTTGCTGAGGAACTCCAACTCCAGGTTCAACTTATGGCAGGATCTTCCCGAGATCCGGAGCAGCGGGGTCCTCAGCATCCTCCAGCCAGACGAGATCAAGCTGCAGGAGGTAATGGGGGAAGGTGGAGTGTTTTTTAACTGGGTTGCTGCTTAAAAGACCACGAGTTAATTAAGTCAAATGATCAAGATTTGAAAATGAAAAGCTTCCTAGCAGCCACAGAGAAGTTTTACCCTGCTTAGTACTTTTCCATGTTGCACTGGTTAGTGCCACTCACTGTTTTTATGCAACTCCAAATACTGTTGCTGCTGGACATTTCTATAGTAAAAAAAACCTTCTTTTCCCTTTTCTAATTCAGCATTAGGAATAGTTTACAAAGGAAGAGGCATATGAAGAGGCTCTTGCAACAGAACTTTTGCTTCCCAGTGCACATTAATCCTCTTCCGAAGTAGGCTACATACTTTCCACCAGAAATCTTAGAATTAACTGTTAACTGTAGTCTGTTTTAAATAGGATGTCATTAACAAAAAGGGAAAAGATGGAGATTGATAAACTTCCTTAGTTTTAAATGTTGTTACTTGGAGTCTTATGCAAAACAGTAAAAAATAATGACAGATATATTTGCATTTTAGCCATACAGTGCTGCGACATCAGTATTTAAGAGTCACACACTATTAAATTAAGAGTAATACACTGATAGGGCTGCATCAAACAGTGAAAAGAGTAGCTAGGGGTAGCGCTGCAATTAATGAGAACATCAATCACTCAACAATGTACAACTGGTCACTGTTTTGGATTGCATGGGAGCACGGGTGCTTTTTGTCAGTGCATAGCACTGCACTCACAGCCTGCAGTGGAGTTGAACCAGCCTTGTTTAGTGTGCGATGTGCATTGTAATAAGAGCGATGAGCCTTTAAAGGCTCAATCCTGAGAGTCCTACTACACTCTTGCGGCAGGATTGCATCCAATGAGACCATTGTGGCAGTGTATCTGTTCGGCCCGGGCCAATGAGATTCTACCCGAAGTGCTGAAGAACATCTCAAGGTGTGAGCAGTTCCCCCTAATTTTACTTGAAGTTGCACAATGAACATTGATGAATCATTTGCATTTACAGTGCCACCCTCCTCTGGCCAAGACTGCGATTCACTGTTACACCGGGAACGCAGATCTTGTGACCCACAGGGTTGCGACGGGCAGAGCTGTGTTACTTACACCCTGCGTGGGAGGGACCAGTGTTTATCCAGGGTACCTTGGACTGGCAGCACAGGCTGTTACTGTGTCAGGGTTATGTCTGAAGGTGACTAAAACAATTTGTTGCTTTTCCATGTTCTTCTGCACTCGTTATTTCCATATCAGATTTGTTCTGTTTACCTGGCAAAACACGGTGCTTCTAACTGCCAGCATTACAAATACAATCTGGCATCTGAAATATTAACAAGCTTTTCTTCTTCTTTCTGCTTCAAAAAGAAGTCTTTTACATAGAAATATTCATGTAGAAGTTTGCATTATGGATTTCAAAACCTGCCGTTTCTGTTGAGTTACATTCATAACCCGTAGGTGTTTTAAGGAAAAACCCCTACATTAAAAGTGCTGAATTTTCTTCTCTCTGCTTAAATAACAACAGAAATAAAGCAGATGGAGATGGGACAGAACTGCCTTAAAGAAGTGTTGTGCTTTCTCCTGATGCTAGCTTATCAGAGCTGAAATTTTCTTCCTGTTTGTTCTGGGATTAGCACAGTAAGAGATTACAAAATTGCTCAAAGCCAGAGAGCTGTGAAATTGGCTGAACATTGAAAAGATAAAGTGAAGAATTTGCTCTATGAGGAGAGTTGAAGGCAGTAAAATCGAAAACAGGGTGTAGATGATCTTTAAGTTCCCTTCCAACCCAAACCGTTCTATGATTCTAAAACAAGGAAGGCTGACGAAGTCACAGCGGCAGTTAAAAAAGTTAATGTTGAATTCTGCCTTGCTATAAGCAAACACAGCTTGCTCTTGCAGTCCTGGAACTCTGCTTACGTTGGGTATGAACTGGGAGCGTGAGCTGTACATGAGGGCTTGACACAGTGAATGTGAAAGTGTTCAGCTCAATGAAAGAGTATTGCAGGAATTTACATGAAATACAAGGCAGCAGAAATTCTGGAGTAAATTTCTTAAGGACGAAATTGTACCTTTCTGACCCATTTTATCTTCAAAGCTGTGGTAAGCACAAGGATTAGAAGAGCAAGAGCAGCCACCAAATGTAGAATACTACACAGAGTAGTATTTAGACCACAGGGAGGAATATTGGTACACAAGCAGAAGGAAACTGAAAGCAAACACCTCTGTTCACAGCTGAGGAAGGGAACATCACTGTAACTGTGATGGAGCTGGGCTTGAACAGTCCGAGACAAAGTTGCTCATCTGCAGTGACCTGCAAAGTGAAAGAGACAAGAACAAGAAGAGGAAATGGGTCTTCCTTACTGACAATGATGCAAAATGAGAAAGGAGGTTATCAACACAAGATGGAAAACAAGGCACAGGTGTTTTTAAAGCATCAAAATAAGAACCTTGACTGGAAGATGCTTGAAAGGTGTCATGGAAGGCCTTTAATCATTGTCCCCGTTGGAACTAATGAGCCAGAAAATGGAGTTTCAGGAAAGAAAACAAACAAACAAGCCAATCAACCAAAAAAGCACACCCACTCCCCAGCAATTTGAGAAAAAAAAATGTTGCAGCATGGCCCATTAGCCCTGAGAACTCGAACAGAATTCAGACAGCCATGGCCGCTGCACACTAGCCTTTTTCATCTGAAGTGAACGTGGGAGTAGCAAGATGTAACAACTGGAAGTGTGGGTGCAAATGCAGAAAAAGGAAGAACAAAAGAAAAAGCAAAAGACATGTTACAGAGCACAGAGGTCAGGGAAATAGGAAAATGATGTACTACTGGAATAATGATCAGATAAGATTAAGTTATTGATAGGGTAGTTCTAGGTATCCGGACATCTGCTGAGCATCAAACACAGCAAAACATGAATCATCAAGGGCTTTCTCTTAACCATATAGGAAACATAATAATGCAAAAAGAACAAGGCGAAGAAACGCTGTTTGGATTCTGATAGAGTCATCGTGGAGGAAATGCCAGGCAGCATGCATCTAGCAAGATGTACAAGTGACTGGAGAGAAAACACACTCCCTGTATTACATGTGATTCAGGCTCAAATTCCATCACCAAGGTACTAGGCTCTGAAGAAGTAGCAATGCAGTGACTGGAAGAAACAGCATTTAATTAGTGAAACTATTTTCAGCGTGAAGCTTCAAGTAGACATTGATATGGCCTTTTTGTGGAGTAGCTCCAGTTAATTCCTCTTTCCCAGTTCAGTTCCCTACCTTTCCATTTGCCCTTGGTTTATTTACTGGGTAGTTTCTTTTCTGCTTGCTAACTGTATTGATTTTCCTGCATCATGTTCATCTTCTCTGTTTTAGGAGACTCTGAGCTGAGTGGAACTCAGCCAAAACAATTTAGTAATAAAAATAGTTTAGCAAAGGATTCTCAGTCTTTGAATTGAACCATTTTTACTGAGATGTATAAGCTTTGATAAAGTTTTTGGTAGACATCATCTGGATTCGGGTCACTTTGATGTTAGGAAAAGAGGCAGAGTCTGCACCATGTGTTATGGTGTGAATTTAGATCAGGGAGCTGCTGCTGTGAAAATTTTCCGTGCTCAAGCAAAAGAGGGTTATGAACCTGTTTGTGTGCAGTGGTAACACAGCGTTTCTGTCAAAGAGCGTGTTTGACAGGCAGGCAGTCTTTCTTTTTTCTTCCATTGTCACAAAAATGTCCAAATAAGATATAATTTACATTCCTTTGAGCAAACATTAGATTTCAAACTTCTAAATTTGCCGTACAGCAAAGCTGCTTTCCTCCAGATTGCTCTGGTGCTGGACTGTGCACTTCTAGCAGGTGGATGTCAGACTGACCCTGAGCAGGCAAGCAGGTCTGAGGGCTGGTCACAGGCAACACCGTGGCATCAGCTCAGAACAGCATCCCTCCTGGACCAGAGCAGAATTCCCCCTTCTTATCTACATGAAGAGCAAGGTCATTGGGAACAAATATTTTCAATCTATGCAATAAAACATTGTATTGTCTCAATATGAATGTAGTCTCTAGGGTTACTTTTAATTTTTCTCCTTTTTTTACCTTCTGCATTTCCTTCTTCCTTAGGCTTCTTTTATCTTTTCCTTTCTCAGTCTCTCTGCCAAAACATAAGCAATGAAAGCGATTGGATTAGCTTTTACATGATTATGAGAAGTCATGAAGTTCATGACCGAGAGGACTGATGGAACAGTATTGGTCATGTTTCCAAGAGATCTTTTCAAACTGTTTGTAGACTCGGGAAAGCAATATCGCACCCACTGACATTTAGTTAATTTTTTTTTCTAGTTATTTTTGCAAATCTGAGACCAGAAGCTCATGCTCTTTTTTCTAGTGACTGCTTAGAGCTAGCACAGTTCAGTTATTCCACAGAGATGACATCACATGGTTGGATGTTTGCTGCCAGTTTGGGAGGTTTGCAGCTCATACTTACCACTCAGAAGGGAAACAGCAGCCTGGGCTGCTTGAAGCAGGCACTTTGGATTTGCAGACGACCAGCTGGATTGCCAAAATAAATTAAGAAACTTGTGCCTTACACGTGCTATGAACACTTCCAGAGCTTGTCCCACTCACTGGAGATGTTACTTTTCTGGCACCTGCTTTTAATCAGAACCCTGTTGCACTGGTATGGCTTGCACCCTACACATGCCCATGAAGGTCTGGCATCCCCACCTAAGGTGAAGAGCAAGCAAACACATTTTTATTTCTCTAGACGCAAGCAGAGGAGCATCTGCAGATCAGAAAGCAACTTTCTAGATAAGCAAGTTATCTAAAGACTTCAGGCTGTGGTAGAGTGGCAGATCTTGATTTTGGCTCTTATGGCCACCCTGCAATCAAAGACTTGGCAGAAAAAACTGTGCAAAATGACTAGTGGTAGCAATCCCCAAGATATCTGGAAGGAATGGGCTGTCCCAACACGCCATGTCTTGTTCTTTGTTGTATCTTTACCTATTTCCTCCTTTCTTCTCATTTATCAAATAAAAAACTGCAGTTAAAGCTGTAAGAAGTGCATTTAGGAACTAGCCAGTCATGCAGAGAGAGAGGGGGAGAGAGAGAGAGATTCTCTCTCAGGGCCTGTGGAGAAAAACCTGGGGGTCCTGCTGGATGAGAATCTGGACATGAACTGGCACTGTACACCTGCAGCCCAGAAAGCCAACTGTATCCTGGGCTGCATCAAAAGAAATGTGGCCAGCGGGGTAAGGGAGGGGATTCTGCCCCTCTACTCCTCTCTTGTGAGACCTCGTCTGGAGTATTGTATCTAGTTCTGGAGCCCTCAGCACAGGAAGGACATGGACCTGTTGGAGCAGGTTCAGGGGAGGCCACAAAAATGATCAAAGGCCTGGAACCTCCCCTGTGAAAAGAAGCTGAGAGAGTTGGGGTTGTTCAGCCTTGAGAAGACTCCAAGGAAACCTTATTGCAGCCTTTCAATACTTAAAGGGGGCTGATAAGAAAGATGGGGAAAAACTTTTTAGCAGTGCCTGTAGCAGTAGGACAAGGGGTGATGGTTTTAAACTAAAAAGGAAAAGTTTAGGCTAGATATTAGGAAGAAGTTTGTTCCGCTGAGGGTGGTGAAACACTGGCCCAGGTTACCCAGAGAGGTGGTGGATGCCCCATCCCTCAAAACATTCGAGGTCAGGATGGATGGGTCTCTGAGTAACCTGATGGAGTTGAAGCTGTCCCTGCTCACTGGGGGTTGGACTGGATGACCGTCATGGTCCCTTCCAACCTAACCCACTCTATGATTCACCAGGTGCCCTGGTGAAACTGCTGGGGGAAGCTGAGCTGATACTGCTCCTTTTTTCTCACTGGGAATCTGGCCTTAAAAAAATTGTCCTCTTACTTTTTAAATGCCAGCCTTTCCACATACCCTGACCAAGTATATTCATTTCTACCTGCACCCTTTGCTCTGTCTCCTTTCTGGGAGCTGTCTGGGCGTGACCTCCTTCTCTGGTGCCAGGAAGGACCACCTTTTGACCTAACTGGCCACAGGGAATATTTCCTAGGCTACCAAACCCACATAGAACTGAAATGTCACTTCGACTGATATCTTAGCAGCTCTGGATTGAGTTACAGTCCCTCCTTGTTGTGTCCATCCTCCCAGATCTTGGACTGCAGCATAGCATCGGGTATATAACCCAGGTCTCTGTCCCTCAGGTCTTTCTGTGATGCATAGCAATACTTCCAGGAAAAGGCCAAAAACTGATTAGCAGAGATTTCAGATTATTTGTTTAGGAAAAAAAAAAAAAAAAACCAAACAACAGCTGCCTGGCCAGGTCCCACCATCACCAGGAGGTGAGCAGTAGGGGAGCTTGGGTCAAAGCAGCTTCAGGTTCAAGGAAGCAAGACTTCTGCTGAGCTACCAAAAGAGTCCTCTTTCAGTAGCAGCAGCTACCCAGGGTACACATTGATCAAGAGATGCCTGAAGGACCTAGCGATTTTTCACAGTGTCGAAGCCCTTGTGACAATCTTGAATTAATCTCACTTCAACTGATGGATTCAATAGCTGTGTAAATAATCACCTTTTTTATCTGCCACTCAACAAACACAACAAACACTTTCCTGGAGATAAATGAGCTCTGTGTGATAATAGTAGACTGTCTCTGTAGCATCCAGTGTGGGCAGAACGTTTTACATCCCTGTCTTATTAATTCATGATTTATCTCTGGCCTAAACCATCAATTTGTCTTTCTGCTTCCCCAGACCACATCCCTGGCTTTAACAGGAGCAGCGAGGGCTGGAAGTTAACTATAACTTCTTGGTTATAGTTAAGAACTAAGGCGTCTTGTCCTAGGTCAGAAAAGCTTATGGCTGGGATTTTGGACAGTAACAACTGTATTTCCTTTGGGTCAGGGAACACACAGGGGCTGGAGCACCACAGCTGTGTAATTCCATTAGCTCTGCCCCAAGGAGCGCGTGTCACACGCTGGGAGTACAGCGTGCCAGGTGCCAGACAGCCCAACCCCTACACCATGGTTTCTCTAAAACAAGAGTGGCGAGGGTGCAGGGAGACCCTCCTGGGCAGCACCATAAGCCCCAGTGAGCAGAGATACAAGGCAGCACTGTCATGATCAGTAGGGGGTTGGAGGGTGTGTGGAAGCTCCCAAGGAAAGGGAGACCTGTGACAAGTAGGCACAGGAGGGATCCAGTGGCTGGGCAACCTCAGGTCAGGCTTAGGTGACACTAAGAAAAAGGGAGGAGCCCATGAAGAGCATTTATATTTGCACATGTGCAAAAACAGACTGCTTATGTATCGTGAGAAAATGAGAGAGTTCTGCTGGAGTGAATCAGTGGAAGGAAGTGTGGTCAGACAACTTAAGAGAGAGACAGAAGGAGCCAGGGCTGATGGCTGAGGGAAGAAATCTTCCATTTAAGTCACTAACCTGTGTAACACATGACAAATGCCATTGTGGGCTTACCTGTCCCTGTACTTGGAGCGTGGAGGGTGGGTGCAAGGTCCATGACTGTGTGCAGCACAGATGCTCACAATAGCGCTGTGTCCCCGTCACTATAGAAGTAGAAGGTACCTGCTGATTTCCTTCTTTGGGCTTCTCTCTCAGGCCATGTTTGAGCTGGTTACTTCTGAAGCCTCGTATTACAAAAGTCTGAATCTGCTGGTTTCTCACTTCATGGAAAATGAACGTCTGAAAAAGATCTTACACCCGTCTGAGGCACACATCCTCTTCTCCAATGTCCTGGATGTCATGGCTGTTAGTGAGCGGTAAGACAACTGCTGGTGAATTTTTGTCCAACTCAATGGCATTGCTTTAGCTAACCTTGTCGAGGGGTGGAGGAGCTGACTAGGGGCAGTCTGTTACTCACTGTCTTTTCAAAGAGCTTGTGGATACACTCATTGCTTTAAACTCTTCTGGGAATTTTCCTGGGACAGACAGATCGCTTTAACATGAGCATTGTGTTTCTAACCTAGCTTCCTGTTGGACCTCGAGCAGCGAGTGGAGGAGAATATTGTGATCTCGGATGTGTGCGATATTGTCTACCAGCATACAGTTAATCACTTCTCCGTGTACATCACCTACGTCTCCAACCAGACCTACCAGGAAAGAGCTTACAAGCAGCTTCTGTGAGTTCCAGTGCTTGATGCTAAATTACTTCGCAAAATTACTTTGCAAAATTGTGTAGGCTACAAATTTAGCTGTAATTTTGATATTTATGAGAAAGGGCTAGATAGTACAGAAACAAGATTTCCTGCTTCACTGATTTTTCACTGCACCTATAAAAAGAAAACACAATTAAAAGGCTTTATGGTAAGGGTGGGGTGATCTGGTATTCAGGTAACATCCCACATAAATTCAGAGCCAGCGGCTTGCAACTGCGGGAAATATTTGTGGTGTGCATGGGGACGCATGCTTGCAAAATGTATGCATTTTTAAACTGCAAGTAGAGGCAAGAGAGTGAAAGGCCAAGAACATAATACAAATCTCTGATGATAAGAGCAGCCATTGCTTTTCTCGAGGTTCCCAGTGAGGCATTTGACCTTCCTGCAACTGAATATTGATTTTTTACATTCTGCTGTTACACAGACATTACCTACGCCTGAGGATATAATCTGAGAAATTTTTTTTCAGTATTTTTCAAGTTTAGCAAGTCTTTTGGTCCAGTAGGAATTCTCTTACGCCAGCTCTAAACAAAGAGTGCCCTACAAGCTTGTCTTTGAGCAGGAAAATTAATTTTTCTTCACTTACAATGTCCTGGATTCTTTCAGGGCAGCCCATTGCACATGCTGCACTGTATTTCCTCCCCGTAGCAGCAGCTGGTTCAGGGAGAGTAACAAGCCCTAATTCCTTCCTTTCTCTGCTCTCCAGCTTTTGAGGTGACCCCCCCACACACACACACTTTAAGGGGCCTCTGTTTAGCTTGGCCAACTGTTTTCTCCAAGAGGAGGGTACCAGAGGGTTTCCCTCAGTCAGAGGTAAGCAATATAGCTGCAGAATACAAACAATTTGCCTAGAGCCATTAGCTAAACACTCAGAAATGAAGCAGTGATAGGCTGGATTACTTTAGCTTGAAAAGGACCTGTTGGAGCTATTCGTAAATAGGGATTTAGAGGGCAGCATTTTTTTCATCTGCAGGAGAACATAAAGCAAATCGAAAACGAATAGACTCCCTTCCACTGGTTCCTAGCTGGCACAAGGCTTCTGCAGCATTTGGCTGAGCCTGAAGTGTGCCACGGTTCCCTCCATTTGGCTGTAGGTCCATTCTGCTGTGGCTTGGCGAGTCGCATAAGTACCTTCTGCAGCAGGGAGAAAGAGTGGCTTCTCTTGGGTGTTGCAAGTCACACAAAGTAAGGACAGGTTTTGCACAGCAACCTCTTCGCGTCTGTGCTGTATTTGCTAGCCAGGACTCCAGCAGTGTAAGTCTTCCTCAGGGCCCCACAGTTGTCAGGAAGCATTATATTTGACTGCGGCAGCTGGGGGTGTTCTGTGCTGCTGTGTCCATGGCCCAGCAGTGCCCTCATCTGCCACAAACACCATAAGGGGAGGCCCAGGCATGGCCCATACCCTTCTCAGCCTGAATAATTATTTCCATCCTCCAACTAAGCAGCCAGGAGTAACCAAGCTTGAGCTGTTCTGTGGCTTGTCTTATTCTTACGGCTGTGTGAATTTCACCTTGTCACAGAGTTCCAACTGTGTAAAAGTATATAATTATGCCTCTGACTCATCTACTTGGACACACACCCCATTCACGCACACCTACGCACACAGCGTATGCTGCTGAGCTAGATGTGCTAACACATGTGAACGCTACCCATGGCTTGTACATTAAATGTCTATTTTTTCCCTCCCCCAACACTATAAATAGTTTTAGATTTAAACTACAATACACCTAGAAGTGTTCAGTCCCCTTCTCCCCTCTTCTCTCTTACTGGGAGAGGCCAGGCAGATGCTGTCGCTGGAACCAAGCTGCTTTGGGGTCACCAGCCATATCATGGAATCTCGGGCAGAGTAGCACTCAAAGCTCTCACCTTCCCTCTCTCTTTTCAGCCAGGACAAGCCAGCTTTCCGGGAAGTGATCTCACAGCTGGAGCTGGATCCTAAGTGCAAAGGCCTGTCCTTTTCTTCCTTCCTGATTCTGCCGTTTCAAAGGATCACTCGGCTGAAGCTGCTGGTGCAGGTAGAGTTTTGCTCTTCTCTCTCTCCCGAAAGTCATCAGGATCACTCCTGGAATTTTCCTTTCCAGCACTTATGAATGAGGTTTAGATCGAGCCACAATCAGTCCTAGAGCTGGATAAAGTCTTTCTGTAGAGTTAGACATTCTCAATAACTATGAAAAAATATTTCAGTCCATTCTCCAGTTTATGTTGCATTCTGGCAAAAGAGTTGAGGAGGAAATTTGTTGAGCTGCTAAAAGTGGTAGCAACAGTCCGTTAACCCAGCAGCCTGATGGTTGGGATGCTGACACACAGATGCACAGTGCAGAACAACTGCAAGACAGAGAAATGCTCCTTGCATAATATCCTGCCTCGTGGTGGCTTGGACCAGACTGTCAGCCCTCTGCCACCTGTGCTTTGCCGGCTTCTGTAAATGCTGCTGGAGAATGTGCTTCTAGGAATAAGGAAACAGCTCGGTCCCAAGTGGTCTTATCCTACTGGGATTACCAAGAACACTGTTAGTGCCACTCTATTTTTATATATGCATTTAGTTTTATAAAACAGAAGTCTGCCTTCTATCTGTCTTTTAGATATAGGGCCAGATGGGAACAGGTTTTAACGAGAAAGAGGAACTAAGAGGTGAGAGTCACCGTACTCTGTCATCTTCCCTGTAATTAGGCTGATTGCTAGAAATAACTCAGAAGCTAGCAAAGACCTTTCTATGCTGTCAGACTGGAATCAAAATTAACACAGCTTTTTCTCCACTGCAGAATATTTTAAAGAAAGTGGAAGAGAAGTCTGACAGAGAAAACACTGCTCTGGATGCACATAAAGAACTGGAAACAGTAAGTTTGAATGAGCTAACTGGAGGCCATTAAAATTAAACCATCATGCTCATTCCCCACACCCAGCCCACCTCCAAGTAAAAAAACCCTACAAACTACATTCTCTCCTAGAGCTTTCCCTTTGAATCCTGTCACTATGTTTCACAAGTATTTTTTTTCTGAAGTCTTCCTTGATCTCAAAGATGGACTAATCTAGCAGCACTTAGATGTCAGTGACGAGGAATCCCTTGCTAAAAACAGATGTGTGTGTTTCCGCTGTAGGAAAGGGCAGAGAGACTCTTTTCCCCCCAGAGTCTTCAAGAATACAAATTGTTTTTCCAGATACCCAAAGGTGATGGATCCCACTGAGAGATGTAATTAGCTGCAACAGGCAGCAGAGTACAACCGTGTCAGGTTTTTCTCCAATACAGCACACTTCTTTCTCTGACCTAGAATAACAGTTTCTTAATGAAGTCCTCAGGCCTGCTGTTAGCTCTTTTCCCTGAGGCTGGCAGTTGGGTGTTGTGCTAGTTATTGCTGTGTACAAGACACCAGGAAGGCTTTGGTATGTTTTCCATCAGGACTGTTCCTGACAAGATCCCACCTCCAGGCTACACATCTGAATGGTCTGGATATAGCTGGCATCTGTGTGGGCCAGGACAGCGTTTGAACCGTTCCCCATCAGAAGCATAGAACATCTTTCAGATTCCACAGTTCAATATAAGGATTTGAAGTTGAAAACTGTGCTAGAACAGTAGCCTGAGGATACGGTTGCAGCTTCTGACTGAAATACTACAGCAAATGGGCTCTTGGGTTTGCCCTGAACCAGTCTAGGGAAGTGTACGCTTTGGCGGAGACCTTAGCAATGAAGAGTGTTCTGTATTAGTTTGGATTTGCAGAATCCCTCCTGATGTATCTGGTAGCCAGTTGGTTTTCCACTGGTCAAAAGTCTGAGGAAGGTTGTTTCTGTAGCATGCAGGTGACCACAACTGCTGATGGAAAAATGCTCTTTTTCTATTCAGCTGTCAGTGACTCATGTGATCAATTTGGTAACTCCTTTTGCATGGTAACTTATCTCTAAGTGTTTCAGTTTACATACTTAACATCCAGCTTGGTTCAGGCATCACAACAGAGATCATGTGGTGCATATTTTCTCTGTAGGTGTCCTCTTTGAGATGTAAGAGCTGATCACGGTTTCAGTTGCTGATAGCCTGGTGGATTTTGAGTAACAGAAACAGAGCACAAAGTGGAGCTTGTTCTCCAACATAATTTTTCTGCCTAGGTAGGTCTCAAGAGAGTTGCTCCTTATGAAACAGGCAGTGGCATCTAGGTTAAGGTCTCTGTAACAGGGTAGTGCCTGCACGTTGCTTGAGGTTTTTCTGTTCCAAGTCTGTGCTCAGAACACAGCTGGGCTCTGTATGATGAACCATCCCTTTCCCTGGGACATTTTATAGCCTTGGCATCTGGCGGTGCTTGGCAGAACCACAACATTTACGTCTTTGAAATTAAGATCTTTAGCTTCATTCTCTTCATGAAGATAATACTGCACGTATACCCTCACTGGGGTTGAAGACGATACATGGTGTGTCAGGATCCGGAAAATGAGCTGTGCCACCAGGAGTATTGCTTAATGCTGTCGGGTTCAGTAACTGAATGCAGACATCTAACATCCTCTGACAGTCAGCTTCCAGCTATAACATCTTCTGTGTGTCTGGGGAATTTTGGTGGGATTTTGCCTCCCCCTTTTTCTTTTTCCATGCAAATACAGTGCTGATAGAAGGGTTTAGCTTAGTCAGTTCCTATTACAGCAGGGCACTTACTTACCCTGTCATGGTCAGGCCTTTCTGCGCTGTCAATCACTTACCTGCTTAAGGCCAGTGGAGGCAAATCTTTCCACTCTTCTTTTCCAGGTGGTGAAGGCATGCAATGAAGGTGTCAGGAAGATGAGCCGAACTGAGCAGATGATCAGCATCCAAAAGAAGCTGGAATTCAAGATCAAGGTATAAGCATAACCTGGTAACCCTTTGCAGACATCAAAATAACAGCATTGAGGTGTTGCGTGCACATACGCGGTAGTAACCTTGTTGCACTCCTTTTCATGAGTGTTCAGTGATGGCATCACCCACACTGTCCCCCTCCCAAGCCTTTGTAAGGGGTGCTGCTGCCGCAGGCACTGCAGCCATGCACGTGGTCTCCATGCACGCGTGCTGCGGAGAGAGCGAGCAAGGGGCAGCACTGAGGCCAGTGTGTAGTGTGCCCCAGATGTGACATCTGTACACAGATGTGACACTGGCATCAAACTACCTGCGTGCAGCAGGTGGCTCCTGCTCCGGCACTCAGCTCTGGCTCTCACCTCTCTTCAAAGTGCTGGTCAGATTTCAGCTGTTATTTTACATTACAAATTACGTTAAAGGAAGATGAAAGCTACAAAGCAAAATATTTTGAAGCTGGAAAATACCAAAATGAAGACTGTCCCACCATTTTAATTCATCCCTGTGTTTATGAACAGTCTCTAATTACCTAATGATGATCTATTCTGGCTCCACTCATGGAATGACTGAATCAATATTTAGGAGATCTCATTTAATATATGCCATAAAACTCCAGTACTGAGTGTAAAATTGCCATTTCTTCTCTTGAGTGCTGTGGAGATGCTACTAAGATCTGTCTGAGTCACAAACTTTAAGGAGCATATTTAGCTTCCAAACAATTTTTTTTACATACCTGGACTAGTAAAGCAAAAAATTTGGGGACTTTGTTTGGAGAGCCACACTGGGCACCCAAGAATTTGATTTTTCCAGAGCACTTTACCAGTGTGTCAGGGCTAGACCACAATCCACAGCATTAGTTTGGCGTAGCTACAAGGCTGCCTTCATCTCTTGTAAAGCTGAGGCTATAATGACAGACGGGAGTGGGTTCATCCCTGGAGCAGCTCTGTCTTGGGCACTGGTGCAGGCAGGGCTTCTCTAGTGAAACAAGTGTGGAAAGACCAACCAACCATGGGGCGTGTGACAAACACAGGGTGGGAGGGAAGGTGGAAGTAGCACTTACACAGATATTTACCTATACTTCAGTTATTTGACTGGATGCGCAGTGTTCTTCTAATATAAAATGTGCTTTGTTCCAGGCTTCTTGTTTTTGACACAATATGTAGTAAAACTCCAGCCAAAGTGCTGTTGTGGCTGCATGGAGAGCATTCTTCTCCTGGCTGGGACAGACCCAAGCTGTGAGAACCCATTTAACCTGTTTTTTTGTAGCCAAAGGGCCAAATACAGGTGTTTGAAAGTCAGTCTCCCTGGCCAGAAAGGCTGAGTCCTGGTGATGAAACCTGGGATTGCCCAAAGACAGATGAGGCTCTACGTTAAATCCAGCACTTGGCACTCCAGCATTGCTGTCCTTGAATGTTTGTTCATTCCTAGGCCCTTACTATGTCTGTCCCTGACTGTCTGTGCTGGGCTGTGGTGCAGATGACAGAGGACACCGCCCTCTCTTTGCCTGATCTTTGCCTTCTTTTCCTCACTTCTAGTCTGTTCCCATCATCTCTCACTCCCGTTGGCTGCTGAAGCAGGGGGAACTCCAACAAATGAATGGTCCGAAGACATCACGAACACTTCGCACCAAAAAACTCTTCAGAGAAATCTACTTGTTCCTTTTCAATGATCTGCTGGTAATTTGCCGGCAAATTCCTGGGTGAGTGCAAAGTTCTGGCAGTACGCAGGGCACTTTGCTAGTCCTTTTTGCCCCTGGGTTTACCCAAGCTGTGGTGCTCTGTCTCTATCTTGTCACTCAGGCACAGGGAGGGCATCGTGGCCTGACCTGTGTACCCTGCTCCAGCAGTCACCTTGCCTTTGAACGCAGTCAACTCTTCATGGGTGGCACAGCTCTCTCCCGATGAAAATTTATGGCAAGTAGGACTTGAACATTCCAGGCAAGGTCTCCCAGCAGAAAGAGCTGGGGCTTGCTTATCCACTGGTGAGCTACATCAACTGGTGGGATGACTCAGAAGGCCCATCTTCCAGTCAAGAAGTGATTTTTGACTCATCACTGCCTGAATAATAGCTCAAATTCAGTCAGTTAAACTTCTAAGAAGGCAGGGTAGAAAATTTGAGCAGCTGGGAGGGGTATAAATTTAGGCATGAGGCCAGCAGTTATATTTGACATGGTGTGACCTGCCTCAGGAGAAGGAGAATGTCATCATGCTTAGGACTATGTGTTGTGCAACTAGAGACCAGTGAAATACAGCACCACAGACAGATGGGTCCCAGAGAACAGCGCGTTCTTTGTAGCATTAACTAGACTCACCAGTAGAGAGCATCTTGCTAGTCCAACGTTTCTAATAAACTTGTCGCCGCAGTGTCTGTACGCCTGGAAATATTTTGCTTCTGCGGCAGCTTGTATCCAGAAAACATAGAGGCATTTTACAAATAGGAATGAATTAAGCCTTACAATCCCCTTTGAAGGAACACCGTCTGTGGGGACAACGTGGGGAGCTCAGGAAGAGCAAGCAATTTGTTCTAGGCCACGTGGGATGCCTAAGGCAGAGCAAGGAGGTCTCTTGCTTTGTGATGGGTCTCTATAGCCTTTCGTTGATCCCTTCCCACAGCAGGACATCTTTTTTCCTCTTGTCATGCAGCGGTTTCTTGTCTGTGTCCTCAGTACAGGGTGGCTGAAGCCAAACTCTCCTGGGATCGTTTCCTAACCTCCTCTTTAACCTCTCCCAGGGACAAGTACCAAGTATTCGACTCAGCTCCTCGTGGACTTCTTCGGGTAGAGGAGTTAGAAGACCAGGGGCAAAGCTTAGCCAATGTCTTCATCTTGAGGCTGCTGGAGAACGCAGATGACCGGGAGGCCAGCTACATGCTGAAGGCATCATCCCAGTGAGTACAACAGTACTGCACTCTGCCTCCCTACACCCATGTGAGGGCAGCACCCTGCCTGCGCAGGCACGAGCTCTCTGGACTTAACCAGAGTCAGGCAGGCAGAGATCCCACTTCTGGTCAGAAATCAGCCCTCGCACGGGAGCCCAACTGATTTACAGCCCACTGCATATTCAGACAGTAAAAGCGAGTAGGATGTGTGCTGTGCATACTCTGCCAGCACAGCTGGTTCACTTAGAATCATAGAATCATTACGGTTGAGAAAGACCTCTAAAATCAAGTCCAGCCATCAACCCAACACCATTTAAAAGATCAAGGCTGTGCCTGACCAGCCGTGTGAAGTAAAGTGCCTCCTGCTTGTAGGCAAAGGTGGGAGAAGCTGCCTCTCCCTCAGCGCCTTCCAAAGCCGATGCTGATCTTGCACAGCCCTTCTGTTGCTTGGGGCCTCTTTGTCTCCCTAGATACAGGGTTTTTTGGCTGATTTTTCAGTTCAGGCTCCAACAAGCTCACATTGGGCAAATGATTCAGCTGCGCTAACAGAGACCTGGTTGTTTTGGCACACAGGACATGGCTTTCTCACTGACCCAAGCCTTACTAGGCCCAAATTTTCTAGGCACAGCATCTGTGTTATTATACATAGAATCATAGAATAGTTTGGGTTGGAAGGGACCTTAAAGATCATTCAGTTCCAACCCCCCTGCCATGGGCAGGAACACCTCCCACTGGCTCAGGCTGCCCAAGGCCCATCCAACCTGGCCTGGAACACCTCCAGGGATGGGGCAGCCATAGCCTCTCTGGGCAGCCTGGGCCAGGGCCTCACCACTCTCGCGGTGAAGAAATTCCTCCTTATGTCCAGTCTAAACCTGACCCTCTCGCATTTATACCTATTGTCCCTCCTCCTATCACTACAGGCCTTTGTAAAAAGTACATGTAGGAGTACCACCAGCTAAACAACTACTTAAGACAATGTGCACCGCCAGCTTGATAATACTTTGCTGTCAGTAGGTCAGCGTTTGACATCCGTACCCACTTAAACACCAGCCCCAGCTGGTTCCAAGTTCTGAAGGGCTGAACCCCAGCACAGTGCAGCTCTGGTGTCAGCGAGACAAGCTCCCAGCACTGCGAGCAACTGCACCTTCTCCCCAGCCACACGGCTGGACTGAAAATAGAGGCATCAGTCATGTTATGCAGGGCAAACGCACATTTGACATCTGTGAGATTGAGCTGCGTGGAGAATGATAAACCAGGCCAGGGTTTGCCTCAGCTCAGGGGAGGCAGTTGCAGTTCTGTGCTCCTTCATCCCTTCCCATTCTTCTAGATGGCCGCAGCGAGCATGCACTCCAGCGCATGGTTTGCCAACAGGTCTCATGCACCGAAATGTGAGCTAGCAACTGCTGAAAGCAGCTGTTGCAGAACTGTAGGGATGATCAAGGCACAGAGCTGGGCACAAACTGAAAAACATAAGAAAAAATAAGTGGGTGCCAAACAAACTGGCGCTTCTGTTCCACAGTTCTGAACCCACACCTACTTGGTGGCAGCTTAGTGGGCCCTGGGTGGGCTCTGCCGGGAGCTGACAGTATGTTTGGACACATCTGGTTGCAGGAGCAGGGCTGGAGTGCAGGTGGGCCCCTCACAGGCTGAGAGAAGCGAGGGGCTGCAAGCAGGATCCAAAGAGCCCTGCAAAGAGCTTTGTGCAAGGTCAGCCTGCAGGCAGGGCCACAGCCATGGCAAGACCCTCAGCTGGACCCCTCAGAGCACAGGTCAGTCATGGCTTGAAGGGCTGCACCTGACCTGCAGCTGCAAAGGGATTCACTGGGCCTTGGCATCAGGCTTCAAACCTAAAGCACAAGGTGCTTCCAGCCCCACAGATCAGCCTGCCAGTACTCGTCCTTCACATCTCCCTTTTAGGCCTCTCTCCTCCCAGAAGACACTCCAGTGGCTTTAGATGTGTGTCAAGTTCAGGCTTTAAAACTACCGTCTGAGAAAGTATAAAGTTCCGTCTCTCTCGGGGCCAGGAGCACGGCTGCTCCTCCAGGCAGGAGCTGGAGCCTGTAAAGATGAACTGCCCTGTTTCCAAGCTGGGCTGAGGGAAACCTCCAGGGATCACCAGGCCTGGGGCTTCTCCTGTGCCTGCAAAATCTTCAGCCTCCTGCCGCAGGCGTAGCTGCCTGCTGGATCTGGGGACGTGTTCAGATGGGGCTCGTCTCATCCGCTGCCAAGCGAGCGGTACCCTTGGTATGCCACAGCATTCATCTGCAAGAGAATTAATCAGCTCTGCCCTTTAAATGTTCCCGCACAGCAGTTGTGGGAATAAATGGTTCCTTTAACTGCTTTTTTTCTAGAAAAAAAACCTGCTCTTGTTGACCGAGCCCAGCCAGGAGCTGCCTTTGCTGGTTGAGACTCAACGGATGCCAGGTCCCCACGCTGCTGCTGGCTTTCTGAAGCCATCCTGTCCCCTGCTGCTTGTGGGGACAGCCAATCTGTCCCCATGGTGGCCCTGCAGCAAGCCAGGCCTGTGTGGCAGGGCCTAGGGCTCTGTGGCATGGGTGACGTCCCAGCCAGTGTGTGTGTGAGAGGGGGACACAGCCTCGCCAGTGAGTCCAGGACCACGGGGGGCAGGCAGGAAAAGGCTGCGAGAGGAGGAATTAAGATCCCAGGGCTGGCTGGGCAGGAGAACAGGGGTACCTGCAACTGTCTCCCGCTCACAGCCTTGGTTTGTCTCCCCTAACCAGGAGCGAAATGAAGCGCTGGATGATTTCGCTGGCCCCAAACCGAAGAACCAAATTTGTTTCGTTTACATCAAGACTTGTTGGTAAGAGACACAGCATAGGAGCCAGGACCTCTTCACCCCTATCCCTGGGCACCTTCTTCTGTGCAGACCTGGGTCTGGGGCCTCCATTGAAGCTGAAGCATCTCCTGGGGCTCCCCTTGTGTTTCCACCATCAATATCCACTCGTCTCTGTGCCTGGCCCAGACCTTGCTCCCCTCCAACCCAGGCTCAGCTGCACCAGTGCTCTCCCCCCGACCCACGCTGCTCCTGGGTGGCACTGGGGCGGTGATCCCTGCGGAGATGCGCCCTGTGGCTGGGGCACCCCTCAGCCTCTGCAGGGTTTCTTACCAGATCAGAAGGACCGTTTGCAGAGCTGACAGTGTTAGACTCACCTGAGCCATGCTGTCCTGCAGCGGGCTCTGTCGCAGCCCATCCCTCACTCTTGCCCTCTTCCCTGGCAGACTGCCCGCAGATCCAGTGCGTCCACCCCTACGTGGCCCAGCAGCCGGATGAGCTGTCCTTAGAACTGGCTGATGTCCTCAACATCCTGGACAAAACAGATGACGGTACAGGGGACGGGATGGGGCTGGGCTGGGTGTGCCTGTGGAAGGGTGGGCAACACTCGAGGTGGGTGGCTGCCAAACAGACAGGAGGGGTCCTCCTGCCAGGGGGAGTCCTCAGCGTTGCCATTGCAGCCGAGATTGCTACCGCCTCCTCCTAAAATTTGAACAAACTCAAATCCAGGCTGCCCTGAGCTGTGGCAGAGCTGGTACAGCCACCCTGGCACTGGCTGTAGGCCACAGGAGGGCTCATGCAGCCACTCCAGATGCAGGCTAGAGCTGTTCTTCCCATGATGATGCTTTGCAGCCAACCTTGTCCCGGTCTCCAGGGCACACTTGTAGCTAGAAAGCTCAGTCCCATGGGGTCTCTGCTGCGGGCTGCTCCTGTGGCATCAGGGGCAGCAAAGTGGAGCAGTGCCTGCTTTCTGCTGGCATCATTTTAGCCAGTTGTACAAACACAGCGTTACTCAGGGGTGTGGGGCTCCTTGGCTCCTTGGCTGGATTTACAAATTTCATCTCCTCCAGCACAGGCCTCTGAGCAGCTTCCACAAAGCACTGCCAGCTCCAGAGGCTCTTTCCAGCGCAACTATCCCAGTGCAGGAGCAAGGGCCAGTCCTTCCCCACTTACACCTCTGTCTTGTCTCTGCTCAGGCTGGATATTTGGGGAGCGTCTTCATGACCAGGAGAGGGGCTGGTTCCCCAGTTCTATGGGGGAAGAGATCCTGAACCCCAAAATCCGAGCTCAGAACTTGAAGGAGTGTTTCCGAGTGCACAAGTCGGATGACAGTCAGCGGAGGAAACTGGGCAGCAGAAACCGCCAATGACCGCCGGCGTCCCCAAGTGTCTGCAGTGCCTCTGGGAGAGGGGCAGAGGACAGATGGTGCCACGGGCTGTGGTGCAGGACCTAGTGTGCCAAAACAGGCACAGGCACCCCTGAACAGACAGACTGTAGTTCCTGGGCTCCTCTCCATGCTTCCTGCGGCACTGATCCTTCCCTGGAAGTCAGCACTTCGACCTGGCTGAAATAACCCTTTTCCAGGTGTTCTGTAAAGCCCCGCAGAGCACGAGCCAAACAGGCACAGCCTGGAGGCCAGAGGGTGCCAGCCTGCGGACCCCTGTCCCGCCCTGGGACAGGCACGCGGCCACAAACATAACAGCAGTTAACGTCACCCAATCTGAGCACTCGCAGGTCATCACTGTCTTTTGAGTTTGGGGCCCTCTTAAAGTTGCATTTGTCAGGGGCAGAGATAGAAGCAAAGGAGGTGTCTGACCATGTCTCACGCAATCCGTTGGCTCCAGGCTGGGACCAGCCCCAAGAACCCCACCTCTCCAGTCCTGCTGCAAAGCCTCTGGGCCCGTTCCCACAGGCACACCCTCGATCTGCTTCCGAACACTCCAAAGCGCTCTTTGCCCTGCCCTGCTCCGGCAGCAGCCCAGCCTCACGCCTCTGCCTGCCCGATGGCCTCAAAGCACATCTGAGCTGTGCCCCACGCCTCAGCTGCTCTTCCCCAGCCAGCAGCCCTCTGTCGAAGCCTGGTACCACGGCCTTTCCCAGCCGATCCGGTACTCGTGCTCTCTGCTGCTGAGGCACAGAGCAGGGCGCCTGCTCGCACACCATCACCGACCACGGAAGCACCAGCAGAGCCAAGCTGCCACGCAGCAGGCGAGTGACGTTACCCCAGGAGCCGCTGTCCCACGATCTCTGCCTGCATGCTTGTAACCCACACGGCGCAGCTGCGCACAGCCTGCGCGCACCAACTCCCTGTACAGGCTCACCTCTGTATATAAGCAAATCCTCCACCGCCCACAGAGATGGGTCCTCGCTCCTTCCAACTGTAGCACTGAGCATTGCATGAAGCCCAGGGCACAGCACCGAGATCAGCCAGGGCACGGACCCACGGCAGCTGCCTGTTGTTCTACCATCCTGCTCCAAACAGCCCCACACGCGGCCACAGCCGAGGAATTCTCAACCACGGGCTGTTCCCGAGCTGCTGCCAGGATCCATCAGGGAAATCAGTTCTTTGGCATCTTTCTGTAAGACCGCAATGGAGTCTTCCAGGCACTGCGGCGCGCGTTGCCGTGCGCTCCTGTTGTGCTCAAAAAGGGGACAGAGAGCAACGGAGCCGTGTGTCAGCCCCACACACAGAGCGGAAGAGCACAGCCGTGCTGGTGGCCCTGTAGGGAGAGAGCAGGACACCAGGGAGCCACAGAAGCAGGGTCTGGAGCCGGCCTTTGGGCCACACAGGCCTAGGTTTCATGTAGAATGTGTGGCATGAGGCTGGATCCAGCTGCAGGAGGGCCAGGGCTGTCCTTGGGGCTGTCCATACTGTCACTGCAGCCCCGGTACAGCCATCCCAGAGTCAGCCTCGCGCCGGGAGGGCTTGAGCCAGCCGCCAGCACCCACCAGGAGGGAGCCACAGCCGTGCAGGGAGCACAAAGGCGTTCTCCCCCTCAGTGCCACACAGCAGCACACGGCAGCCGCCAGCGGGGCTGTGCCTGCCCCGGCCACCCCAGGGAGAGGGCCCCGCACATCTCATCCCAGCCCAGAGCTGGGACCAGGGAGGGACCACAGCCTCCAGTCCAATGCATTGGGCTCAGTTAATGGGGACACTGCCCATCACCCCCCCCGACAGTGCCCCACAGACAGCTTTGGGCACAACCAGACCTCCAGCTCAGGGTCCAGACCTTGCAGCAGCCACAAATTCCCTAATGCAAAACCCAGAGGAGCTCCAGCTCCAAATCCTTAAAATGACCTGAGAAATGGCCACATCCCGACTCCTCCAGCTCCGCAGTCAGCCCAGTCCAGGCCCTACAGCCCCACATGCCCAGCTGGGACGTTTCCAGGCTCAGAGATGCTCCCTTACCATCAGAAACATTGGAGGGGCTGGCGCAGGTTCCCCAGGGCCAGGATGCCAGTTCCTCGCCGCAATTCTCCGTGGGCTCAGGGCTGCCATGCCGTGCCTCTGTGCCAAGACCTGGGACTCGCTCTGGCCCCTCCTGCTCTCTTGTGACTTTTTAGGACTCCAAACCCAAGGCACAGGCTGTGCCGTTTTCAGGCACCAAGTGGCATCCAGTGTTCTTTCCACAGACCCAGCCCTGCACGCCTCCGTTTCAGTGGTCTCACGTGTTGTCCAGGGCCAGGCCTGGGGCCAACGAGCAGGGGCTGGAGCCCCCCCGGCCTCTGCGAACTGAGGGGAACTTTTCGTCGTCTCGTTTTTCTGTGTGATGAAATATAGCTGAGCGAGCCAGCGCCAAAGCAACACGTGTGTCTCCTTCCCCCTGCTCGCCTCCTCCCCAGCCCCCCTCAGCTGTGACCGGTGAGGGACAAATGGCCCAAACGCAGGGTGAACGTGGGGTGAGACGGGGAAGTATCAGGGTGGTTTACACCAAACGGCTCTGCCCAAGGAAAGCTGTGCAGGGTGACACCCAACACTTACCACCACCCGGACCAGACAGAGCACTGCTGCCAGCTCAGAGCCACGCGCTCCCACTGGTCCCTCCTGACCATAGAGGTGACTCTGCCAGGTCTGGGTGCCCCCCAGGGAGCCACATGCTAAGAGCAAAAAGCACCTGGGGCCTGGAGTGCCCTTTGCCGCATCCGCAGCAGCATTTCTGCGCCGGGCAGATGGGGAGCAGCTCCATCTTTGAGGTTGAGGGCAGGAGACGGGGTGGTTGTGTTACAGCAAAATCTTTTATTGAGTTCAGGAGGCAGAGAACTTTCTCAGCGTGATGACAACCAAGGCCACAAGCACAGACGTACCCAGGAGGGAGGCGATGACAATGGCACCGATAGCTCCAGGCCCCAGCGAGCCTGCAGGGACAGAGAACAAGGTGGCGTCAGGTCAGCCGAGGTGGTGGGTGCCAGGGGGAAAGGGCTACAGGGATCACCCCACACCCAGCAACATCATAGAATGGTTTGGAGTGGAAGGGACCTTAAAGATCATGTAATTCCAACCCCGCTGCTGTGGGCAATGACACCTCCCACTAGAACGTCTCCAGTCATTGCACCACACTTGTGCCCCAGAGTTCCCTGAACTGACCATGGTGGCTCTGTCCCTATGTCCCACACAGCTGAGGTGTGGTCATAGAGTCATAGAAGAGTTTGGGTTGGAAGGGACCTTAAAACCCATCCAGTTCCAACTCCTGCCATGGGCAGGGACACCTCCCACTGGCTCAGGCTGCCCAACGCCCATCCAACCTGGCCTGGAACACCTCCAGGGATGGGGCAGCCACAGCTTCCCTGGGCAACCTGGGCCAGGGCCTCACCACCTTCATCATGAAGAAATTCCTCCTCAGTCCAGTCTAAATCTGCCCCTCTCCAGTTTATACCCATTGCCCCTCATCCTATCCCCACAAGCCTTTGTGAACAGCCCCTCTCCAGCTCTTTTGTAGCCCCTTCAGGTACTGGAAGGTCACTCTAAGGTCTCCTTGGAGCCTTCTCCAGGCTGAACAATCCCAACTCTCAGCCCATCCTTTTTGGGGGTGCCTGTTGTGACAGGTCCCCAGGGCAGGGACAGAGGCCTCGGCAGCAGCCCTGGGGATGGCAGGCACTCCGCAGAATAGGCATTTCAGCAAGGAAGTCCCTGGGGACAGGCCACCTCTGGTGGCTCAAACACCTCCTGGGAAGCGAGAAGCCCATAAAGATCAAATCCAGAGGGAGGACAACCCACAGGCAACCACGTACCATCCCCGGTGTCCAGCCGGTGCAGGTGGGTGGTGTCCTCGGGCTCCAGCTCGGAGGTGTACGGGGGGAAGGCGGTGGCATCCGACAGCCGAGCCGTGGTGGTGGCGGCATCGAAGGGGCCGGCGCCAGAGGGCAGCTCGGGTGGTTCGTTCCAGAGGGTGGGAACCGGGCCCTGCGGGTACTCTGCTGGGAAAGAAGCACCCACCATCACACGGGTGGCCGCAGGCTGCTGGCGACAGCCGCAGGTCACGGGGCTCCGGCTGCTGCCGAGTGCCCCAGGAGGGATGGAGGGTGACCCGAGGAAGCAGCTCCACAGAGCCCCAACAACACCCAAAGGCAATGCCCACGCCCTGGAGAAGCCACGTGGCCACAGGCTTTTGTGGCAACCCAGTGTTACCACGGTACACACGGGACAACAGGGAGCTCCCCACAACCGCACGACCTCTGCTCGTGCATGAACAGGCCCTGCATCGCCATCCACAGCCAGGCTGCTCACGGGTGCCCGTGGGACTGGGCTGGGAGGGCCTGTCACATTCCTGCCACAGGCAGAAGCCACCGGGCCACCTGCACTAGCCAATCCACAGCCTCTCGGGGCCCTTCTGTCCTGCGCCACCAGCCTACGCAGTGAGGATGCCAGAGGCGCTGGTGCTGCACAGGATGTGACTCCCAAACAGGAGCCCCAGAGCCTCGACTTCCCTCTGCTCCACCTCCACGCCGTGCCGGGCAGATGAAAGCCACAATGGGCTCCGTTTGATGCGACCGTTCACCTCCAGTTATTTCTTCCCCCTGTGGGGTCGGGGACCAAACCAGAGAGCCCTCCTTGTCTGTGTGTGGCTGAGCCGAGCGCTCCCCATCAATGCTGGTCTTGTTCAGGTGGGCTCCGGCGGGAGCGGGAGACATTCCTCAGCTCCCTGCTGAAACCACTGGGAATGTCGCACTGGGATGGAGAAAAAAAGGGGGATAGGAGGAGGAAGCAAACACCATCCAGTGCCAGAGCCCCACCTAAACTGACACCACGGTTATCTGGGCTGGGAACAAGGGCAGCAGAAGAGACAGAGTGAACAGCTTGGGCTCCCAGAGACAAGGCAGAGGTATTCCCAGGCATCCCGACTCCGGCATAGTGGGACTCAGACTCCCCAGGATCTCCCTGGCTCAGCAAGAGGGAGCAGCGCATCCCAGCAGCGCCATTCCCCACTCTCTGTGCCTGGAGAGCCCCCCCGACTCCTGCAGGCAGCCAGCATTTTGAGTGAGCTGAAGAATCGGTGCTAATGGGCTCCACCAAAGTGTGTTCTCCCACAGGAGCGCTGCGCCAAAAGGAGCAGGAGGAGCAACATCTGAGCGCTCCCCTCTGCTGCCCATACAAACCCGCCGGCAGGACTTACCGCAGGGCTCACTGTGGAGAGCAGCTCCCACCGGCCCCGGAGCCATTCGAGGCTGCCGGCAGCCTCGAGGGAACTCAGCAGGGACCTAAATGAGTTTGGGAAGTCCTTCCTACAGCCATAAAAAAGTTGCAAGACTTTCAGCAGGACAGCTGGGACTTTCAAGCAACCAGCAGAGCTGCAGACTCCCATCCCACCCAGCGGCTCTTCCAGAGTGCCATTTCCAGCAGACTGCTCTTCTATAAATCCTGCGGTTTAGCTACAGAGGACGGAGCAGGGGAAAACAGAGGATTTAGTGAGTTAATGCAGTTAAAACAACAGGGAAAGGAAGCGAGCGGAGCTGGGGCTGCGTAGTTGGCAACAGTGCCATCGGGAAGCTGTTGGTTTAGGCACAGACCAAACGTACGTCACTTCTGGAGCCCTAATTCCTGGCTGCTTTGGCAGGTGGAGAAACTCCACACGGAAGACTCATACTGTAGCTACGACCTTCCCGACTGTGTCAACACTGCCAGAGCCAGCACTGACACAGCAGCCAATCCCACCACGCGGGGATGGCATCACTGTTGTATTTCCCAAGAACGGTTTTCTCTTCAGAGCCAGAAGAGCCGAGTGTGTCCCTGTGCAGGTGACCAGCGGCATTAGCTCAGGGCATCTCCCTCACACAGAGCAGAGTGCGCTAAACATGAGTTTTCTGTCCCGAGTTCTTGTGGTTTTATTTTAACGGCGCTTCAACCAAGGGAAACACAACTCCTTTCAGTCGGGTCTGGTGCCTCTTAACAGGAGCCATCAGCTCAGCAGCAGTCGTGCACACACATAAAGACACCTGCGCCTGAACAGCATCAACAGCCAGGCCTTCCTGCTGGTCTCCTCAGTTCCTGCACCTCGGTGCTGCCAGAGCCAACGCCAAGAGCCGTGCAGCAGGCACGGAGGGTCGGGGAACACAAAACCGAATGCAGGCACCATCCCCAGAGAAAACCACTGGCCAGTGGGTCTCTCCAGCACAAACTGCTGGGAACCAGCACTTTTCTTTCCATGGCTTTGACGTTCCCTCCTAAACTAGCAGCCCATGTCCTCTCATGCCTCCATTCCCACCTGCGGGAGAAGCCCAACCGCCCACCAACCATCCCCACGCATCCTGCTGGTTTTTTCAACAACCGGAGAAGTCCCACCTGCTCCCCTCCGCAGCACCCGGGCCGCGCGGCTGCTGGCTGAGCACGGCAGAGCTCCGGTCACAGTGTTAAATGCCACACACCCGTGTCGGCCCTCTCCAGGAAAAGCAAGAAAGGAGAGGGAAGGACGGAGCTTGTGTCAGGTGCTAAAGCCAACACCCACAAACAGAACTAATAAAGAGTGCCCCGATCCAAGTGACACACGAGGGCCTGTTGGTTGCACTCCATCCAGACAGGTTCCAAGCACAGGCACGGGGCCCAGGCCAGGAAGATGTGTTCTCTGCTCCGCTGCTGACATCATACAGGATCACCCTCTCCCTCCACAGCTCCACTTCCCGGGGCATATGCAGCACTCTAAACACAAACTACAAGAGAAGAGGCACCCGGGCAGCCAGGCCTGCCCACCCGCGCGGTCACGGTCGTCCTGATAGCGATGGGGAGGGCATGGTCTGTGCGCCCCAGCGAATCCCTGCCAGTCACCGTCCCAGCGCCCTCCACAGGGAAAAGGACCTCCTGTCTTGGGGCAGGGCACAGCACTTTGCCACGCAAAGTGAGCCGGGGCAATCGAGGGAAACCAAATATCAAAGGCAAAGTAGTGCACGGTTTTCCTGTTACCCAAGAACTTGGTAGAAATAAAGAACTATCAAGAAACACCATCAAAACACATCAAACATCACAAGACCAGGAGTTTCAGGTCTAGGTGAGAGCACCAAGCAGCAGCTGTGCTGGCATCAGTCATGGGGTTGGTCGTGGCTCTGGAACTCCCACCTGGTGCACTCGTGGTGTTTGTTTGCCTGGCACAAGTCAGCAGGTGGGCGAACGGAGGGGAGCTGCCAGGGTAAGCCCAGCACTGCCAAGGCTTCCCGCTGCAGCGCTGGGTGCTCCAAGGAGAAAGAAACCTTCACCCTGCAGCACAAGCAAGCTCTGCCCCAGCACCAGCGCTGCCTCGGCCCTGGGGTACAGAGAGAGCAGCTGCTGCTCCACTGAGTTTGTGAGCACTCAAGAGACAGACGTGGAAGAGTCTTAGTTAGTGGGGTTTTACGAGGCAAGGATGGAATCCGGAAAAAATGGACTAAGGGCAGTATTTTGTACCAGCCCAGGCTGAGGAGGGCACCGCTTCTCTCCCACACACCCACACCACAAATTGCCTTACTTCAGGGAAATCCCTCTACTGCACTGCGTGTTCTCCCTCTCCCTGCACAGGTCGGTTACAACTGAGCTCAGAAAAAGGGAAGGAAATATTGGAGCTACTACACTATAAAGAAATAGACAGTGAGTTTCCCGAACGACACAGGGCCCCACCAGGACTGCAGCGAGACCCACAAGGGATGACACCATTGGCAACTTGACAAACCCCTTTTTTCCATGCTGAGAAGGAGATGGAGCGAACCGTCAGCACAGTGACACGGGAGCCGATGCCCCAGGCAGTCAGTGGCTGAAAGGTAAGACTGGGAAGGTCTCCACAAGCCCATGAGGAAGCCAATCAAATCTGAATGATCCTCCAAGATATCCCAAACAACCAACCAGAAGCTCCCTACAAGCAGGGAGCGAGACATCAAGCCCAGCAGATGTGGCCGTCTAACATCTTCATCCCTGGAGAACTCTCACCAGTGGCCAGTGCTCTTCCTTGCAGAAGCTGGTTTCAGCACCTCATCCTCCTCACAGCCTGTCAACAGGAGATGACAATGAGACTTTCTCATCCACGGGGTGACAAGTTTAAGCTTACAGTGACAGTAAGGACATGGATGCTCAGCAGTCCTTGGGAAGAAGCAAGGGCACCCGCTGTAACCTGAGCACTGCACAGTTTCCTCAATAACAACAGTTCATACATCAGCTTAATGGCACTCAGCTCTGCCGTTCACATCCTTCACCAAACCTGGGGGCTTGTACACCTAATTCCAGATGTTTGTGTCTCCATGTTACATCCATCCAGGGAGTGGGGGGAAAGGTTACGGCCACGTGCTGCTTCCTGGAGCTCTTTCCACCTCCAGCCCAGTAACCTTCACCAGGAGCTGGTACCAACATCAGTAACCTACGAGGAGCACTGGTGCTGAGCAACTCTGAGTCATGGTCTACAAAGACTTGCTGTAAGCTGGTGGGGACCTGGTGGGACAACTATATCGTTTTAAGATATTTGACTGACAGAACCTATTTACCAATCCTTACATTCTAGAACTTCAGTTTT